>NC_141879.1:67979375-68353750 GCF_056163025.1 Triticum urartu
CATTATCACTAGTTTCAGGTTCATTACCAGATTGTGTTTCAGCATTAGAAATAGAGATATCATTTGGAATCTCAGGTGTTTCAACAATAGGATCACTAGAAGCATGCAAAGTCCTATCATTTTTCTTTTTCTTCTTTTTAGAAGAACTAGGTGCATCTATATTATTTCTCTGAGAATCTTGCTCAATTCTCTTAGGATGGCCTTCAGGATACAAAGGTTCCTAAGTCATTCTACCAGTTCTAGTAGCCACTCTAACAGCATAATCAATATCTTTACTATTCAATTCATTGAGAAAATCATTTTGAGCTTTAAGTACTTGTTCTACTTGAGTGGTAACCATATAGGCATGTTTGCTAATAAGTTTAAGTTCACTCTTAACATTAGCCATATAATCACCCAAGTGTCCAAGCATATTTGGATTGTATTTTAATTGTCTACCAAAATAAGAATTAAAGTCTTCTTGCTTAGTGAGGGAGTCCTGGATAAGGGGGTCTCCGGACAGCCGGACTATATCCTTCGGCCAGACTGTTAGACTATGAAGATACAAGATTGAAGACTTCGTCTCGTGTCCGAATGGGACTCTACTTGGCGTGGAAGGCAAGCTAGGCAATACAGATATGGATATCTCCTCCTTTGTAATCGACCTTGTGTAACCCTAACCCTCTCCGGTGTCTATATAAACCGAAGGGTTTTAGTCCGTAGGACAACAACCATAACATACAATCATACCATAGGCTAGCTTCTAGGGTTTAGCCTCTCCGATCTCGTGGTAGATCTACTCTTGTACTACCCATATCATCAATATCAATCAAGCAGGACGTAGGGTTTTACCTCCATCAAGAGGGCCCGAACCTGGGTAAAACATTGTGTCCCCTGCCTCCTGTTACCATCCGGCCTAGACGCATAGTTCGGGACCCCCTACCCGAGATCCGCCGGTTTTGACACCGACATTGGTGCTTTCATTGAGAGCCCCGCTGTGCCGTCGCCACCAAGAAGGATGTCTCATCCCGTCTTTAAAGACGGCACTATTGCTGAGGGAGCTTTGGCTATCGGCCAAACTCTCCGGCTAGGTGTTTTTCTTATGACCGCCTGTTCGGCCGCTGCGCCGACGATGACTTCTCGGGTCATCGAAAGCAATCTTCACGTCAACTCGGAACTCGCCGAGCAGTTAGATCCAATGAAGCTCTCTTCCCTGAACGAGCTCTTGGATCGCATCGCCGCCCTGGGAGTCGCTACAGACTACGATCGGTACTGGCCTAAACCCGATCTGAGAGAGATCAACTCTCCCCAAGTCACCCATCATGTTGCAGTGGTGGAGGAACAATGCGGCAACCCTTCATCTTTCTTAAGGACCAGCTATGTCCGGATTCCCGATCCCTCCAAGCCGGATACCCGCGGAGGGGAGGACGTCACTCAAGACCCGAACCTAGAGTCAGGCAGCGGGCTAGATTTATTGGAAAACATCCAAGAATCCAAACTTCCGAGTTCGGAAACTCCTTGGCCCTGAGTCTCATATTGGGTGAGGATCTGGGTCCAATTCCACCCACCCACCCAAACATAAGCGATTTATCCGAAATTAGGCAAGAGCCCGAAGAAACAGTACACCATTACTGGGCCAGATTCCTCCTGGTCATGAACAGGATAAAGGACTGCCGCGAGGAAGACGCAATTTCATTCTTCTGCAATAATTGCACGGACAAGGGAATCCTCAACACCATAAGTCGCCATGAAATGACACGCTTTGCCAACTTGGTGTCCATAGTACGAAAGTACTGTGCGATGGAAAGCGCGTGGAAAACCAAAATAAAATTGTGGGATAATCCGGCCCTGAATACAAACCCAGTCCGAAATAAAAGGGTGCATTATCACAATACACCTGGGTTAACTACCAAAAAGCAAAAGCCCTCTACGGGGCAAGGAACCGTACTGGAGGGATGGCTCAACGGACCCTGCAAAATTCATAGTACAACGGATGCAATACCAACGCACAGCCTTAGAGCATGTTGGATACTTCGGCAGGTGGCCAAAAGTGGTGAGGATCTACTCCTCCGAAATACCACAGAGCACCATCCCGTGGACAACAATACGTTGTTAACGATCTTTGAGACCTTCGCGTCAAATAATAGAAGCAAGCGAACACTCCGAAGCATGGCCGAAATCTGCCACGTAGCAGAAATAAATCCTTAGAGTGACACGGCTATTACCTACAACGGTAGTGAGGAATCCAAATTCCGAACAGCCCGAGCACCAGCCGCACTGGTTCTCAGTCCAATCATGGACGGCTTTCAATACTCATGGACGATGGCAGCGGATTAAACCTCATCTATGAGGAAACTCTTCAAAACATGGAAATAGACTGGAGCCGCATTGAGCACAGTAGCACAACCTTTAGAGGAATCATCCCCAGTCAGGAAGCACATTGTGCTGGGAAAATCACACTAGATGTGGTATTCGGCACACCGGATAATTACAGGTCCGAAGAAATTACATTCCAAGTGGCCCCGTTCAGCAGCGGATACCACGCTCTATTAGGGCGGGAGGCGTTTACAATCTTCCAAGCCATACCCCATTACGGGTACATGAAGCTCAAAATGCCCGGGCCCAACAGAATCATCACTCTAGCTAGTGATCCGGACATAGCACTTCGCGCCGAAAATAAGACAGCCGCACTGGCCCTCGAGGCACTATCGGAAGCCCTAGCGGCCGAGGAACTAACTGCGCTGCGCTCCACGGTGAACAGGGACGAAGGGATACTCGATAAAAGATCCAAGTCCACCTCCTTTAAACCGGCGGACGAAATAGTCAAATTCCAAGTCCATCCAACGGACCTTACAATAATAGCTTCCATCGGGGCACAATTAAACCCTGATGTCGATGCCGCACTGCGAGAGTTCCTATGCGAGAACTGGGACATTTTTTCCTGGCACCCTTCAGACATGCCAGGAATCCCACGCAGGCTGGCCGAGCACAGCCTAAATATCCTAAAAGGATTCAAGCCAGTCAAGCAGGCTCTTCGGCATTTCTCCGAACCTAAGAGACAAGCCATGGGAGAGGAATTAGCCAAGCTATTGGAGGCCGGATTCATCAGAGACATAAAACATCCGGATTGGTTAGCAAACCTGGTGATGGTACCAAAGAAGGACAAATCATGGCGCTTGTGCGTCGATTTTAAGGACCTTAACAAGTCCTTCCCAAAGGATCCCTTCCCCCTCCCCCGCATCGATCAAATCATCGATGCTACCGCAGGACACGATTCATTGTGTTTCCTCGACGCATACTCCGGCTACCATCAAATTAAAATGGCAGAGCCAAACCAAGCCGCAACGGCATTCATCACACCATATGGCCCATTCTGCTTCAACATAATGCCCTTCGGGCTCAAAAACGCCGGCGCAACATATCAGCACATGATTCAGACATGTCTGGCAAACCAGATCGGCAAAACAATGGAGGCATACATAGATGACGTGGTCGTCAAAACCAAGCATGTCGAATCTCTAGTAGACGACTTGAGGCTCACATTCGATAACCTCCGAACATATGACATCAAGCTCAATCCGAAAAAATGCCTTTTCGGCGTACCAGCCGGAAAGCTCCTGGGATTCATTGTCTCCAGTAGAGGTATTGAAGCTAATCCGGCAAAAATCCGAGCGTTGTCACAGTTGGCTCCCCCAACAGACCTCAAACAAATAAAAAATTGACCAGATACGTGGCGGCTCTAAGCCGCTTTATCTCCCGCTTGGGAGAAAATGCATTACCCCTTTATCGCCTCCTCCGGCGCACGAACACTTCGAGTGGACGGATGCCGCCACGGCCGGACTCAACGAAATAAAAGCCATATTGGCAACAAACCCCCGTGCCAAACATTGGCGAACCAATGCTATTATACATTGCGGCAACTCATCAAGTAGTAAGCGCAGTGCTCGTCGTCGAGCAAGAAGTGGACGGACACAAATTCCCCCTTCAAAAGCCGGTTTACTATGTGTCCACTGTCCTTACTCCATGCAAATCATGGTACCCGCATTATCAAAAGATAGCGTACGCGGTATTTATGGCATCCCGGAAGCTGTGACACTACTTTCAAGAGTGTTCTATAACGGTAGCCTCGGCAGTACCACTTAACGATATTATAAACAACCGCGACGTGACGGGCCGGATTGCCAAATGGGCCATTGAGCACCTCCCATTCGACATAACTTACAAGCCACGGTGAGCTATTAAGTCGCAAGTTTTGGCTGACTTCGTCGCCGAGTGGACAGAAGCCGAACTCCCTAAGGAGTATGGCACATATTCAAACTGGATCATGCACTTCGACGACTCCAAAATGTTGGCTGGTCTGGGGGCTGGCGTCGTTTTAACGTCCCCAACAGGAGATAAGTTCAATACGTACTACAGATAATGTATACGGACTCCAACAACACAGCCGAATATGAGGCCCTTCTACGTGGTCTCCGGATGGCAGTATCCATGGGCATTCAACGCCTAGAGGTGCGCGGGGATTCGAACCTTGCGATATCCCAAATAAATGGAGACTTTGATGCCAAGGATCCGAAAATGGCAGCTTATCGCAATGTCGTGCTAAAAATGCCAGCTCGGTTCGAGGGGCTCGAATTTCACCATGTGGCTCGGGAAAACAATCAGGCGGCGGATATCCTCGCCCGCATCGGCGCAAAACGTGACGCGGTCCCTCCCAACATATTTCTGGAAAGGCTCTTCAAGCCATCCGTAGCATGGGAAGGGGACACTGGTAACAACAGTCCGGACCCGGCCAAATTACCTGATACCGAACTCTCTGACACAATCGGAGGCTCCGCCACCGAAATAACACATTCAGCCCACGAAATAATGGCCATTATTGCCTCATGGACAGAACCATTCCTGGCCTACCTAACTAGATAGGAACTTCCGGAAGACCAAAATGAGGCACGCTACATAGTGCGGCGGTCCAAGGCCTACAGGGTCCATGAGGGAGAATTGTACAAGAAAAGCACTACCGGAGTCCTTCAAAGGTGCATCTCCGAAGAGGAAGGGCGGAACCTTTTGGCAGAAATTCACGCCGGACTCAGCGGTCATCACGCCACAGCCCGGGCTCTTGTAAGCAAGGCCTTCCGTACAGGATTCTATTGGCCAACAGCCCGGGCAGATGCACAGGACTTGGTCCAACATTGCACCGGTTGCCAGCTCTTTGCAAATCAAAGCCACATGCCACCCACCGCCCTCCAAACAATCCCCATTACATGGCCCATCGCGGTCTGGGGGCTTGACATGGTTGGACCCCTTAATGGGGGAACCCACAAGAAAAAATACTTATTGGTCATGGTGGATAAATTCACCAAATGGATAGAGGCTAAACCGGTTAAAACAGCCGAACCCGGACCGGTGATAGAATTCATATCCGGGGTTGTACACCGTTACGACGTCCCCCACAGCATCATCACTGATAACGACACAAACTTCACGGTCGACGAGGTAAAACTCTGGTGCAGCAAAATGGGCATCAAGATCGATTATGCCTCAGTCTATCACCCACAAACCAACGGTCAAGTCGATCGAGCAAATGGTCTTATAATGAGCGGCATTAAACCCAGATTAGTGTGTTCCTTAATGGAGTCTGAACGCACTGGGTAGAGGAGCTCGACTCCGAACTCTGGGGGCTGCAGACCATGCCGAATCGTAGTACCAGATATACACCATTTTATATGGTGTACGGCGCAGAGGCAGTCTTGCCCTGTGACATAATTCATGACTCATCTCGAGTGCGCATGTACGAAGAAAGAGAAGCCAAGCTCGATCGGCAGGACAGTCTGGACACCTTGGAGGAAGAGCGCGACGTAGCCAAAGCCCGTTCCGCATTTTACCAGCAATAGGCTCGCAGATACCAAAGTAGAGAAGTACGGGCCAAAACTTATAACGTTGGCGAACTAGTTCTACAACAGCCGGATAAGAAAAAGAAAAAGCTCGAGCCCAAATGGGAAGGTCCCTTCATTATCGACCAAGTTCTGACCGGTGGAGTGTACCGACTGCGGGATGCATTGACTAGTCGACTCGAGCCGAACCCATGGAACACAGCCAGGCTTCGCAGATTCTACGCCTAGCACCGGACTCTATGTTAGTCCCCTCCCTTTGTCCATTTTCTGCATATGCATCATCTGTCTTGTTTCCCTTTCTTTCTTTTTCTTATTATTTCTCTAGGCCTTCAAGGGCCACCTTGTGCCTCACTTGTACATTACAGATGCGCTAGCCGCACTCTCCATACTTGGGGGCTTCTTTCACAGAAGCTTAAATTATTTACCTGGGCTTCACGCCCAACACATGTGTTATACTTCCGCATGTACCCTTTTTCACCATTATATGCATCGATATGACTTAAGTTTTGGCCAAGCTGGGTTTCCTGGCTCTTGTATTTATGCCCTACATTCCCGTTAATTCGGCTAGGGCATAAGGGGAGCACCTCTGCGATTGTTACCACCGGGTCAGCCGGATGTGTACCTCAGACTGGTTGAAGTCGAAAGCTAGCGTTCTTAAGGGAATATTCGGTCGGTGAACAAAATATGACTTTTATTTATTATCCATATCTGCCCCCAGATGCTTTTTCTGTGCTTCTTATCGCCGTCCGGACATGCACTTTAGGGCATGCTTACCCAGGGAAAGGAACCCTTAACGGAACTATTCTCCCTGGAAGATGTTTCTTACTACCCATGTAATATAACATAACTAGTTGGGCACTTGTCTGAGAAAGCACTAATGACCCCTATGCCTAGTCTCCACGCATGCCCTGGTTCTTACATAACCGAGAGGGTATTCGGATACACTCCAGACCGTCGGGTCCCGAGGTTGAAGTGAAAAGATCCACCACGACAAACGATCTACAATCCGGCTAGAAGGTATTTTACATGTCACTTTAAATTACATAGTCAATTTGACTGGTTGAATTCCTCTTCAATACCATCCAATAGGCTGTCTAGTCTACAGTCCTATTGGGAATACTTTGCGGCCAATTCTACTTGGCCGTACAATAAGCTCACAGGGATCTCCTTCCCATCGGGCCCCACAGGTCTGACTTCGGCCATGTGGTTCGGGTCAGCCTCCATGTAACGTGTCTTCACCATTGCCCAGGCTTCCCTGGCGCCCTGACGGCAGGCCGATATCTTCCATAATCGGAAGCGCCGCCGTGCTCCCTTCAGCATTTCTGCAAGCTCTCCAAGGACTTCGGGTATGGAGATGGATGGCCACAAGGCCTGGGCGAAGCCTTGCGTCACCTGCTGAACTCGTTCGTGCAGCTGTGAGACCTCGGGAACAAGATCACCCGTTGAACCAGGCATTTCCTCGGCAGGACGACCTGTTAGCATACCTACAGACATAACTCTGTCAGCCAGCTTCCTCGCCAAACTCTTTTTCAAAGTTCATTGAAGCACTTACTAAATATGCCGCGTTGAAGCCGCTGATTCTCCTTAACAGAGTCCGACAGTTGGGCACGAACATCTTTTAGTTCCATGCCCAGCTTGGTGTTGGCATCTAGGAGATCATTCTTCTCCTGCCTCACCCTCGTAAGCACGCTCTCACCAGCCTTCAGCTGCGTAGAAGCTGTTGCTTATCCGGATTTACTCCAGCATCATGTGCAATTTTATCGTCAGATCTGCATATACGCCGCATCCTATATGACACTTATCATTCGAAGGATATATTACCAGAGGGGGTCTCTTTGGGCTCCCCCGCCGCGGCCAGTGCGGCCTGAAGTTGGGCTCTGCACTCTTCGAGCTCCTGGGATAGTTGAGTGTTCTTTTCGGTAAGAACCTGCATAACAAATGATCCTTAAATCAGTTACTATAACTGTTTCAAGTCTAAGAGGCTACTGATATATATATAATCACCAAATTTTCTCACCCATATGTCTTTTACATACTGCTCCATGGCTCTGGCTAGACCATTTTGAGCGGCATGGAGGTACGCATCTCCCGAGTTGAAGGCATCCAATGCCTCTTGGGAGAAACAAGCGTCATGAAGAACAGTCCAGTGACGCATGTGCTTCATGGCACTTTCAACCCCGGAATTGGTGGCGGATAGTTTATCCGCATCCTCTGTCGGAGGAGCGCCCGACGCACGCCTCGTATTCGTTCCCGCCTCTGAATCCGGCCTTAGAGCCTGGCTAGTGGAGGCGCGATTAGTAGCCTCTACGGGTATAGTCCGGCGAGCGCTTTTTTTTCGGAAAAGAAGGCATGGGCGTTAATATGCCTCTGAGAATAATGCCTCTGCGCCGGTGTCTCAATCCGGACCGCGGGTCTTTTCAGCCTGCCTGGCCTCGCGGCCCCTTGTTGGCTAGTCGCCGCAGGCTCGGCCTTCCGCCTCGAGGACCTCCCCTGCAAAACACGGCTATTATACGTCAATCAAAAACACGCAAGGAAGGATCCCTTTTCGAAGTACTGCGACTTCGGTCTCAGTCACCTGTGAGGCTGGAAGTAGCCCAGGGCAATCGGCCGTAATGGCCACCAAAGCATTGTCATTACTCAATTGGTAAAATACCCCATCGATCAGCTCCACACATATGTCCGAATCCTCCTAGGAGGCCAGGTCAAGAGACCGTCCAGGGTCCTCGGGTTGTGGAGGGGGTTGTTTATCTCCCTTACAGCCTAGCGCAGCTCCTACGTTGACATCGCTAGACTGAATACTTAACTACGGGAATACGAAACGGATGGGCGAGAAAAAGTCTCCGCTTACCCAGCTCGGAGGATTGTACATAGAAAATCCACCCTGCGGGTTGACACGAAGGAATTCCTCCTCTTCTCCCTTGTACAAAGTGGATAGGATCTTTATTAGATCAGCAACCGATCCTGGCCCTTTACGGCCATGGCGGGTGGCGTCATCCTCCCCGTTGAACTCGCACATGGGGTGGCCTCTATATTGAAGCGGCTGCACCCCCCGCATAATACATATGGCCATGACCTCGATCATGGTCAATCCGGATCGAGCTAAAAAACTTATCCGGCTCATCAGGTAAAGAACGTCCCTGTCATCTTCCTCCAGGGAGCTCCATGGACGCCAGCTCCGGCGCTTCTTCAAAGGGGCATTGTCGAACTCAGGAAGGCCGATTCTAATAGGATCCGGGAGGGGGACGTCTTCTATATAAAACCATTCTGAAGGCCAGTCTTCAGACGTCTTCTTTGGGTTCCGGACAGGTAACCTGTCCCGGCAATACGCCACACTTCGGCTCCGCCCACTTGATGTATTGACCCCTTATGAGAACGGGGCACAAGGCAGAACAACTTCTTCCACAGAGCGAAATGAGCCTCACAGCCCAAAAACAACTCACAAAGGGCTATGAATCCCGCGATATGCAGCATGGAGGCAGGCGTAAGGTTGTGCAACTGGAGGCCGTAGAACTCCAGGAGCCCCCAGAGAAACGAATGAATTGGAAATCCAAGCCCTCTTACAAAATAAGGGACAAGGCATACCCGCTCTCCCTTGGAGCGATTGGGAAGGCTCTCTGCTTGCTCTCCGCCATTATAGGTGGCAAGCCCGGCTCGAACTGGGACCATGTATGCTGGGGGAAGAAATCCCTTGGTCTGTAGCATCACTAATTTGCTGTGCGGGACGGAACATCTCTCCCAATCTCCAGGCTTGGGGCTAGGGGAGCGAGAGGAGGAGCTGCGTCGACCGGCCATGATTGGATGGATCTCTGTCGAATGCGCTCCGATAAAGGCTCACCAAGGGAGGATGGTGTGATTTGGATCTGATTCCTCGTCTTTTTAATAGGCAGCTCATTCACACAGGTAGGGGGGTAAATGTAAAAACACCCTAGCTCTTCACATTCGCTCGACACGTGGAAAGTGGCCATTATTAGGCGTGGAAGCCAAGGAGTGCAACATTCACAAGAGGCCGGGCACTATTTCGATAGGTACACGGAATTTGGAGAGGAACCCGCCCTGCAATGCGGAAGACAATACTGCGCGCCGGACTCATTGTCATTGAAGCCTAGTTCGGGGGCTACTGAGGGAGTCCTAGATTAGGGGGTCTATGGACAGCCGGACTATATCCTTCGGCCGGACTGTTAGACTATGAAGATACAAGATTGAAGACTTCGTCTCGTGTCCGGATGGGACTCTACTTGGCGTGGAAGGCAAGCTAGGCAATACGGATATGGATATCTCCTCCTTTGTAACCGACCTTGTGTAACCCTAACCCTCTCCGGTGTCTATATAAACCGAAGGGTTTTAGTCTGTAGGACAAAAACCATAACATAAAATCATACCAAGCTTCTAGGGTTTAGCTTCTCCGATCTCGTGGTAGATCTACTCTTGTACTACCCATATCATCAATATCAGTCAAGCAGGACGTAGGGTTTTACCTCCATCAAGAGGGCCCGAACCTGGGTAAAACATTGTGTCCCCTGCCTCCTTTTATCATCCGGCCTAGATGCACAGTTCGGGAACGCCTACCCGAGATCTGCCAGTTTTGACGCCGACACTTAGCCATAAATTTATCAAACTCATCTAAGCATGGGCTAGCAAACTTAGTAAACGGGATTACCGCTTTATCATATCTATAGAGAGAATTTACCTTTACTACCTGTGTCGGGTTATCAAGACCATGAGTTTCTTCGATGGGTAATGGATTAAGATTATATGTTTCTTCAACAAGCGCTAAATTAAGACCATGTATTCCTTCAATAGGAGGTAAATTCTAAACATCTTCAGCTTTAATACCCTTTTTCTTTCATAGATTTCTTTGCTTCTTGCATATCTTCAGGACTGAGAAATAGAATACCCCTCTTCTTTGGAGTTGGTTTAGGAATAGGCTGATGAATTGGCTCTGGAGGTGTCCAATTATTTTCATTTGTCAACATATTATTCAATAGAATCTCAGCTTCATTCGGTGTTCTTTCCCTGAAAACAGAACTTGCACAACTATCCAGGTAATCTCTGGAGGCATCGGTTAGTCCATTATAAAAGATCTCAAGTATTTCATTTTTCTTAAGAGGATGATCAGGCAAAGCATTAAGTAATTGGAGAAGCCTCCCCCAAGCTTGTGGGAGACTCTCTTCTTCATTTGCACAAAATTATATATATATATATATCCCTTAAAGCAACTTGTTTCTTATGAGCAGGGAAATATTTAGAAGAGAAGTAATAAATCATATCCTGGGGACTACGCACACAACCAGGATCAAGAGAATTAAACCATATCTTACCATCACCCTTTAATGAGAACAGAAATATTTTAAGAATGTAAAAGTAGCGAGTTCTCTCATCTTTAGTGAACAGGGTAGCTATATCATTCAATTTAGTAAGATGTGCCACTATAGTTTCAGATTCATAACCATGAAAAGGATCAGATTCAACCAAAGTAATTATATCAGGATCAACAGAGAATTCATAATCCTTATCAGTAACAAAGATAGGTGAAGTAGCAAAAGCAGGGTCAGGTTTCATTCTATCATTTAGGGATTGCTTACTCCATTTAGCTAATAATTTTTTAAGTTCAATTGTATTTCTGCAAGCTAAAATAGCTAAAGAAGCATCTTGGTCAAATACATAATCCTTAGGTATAGCAAGTGGTTCTTCATGATCACTTTCATCAGTATCATCAGATTCAATATTTTCAATTTCTCTAGCCCTAGCAAGTTGTTTATCAAGAATATCACTAAGTGGCATAGTAGTATCAGGCATAGAGGTAGTTTCATCATAAGTATCATGCATAGCAGAAGTGGCATCATCAATAACATGTGACATATCAGAACGAATAGAAGAAGCAGGTGTAGGTGTCGCAAGTTTACTCAAAACAAAAGGTGAATCAAGTGCAGAGCTATATGGCAGTTCCTTACCTCCCCTCGTAGTTGAGGGATAGATCTTGGTTTTTGGATCTCTCAAGTTCTTCATAATGATAAGCAGATATATATCCCAAGTGACACAAAGAATAGAGCTATGCTCCCTGGCAACAGTGCCAGAAAATAGTCTTGATAACCAACAAGTATAGGGGATCGCAACAGTTTTCGAGGGTAGAGTATTCAACCCTAATTTATTTATTCGACACAAGGGGAGCCAAAGAATATTCTCAAGTATTAGCAGCTGAGTTGTCAATTCAACCACACCTAGAAACTTAATATCTGCAACAAAGTGTTTAGTAGCAAAGTAATATGATAGTGGTGATAACGGTAGCAAAAGGTAACAGTAGTAAAAGCAATGTTTTTGGTATTTTGTAGTGATGATAGAAATAGCAACAAAAAAGTAAATAAGCAAAGCACAATATGTGGAAAGCTCGCAGGCAATGGATCGGTGATGGAGAATTATGCCGGATGCGGTTCATCATGTAACAGTCATAACCTAGGGTGACACAGAACTAGCTCCAGTTCATTGATGTAATGTAGGCATGTATTCCGAATATAGTCATACGTGCTTATGGAAAAGAACATGCATGTCATCTTTTGTCCTACCCTCCCGTGGCAGCGGGGTCCTTACGGAAACTAAGGGATATTAAGGCCTCCTTTTAATAGAGAACCGGAACAAAGCATTAACACATAGTGAATACATGATCTCCTCAAACTACGGTCATCACCAGTAAGTATCCTGATTATTGTCAGTTCGGGGTTAACGGATCATAACACATAATAGGTGACTACAGACTTGCAACATAGGATCAAGAACACTCATATATTGATGAAAACATAATAGGTTCAGATCTGAAATCATGGCACTCGGGCCCTAGTGGCAAGCATTAAGCATAGCAAAGTCATAGCAACATCAATCTCAGAACATAGTGGACACTAGGGAACAAAACTAACTTGATTACATGATAGATCCCATCCAACCCATCACCGTCCAGCAAGCCTACGATGGCATTACTCACGCACAGTAGTGATCATCATGAAATTGGTGATGGAGAATTGTTGATGATGATGATGGTGACCGATTCCCCTCTCCGGAGCCCCGAACGGACTCCAGATCAGCCCTCCCGAGAGGTTTTAGGGCTTGGCAGCGGCTCCATATCGTAAAACGCGATGATTTCTTCTCTATGATTTTTTTTCTCATCGAAACTCATACATGGAGGTGGAGTTGGAGTCAGAGATGCAATAGAGGGCCCACGAGGTAGGGTGTGCGCCCTAGGGGGGCAGGCGCGCCCCACACCTCATGGCAAGACGGTGGGCCCTCTGGCCTTCATCTTTGGCAGGTATTTTTCTTATTTTCTGAAAAGTGTCTTCATGAAGTTTCGGGTCATTCCGATAATGTTTGATCCTGCACATAAATAACACCATGGTAGTTCTGCTGAAAACAGCGTCAGTCTGGGTTAGTTCCATTCAAATCATGCAAGTTAGAGTCCAAAACAAGGGAAAAAGTGTTTGGAAAATTAGATACGTTGGAGAGATAGACATTCTTGATGATCATAGGGATGTTTGGTATGAGAGAGATAGACATCGTGTTTTTGTAGCGCCACCTTACACACCATGAGTTGCCCGTGAAAACGAGGTAATTTATTGTACCCTCATACTTCTGTATTTTGATTTATGTACGTCATATGTGAACTAGTCTAAAATGTTGCATGCCATGTCTGCAAAGTATTCTTCAAGTCCATATACAATATATGAGATAATACTTTACAGCCTCAACTCTAGATATTGTCTCTGTTTTCGTATTTCATATATATTCAATAAACGGGTTAGGTTAATGTGAGTTTGATGGGATGCTCCTGAAAAATATAAATGAACAAATGTATGAAAATGAGGTATTGGATCTTCCATTCAACCAGGATATTGGTGACTACTTGCAGTTCAAGGTATTTTATGCTACATTTATATGGTGTGATCCATGCCTAATATTCAGAAATTTTACATCTATTGCAATTATATTCTAGAACAACAATACTGCAGACACAGTCTTGCGCCTATTGTACCAGGTCATAATATAAGTGGTGAAGTAGAGAGTAGCAAGAGTTAATGAGCATGTCAGTTTTTCTCACTTGTTTCTACTTGTTAACTTTCTTCACTAGACGAATAAAATTAACCTGATATTATGCTATATAAATTGGGTGCCCCTATTTGCTGAAAATGATTGTCGAATATGGCAACATACAATTATAGGTCCTCCATTCTTTATGGTATGATGAACATATCACAAAATTATATCATGACGAACACAATAGCTAGGCAAGGACATTTGACTTGAATGGCTACTTGATCAACGTGATCAACTAAATCCTTAATAGATATTAGTCTGATCAACACTTAACGAAGTACTAAATTTTGAATGTTCATCACATATGTGTCTACAACCACTAATAAATTCAGATCAATATACAAAAAAAGAGAAATTGAACATGAATAGTGTTAAAATTTCACTATTCACATCTAGATTTCTCTTTGTGTATTTTACATTTTGATCTAAATTTTGTTGGGGATGTGAACATATATGTGATGAACATTAAAAAGAAAATAAAAATATTTTGACACATCTAAAGTTGAATTTGTCAACCTTGTATCATGTTAGCAGATGAACGATGGTATCACGTGATATTCTCCGTAGTAGCAGCATACACACATTGCAAGTATACTAAAATGCCATTCTTCATTGAACATTAATTGTCGATGTCCGCAAAGTATTCTTCAAGTCCATATACAATATATGAGATAATACTTTATAGCCTGTACTCTAAATATTGTCTATGTTTTTGTCTTTCATATATATTTATTAAACCAGTTATGTTATAGTGAGTTTGATGGGATGCTACTGAAAAATATAAATGAACAAATGTATGAAAATGAGCTATTTGATCTTCCATACAACCAGGATGTTGGTGACTAGTTGCAGTTCAAGTTATTTTATGCTACATTTATATAGTGTGATCCATGCCTAATATTCAGACATTTTACATCAGTTGCAATTATATTCTAGAATAATAATAATGCAGACACAATGTTGCTCCTATAGAACCAGGTGATAATATAGGTGGTGAAGTAGAGAGGAGCAAGAGTTAATAAGCATGTCAGTTTTTTCACTTGTTTCTACTTGTTAACTTTCTTAACCAGACGAATAAAATTAAGCTAATATTATGCTATATAAATTGGGTTTCCCTATTTACTGAAAATGATTGCCGAATATGGCAACATACAATTATAGGCCGTCCATTCTTTACGGTATGATGAACATATAACAAAATTATATCTTGACGAACCCAATAGCTAGTCAAGGAAATTTGACTTGAATGGCTACTTGATCAATGTGAACAACTAAATCCTTAATAGATACTAGTCTGATCAACAGCTAATGAAGTACTAAATTTTGAATGTTCATCACATACATCTCTACAACCCCTTGTAAATTCATATCAATATAAGAAATACACTGTGACGCCCCCGATTCAATCGTACACTAATCATACACGGAAACATGTACAATCAAGATCAGGGACTCACAGGAAGATATCATAGCACAACTCTACAAATAAAATAATTCATACAAGCATCATATTACAAGCCAGGGGTGTCGAGGGCTCGAATACAAGAGCTCGATCATAAACGAGTCAGCGGAAGCAACAATATCTGAGTACAGACATAAGTTAAACAAAGTTTGCCTTAAGAAGGCTAGCACAAACTGAGATACAGATCAAAAGAGGCGCAGGCCTCCTACCAGGGATCCTCCTAATCTAGTCCTGGTCGTCGTCAGCGGGCTGCACGTAGTAGTAGGCACCTCCCGAGTAGTAGTAGTCGTCATCGATAGTGGCGTCTGGCTCCTGGGCTCCATCGTCTGGTCGCAGCAAAAGGGTATAGAAAAGGGGGAAAAGGGGGAGCAAAGCAACCATGAGTACTCATCCAAAGTACTCGCAAGCAAAGAGCTACACTACAAATGTATGCATTGGTATCGAATGGAATAAGGGTATCATATGTGGACTGAACTACAGAATGCCGGAATAAGAGGGGGATAGCTAGTCCTATCAAAGACCCGGTGTCTAGCGAGAGAAGAGGGGGAAGAAACAATAAATATTAAGCAAACAGATGCATAGCGATGCATGACATGACAAGTATCGGTGCTAGGGGTGCCCTAACGCGGCATGAGGTGGTACCGGTGAATGGGGGAAACATCCGCGAAAATATCCCCGGGGTTTCGCATTTTTGGACAGATGAACCGGAGGGGGAAAGTTGTGTGTTCGCTCTGCTAGAGATGCCTGGCGGATGAACGGGCTGTGTATCTGGATTCTTCTCGTCGTTCTGAGCAACTTTCATGTACAAAGTTTTTCCAACCGAGCTACAGTTTATTTAATATTAATTTTAAAAGATTTAAATCATTTTTAGGATTTATTTAATTATTTAAATCAACATTATCGAGAATAGTGCTTGCTGATGTCATCATGATGTCAGCATGACATCAGCAGTTGACCTGGTCAACCTGACAGGTGGGTCCCACCTGTCAGTGACCCATTTTAATTAGACACACTAGTCATCAACCCATGCCGCTGCACGGGCTAGAAATTGTTGTCTTAAAATTGATGTGTAATTCCTATTTTTCCAGATATTTTTGTTCAATAAGTAAGTCGGCATCATGTGTCCTATAATAGAAGAAGAGAAGTGTAGAGACATTCTAATATTTTCTATCGGTTGAACCTTTCTTGCCGAAATGACATAATTAATGTCCACCCTTGGATCAGCATTATGCATGCACACATAAGATTTATACTTTTAAGCTAAGCCAATTTATTTATTCTCATAATTATATTAAGAACATAGAAATTTTGCTGACAGATTTGGATAAAAAGTATATGCTTATAGTCATGCAAAAATGACCTTTTCACTTAAGACATCCAACTAATACATTCCTCTCTTAGCATGTTCATGCCCTTTACTCTTTGTAGTGTGAGGAAAAATTGAGAATTTATGAGCTAGTGACTACATTAATATGGTAGTTATGAATCGTTTGTTCACTGTAACCTAAAGCGTATAAGTATGTAGGTTTAACATCAGCCGACACTTGCCGTCTTACATCCAAATTATTTTATATGATTTCTTAATCTGTTGTGCTACCGTGGTGTCTTTCTGTAATTGTTACACATACCAGGTCAAAGCTTATAAAAATTATTGGTCAATTTAAATTTGAAAGCTGTTAGGGAAAAAAATCATGTTTGATTTATTTTATCTTGGGGAGGTTTCTTTTCTTACTCCAGATCATTTATTTGTACATGTCTTTTTAATTTAATCTTTCTCATGGGAACATGCATGTGGCTAAAAACAATCAAGCATAGATTTTTTTTCTAATCGCGGTGATTTGGGAGAATTTATTTATACTTTTTTAATTTCCTTTTTCTGAGGGAAACTCCAATGTGGTTTTTATTTTCATGGTATTTGGGACGTGGACTCTTTTTCTAGCGTCTGGCCTAAGGACTTTTCATTTGTGTCTATCTTTTTTTATCACATATCTTTTTTTATGAATATAGAAGGAAAATGCATTTTCTTTTCGACGGGACTTGAACTGGGCATCTAGGGCTCATTTTGGTGCGTGTGTGTGTATCTAGGGCATCTAGGGCTCATTTATGAATCGCGAGGCCGCCTAATTAATGTTCACCATTAAAATTTAGAATAGATTTGTGATTTTTTTAACACTGTACAAACGCATACGCTCATACTTACGCACATACACTCATCCGTCTGAACACGCACATACACACCCTATTCCTTATGAGCACCTTCTTGATTGAGCCGACACGTCATCTTGAGATAAAGAAAGTCACCACATGTGTCTCTGTAGTCGACAGGAACGTCTCATTCTACTGAACGAACATCGCCAGAAAGCTTCAAATAAATCTAGGAAAATGACAGAATCAGTGTCAAGTCTAAAACTTAAACCTTATAGACTGGTTCTACCACAAAGAACCTAAGCATCTGAGATTAGCTCAATTCGCATTTTTCGTGTTTCATTTACTCTATCTTGGGTGAGTTTCTTTTCTTACAGACCGAATAAAAAAACATTCATGCATCGACTCTTTTTTAATCTAAACATAAGGCTTGGATTAGCGTTTATTTGACATGTCTTTTTGGTTTCATTGTTCTCAAGGCAACATGCATGTCGGTGAAAATCATTCCGCCGTAGTATTTTTTTTCTAAACGTGATACTTTCAAGAGCATTTATTTGTACGTCACTTTAATATTTTTTTAAGGGAACACGTACCTACCTTTTTTATTTCCGTTGTATTTGGGACATGGACACTTTTCCTAGCATGAGGCCTAAGGGCTTTTCATTTGTTCCTATCGTTTTGTATAGTACATCTTTTTATGAAAGGAGAAGGTAAATTGATTTTTTATTGACCGGGAGAAGAACGTGGACATGCAGGACTCTTTTGAAGGCATGTGGGCTCGTTTCTACTCTATCTACGTGTGGTATTTTTCTATTCAAACGTATGGCAGGGCCGGCCTAGTTGATCTTGACCTTTAATATATAAATATCGTGTCCAAATTAATTCTGTTGATATGGAAGAGTCCATCTCACGTAAGCCACCCAGCTGGAAAAAGCGCAGGAATCATTCAACGGCTGTAGACCGGTCATTAAGCCAATCTGATGGATGTAACTTTCTAACCTTCAGGATTAACGTGGAGCCTCGTATGGTGCTTTCAATTAGTAAATACTAGTCGTCAACCCGTGTACCTGCACGGGCTAGCAATTTTAATATTAGATATACCATAGTTTTGACAGTATTAAAAATGTCAATAATCATTTGAATATTTTGATATACGTTATTATTATTATACATGCACATTGGATCCAATGAAGTTACATTGCTTTGACTATTTTGTGATTACATAGTTTAAGCCTAATTGTGTGACAACGGTATATATAATATCGTTGTGTGATCGCAAATCACATGAAATTTGTAGAAGATATGTGGAAATATGGAAATGCTACTTTATGAGCACATCAAAAGATAGCAACAAAACATAGCAATGCTATAGGCCTAGACTCATTCCAGCCTCCTCGATAAAACTAAGCTGCCATCCAGAGGCTATGGATTCATGTACACAGGTAGCAAGAACATACTGCAGAGCATCAAATTAACCAAGTGGCATGTAATGATTTACAAATCAAGAATCTTACCCTAAACACAGCTACCACCGCCGTTCAAACGGGAGTGGCGAGGGAAGCATGGAGAACGGCGGGGAAGCGAGGTGGCGACCACTGTCCTCCTCCTCTTGCGCTTCGGAGTCTCCGGTGACTCGGTTGGAGGCTGCACAATCTGCAACGGCACCTCGTGCAGGGTGGCTTCTTGATGCAGTGGATGCTCTACCCTGGATCTGAACGCCCACGACCTCCGCCTAACCCACTCGTGGGCGAATCCTTCTACTCCATCGCCCCGAGGAGGATCTCGATCTTGTGCATCGGTTCAGTGGGTGGGGGAGCTTTTTCCTCTCCTTCTTTGTCATTTCCTTGAGAGTGGACATCTGCCTTGTGTTGTCAAACCAAGAATGGATCTCCCTCAACCTGGCCATCTTGACCTGGTTGCCGCCGGCGATCTTCTCGATCTGCTGCCGCATCGAGGTTCTTGCTTGGATGGAAGAGGGGGTGGATGTGGAAGAGGAGAAGAGAAAAGTTTCGGCGGCGAGGAGGAGGAGATGGCTGCGGTGGATTTGGAATGTAGGAGAGACAGGAGGTGGCTGCGATTGTGTAATGGTGATGGAAGTGGAGAGGACCATGGCGGCGGTTTTGCATTGGACGAGAGGGGCGGCATGTGAAATTTTTTCTTATGACTAAAATGCCCCTATATTAAAATGTGTCCCCATATTGTCATTAGTACCGGCCACACAAGTTGTAGTACTTTTGAATACTTCCATCCCAATACTACCGAGTACTACATATGTGTGTGCCGTTAGATTGAGACAAACTAACGGCTCCAAAAAAGCCCAACCACTGTAAAACTTATAGTTCCAAATTGTCCATTTTATAACTGCTTTCTTGCCATGGAAGTAAACTATTGATGTTTCTCCATCTTGTTAATTATTCGCAAAGATGTTGATTACTCTCAGACGGGAGGAGTAGATTTGAGCTGCAGTCTACAAGTCCAAGTTTTTTTTTAGGATCAAGGTCGAAGTTACGAGGCTCAAAACTAAGAGATGTTCTGATAGACATCAGTTTCAGTGGAAAACAATTGCTAGGAAGTTTCAATGGAAATTGGGGCCTATGAACTCAATGGATGCAGCAGGTACACTTTTTTTAACAGACATCACATATTGGTTCCTTGGAAAAGAGTCTACATGGGACCAATTGCTCTCATCCCTCGATTGGATCGGATCCGCGTCTTTCTCACCTCTAGGAAGATTCTCCGGAGAGAGATCGCGTACCCACCAAACCTAGTAAAACGTGTCGGTCCACCTTGCTTTTTGGGCACAGTTGTGACCGCTGTGACATGGGCCTCCTCCTTTTAGTCGTTGGCAGAATCCTCTGCCGACATAGAGGTGAGAGTGACGATGGAGCATTTGGCAATATCCTTGGGAAAACAGCAGCATGCCCACTCGACAAAGTATGATGGGTCGCTCCACCTCACCTTCTCGATGTGGTTACGGCAGCCACGGCAGTGGCCTACTCCTCAAGATCAGTGTCAAGGCTCAGCGGCGGGGTGGCAGGGGTACAGAGGAGCCTACCTTCTCGGATTGTTGTGGTGGCTTCCATGAGGAGGAGACAAGTTCCTCAGACATCACTGGCCTGTGAAGTCATGTCCAGTGGGGGAACCTGTTGCCACCATTTTCGACTAGTCGATTGTGGAGAAAAAGAGCGCCAGGGAGTGGAGAAGGGACCTTGCAAGGGTTTGAGGGCTATATTGTCTCTGCGTCAGACATACCGAAGGCAGTTTAGGTTAAGAAAATACCTCACATATTGTCTAGGCGTCAGACATACCGAAGGCAGTTTAGGTTAAGAAAATACCTCACATACTTTCAAGCTGAAGGCAGTTTTGAACTTCCTCCAATAGTGTGTCGTCTCATTGGAGGTGGTTTTGATTTCGTAAACCGCCTGAGCAAGAAAGTTAGAGACAGTCGATGATTTTAACATTCCTAACCGCCTCCATGGAAAGCCTATAATGACCATTTTGTACTAGTATACGATTATTATATTTTATAAAATCTCAAATTATAGTCTTGATTTAAAAAAATAAAAAATATTGTCCCACCGTTCTCGTAACAATGAAGAGTGAATCTTTATCCATGCCGTGACCGAAGAGGCCATTTTCGTCCAACCGTGGACTGAAGATGCTCTTTTTGTCCACATGTGGCCCGAAAAGGTACACTTCGCTCCCAGGACACAACCCAAGAGGAAGTTTTCATACTCTTCATTCTAACTCAGAACGAAAAGAGTGCAACTATATTAATGAATGGCTACCCATGTCCCTGCCGCTCTGGAGCTCCCTTTGCTGAACCCTCATGCCAACAAGACCGTATTAATGACGAGAATCCATTTAGACGAAGAATAGCTTGAATCGTCCATCGTGAAAATAAATTTTGCCTTGCAATCTACATCGACCGTCACAAGCCTACATCATGCTCGATGAGATATTTTTCAATTACTCTCATCCATCGACTTATCTAATTGTTGTCAACCTCGTATTGAATTGTGCCTCATCCTATTGTTGGCAATGGTCGTGTGCACCATGATACGTGCCATCCGCGGATGTGAACTGGATGTGGCCAACTCTGGCAATAACAATAATATGAAGAGGATCAATCTCTAGGAGGTTGGCGGCATCTAATAAGTAATTGTATGCGATAAATTGGAAAATTTCTCACTGAGTGTGATGTAGGCTTGCGATGATCGATTTGTATTGAGAGGTGAAATTTGGCCTCCATGATGTACAGTTCAAATGGCTCTTGGTCTCAATGAATTCTTCTTGTTGATGTGATCCTGGTGCCATGATGGTTTGACAAAGAGAGGCTCTAGTGTGCAGGAAGTGCACGCATGTGGCTGCATTTGGCACAAGAACTCTTTGTGCTTGGTTAGAAGGAAGAGTGTCTCTTCGACTCGTTTGCGAAAGAAAGGGCACCTCTTCAGCCCACATCAACAGTATTTCACATGTTGATGAAGTACCACGTGGATAACGCCAGAAGTAGGTACGTTACCACTGTCATGCCTTCTTGGCCAAGGCCATCAAATTGATTTTTCGCTAATAAAAAATTATATGTAAGGCAGACAAAACTGCATATAGGTACTCAGCAACTTAATTAACTAGTTTAACTCCACAAATCTACATAGCTAGGTAGTACTCATGAACTTAATTATTGACTAGTTCAACTTCACAAAAGTTACTTGTTAAAGAAGTAAATAATTCAACTTCACAAACTACATCATCATTCCATAGCAAGCCTGCTGGGTGGTCGATCATATTTCTTTGTCAAAGGTTAACTTCAACTGACGAATCTTGTGTCTATTTTTCTCTCCATTTTTTCTGAAATGAGCTATCTCCATCTTGAGCTCATTCCTCTCAGACCTAACGAGTTTTCTCTCATTCTTCAGCTTACCCCTCTCCTCGATCAGCTAATCTCTCTCGTCCCTCATCCTAACAGTCTTGCCAAAGAGATCAACCTTCTCATTCAGCAGCTAACCCTTCTCCGCCTTCAGCGTGACATTCGCCTCCTGCAGGACCTTGATGCTATATTGATGAGACACTAAGAGGTCGCGGCTCTGCATCTCCACATCATATACCTCCTCCTGGTTGCCACCAGCATTGGCGATGACAAATCAGCGCCAACTACAAAATAATGACTAGTCTCAGTGCCAACCACACAACATATATGAAAATTGAACTATATGAAGTTTGGTAACTATTCATGTCATTATACCATGCATTTTACAATCGCATAGAAACATTAATATATGTATCAAAGCAGAAGTTGTATAATGTTTGAATATAATTGGATGACTATATAGTAAATTACTTCATCAAGTATCCTACAAATGTAGGAGGACATCATATAACATTGCACAGAACAAACAAAAATTATTATATCGAGAAAGCACAACACATATAGTTTAGATAAGTGTTCCAAATTCTCAACGACAATAAGAAGTTATTCCAAATTTAACAACACAATTGTTCAAATAAGGTGAAGTTGAACATTACATAGTTCCAAAAAAATTATTCAGATAAGACCAAGTTCAACTAGACAAACATGGCAACCTTTTCTTCTATAGTGACATATACGCTATCTTTCAAACCACACTTCATACATTTCTTTTAGCGAGTACTTCCTATGAACATATCGAAGCTCCTCATCACTAAATCATCTCAAACTCTTCGGTACTCTCTGCGTACTAAGATAAGCTAGGCCAAGACAAACTGACTAATTTTACATTACTAAATCTAATTGTACACTACTAATTTTATACACAAATAAACCAAATCCACGGATTCCATGGCATCCGCGGACGAGGAAGATGGTACGGGAGGGGAAGAAGACGTGCACGCGCCTGGGGGGGGGGGGGGAGGGGGGAGGGGGTCTCAACTGCTGACCCAGAGGTGGCGGCGATGAGCGGTGTGGTCAGGAGGTGGCAGCGGTGCTGCTTAAGAGGGGGGACGAAGTGAAAAAGATATGATGGGGTGAATTAGACTTAGGTTTTTTTATTGGATATAGTAGTTTGAAGATGGACTGGTGATGTCGTGGTAGGCCCATGACATAACAAATTGTAGCAAACAGAAGAAAAAAAACTCAGCGAATATCTATTGCATGACCAAAAAAATACTATGTCAGCACTAATCTAATAGCGATGACGTACAAAATATGCCAATGCCAGCACTATTTAAAAAAATAGTGCTGGTTTTGATCGAAAATGACGCGCCGCCAACAAAAGTTGTAGATGGCCATTTCTCCACTGGTGAAATAATCCTTAAAATTCTTAAAAATAATTAAATCAGGACTATAGTTTTGACATTTCATAAAAGTATAAAATTCCCAATGTCAACATCAACGTTATTATCATATACTCTTATAGTAGTTAAAATAAGTTCAATTGGACTATATGCTAGAATTTGCTGATACAAATCAGCATGAAATCCATCTCGGCCAACTCATTTGTTTGTCTGTGTGCCAAACACATACTCCTGTAGTACCTCAAAGGTAAATTTCCTAGTCAATATCTCCTAAAACAAACTAGATTGTTCTGACTTTCCAAATAATATTGGTTAGAAATCAGTTATAAAATCAATCGCATTAGATTGTCCTTCAATAACTCCTACATCTTGGTAAGGCTGAGCAGTTGTGTTTTTCTTTTTGTCTTCCATTAGCCATAGGTATTTTCCCTTCATGGAATTCCATCTCATGATATCTGTGGAGTGATTTCATTTTCTCCTCTTTTAGAATGATCCTTAGGTATTTTGACATTGTTGTTGTACAAATTGTCCCCAACTATTAAACCTTGGGATTCTTCTAGCCCGTCCAACCCATCTTATGCTTTCGGAGAGATTTTTTTAGCTTCCTCTATTCAACTTGAATATTTATGTTTCACCCCTTAAGTTTTTTCCTTGTATAATTTTTACTGCCAGATATCTAAACAAGTAGCACTACGTTATTTTTCTGCCAAATCTAACCTACTAGTATATAATAAAGTCAGGTCTATAGAACCAACAATTCTCAAGTTTGAAAACTTCGTAGAATGTTGGGCAGTTCCCCCTAGGAGATTAGTATATGGGTACAGCCAGAAAGATCCTTGGCTAAATAAGTAGCACTCACTAGAGGAAACTCATCTCCCTAAGTAGGGAAAACCAAAACTCTATCAAACTTTTCAAAAGTGGGAACTTCCATGTTCTCTGATGACCAGGTATATTTCACACCACTAGGAGCATCTCTAACCAATCCTTGAAAAATCATTTATAGGAGAAAAATAGGCTGCTAATGAGACATAACCGAACTCTCAAAGGCCAAAGAACGTGCTATCATGTTTAAGAACCCGAACACAAGATGCCACGACAAAAATGTTTTGGGAGCTCACTCATGGAGAAATCTTGACCCAAATGGAGACCTCTCTTCGGAGTGATGGTGGTGGCCTTGTGGATGGTGGTGGCCTTGTGGATGGTGGTGGTTGCCATGGAGATGGCAGTGGTGGTCGTGTGGATGGGGGTGGTGGCCGTGGAGATGGTGTTGGACAAGCAGGAGATGGTGGTGGTGGCCGCGTGGATGCTTGTGGACGTGGAGATGGCGACGATGGAGATGATCATGATCTCTTTGGTGACAGTGGTGTTTGAATTCGTGTTGCATGCCTTTGGTTGGGCTCGATCCGTGACATAAACATACTATGTTGTGGTGATTTTGGATCAAACTTGATCGATGTGGTGCCTTTTGGATGAACTATTTGCATGTTTTAATTTGAATTGGCAACTATATATGCGTTTTTGGTTTGTGCATGTTGAATTTGAGTCACTCAAATGATTGATTAAATAGCATGCAATTGTTTGAAATCTATGCGGCTAGGCTAAATGAAGTGAGCCAAAAATATGTCCTCCTCTAAATATAGGGAAACAATTAGGCCCTGTAAAAGGTTGATGGAAGGGTTGAACCCTTAGCTCGGGCCGCGGTTGTATATATATGCTGTATGTTGTGGCTTACAAGAACCGATCGAGAAGAGATCGATCGTTATTGTTACAGGAGGTTGAAAGAGATAAAAGAGAAGAAGAGACAGAAAGAGATACAAGTTAAACAGCTTTCCTATCTCTACACAATATCTTCTAACACTCCCCCTCAGTCTAAACCTTAGGAAACTTGCGCAAGGTTAAGATTGTACTTGAACTCATCCAACCTCCTCATAGTGAGAGGTTTTGTGAAGCCATCAGCAAGTTGATCTCGAGTAGGTATAAACTGAATATCAAGTAGCTTTCAAGCCACTCTTTCTCTGACAAAGTGGAAATCAACTTCAATATGGTTGGTGCGTGCATGAAAAACAGGATTAGCTAAAAGATAAGTTGCTCCAATATTATCACACCATAATCTAGCAGCTTTAGGAGCCTTGATTCCAAGTTCATAGAGCAATGTCTGTATCGACATTACTTCTGTTGTAGAATTCGCCAAAGCTTTATACTCAACCTCTGTACTTGACCTTGAGATAGTAGCCTCTTTTATTGCACTCCATGATATGAGATTAGTTCCCAGAAACACAACAAAACCACCTGTAGACCTTCCATCATCAGCACACCCTGCCCAGTCTACATCAGAATAAGCAGTAACAAGTAGAGATGGAGACTTGGTAATCTGAAGTCCAAGTCCTCCACAAAACTTAAGATACCTTAAAATCCTCTTAACTGCAGTCCAGTGAGTTGTTCTAGGTGCATGTAAATACTGACATACCTTATTCATAGAGTAAGAAATATCAGGACGTGTAAGAGATAGATATTGTAAAGCACCCACAACACTTCTATAATTTGTTGCATCTTCTGATCCAAGTGCTTCTCCTCTCTCAATTGTAAGTTTTTCAGAAGTTGAAGTTTGTGTACTCACAGGTTTACAATTGTGTAGTCCTACTCTCTTGAGTATATCAGCAGTGTACTTTTCCTGCGTAAGAAGAATACCATCTTTGACTCGGTTGACCTCTATGCCAAGAAAGTAGTGAAGATCACCCAAGTCCTTGAGAGCAAATTCCAACTTGAGATCTTTAAGCAAACAAGTGGTAGCATCTGAACTTGAGCTTGCAACAATTATATAATCAACATAAACAAGTACAACTATAGTGATCTTGTCTTTATGATAAAAGAACAATGAAGTATCAGCTTTAGATGGTGTAAATCAAAGTTGTTGCAACTGCATGCTCAACCTTGAGTACCAAGCTCTCGGGGCTTGTTTCAGACCATACAAAGCTTTGTCCAACTTACAAAGATAATGTGGTGTGCTTTGATTCTCATATCCAGGTGGTTGCCGCATGAACAATTCTTCCTCAAGAACACCATGAAGAAACGCATTCTAAACATCTAGCTGCCGTAAAATCCATCCTCTGGAAATAGCAATAGACAATACAAGTCGAATAGTACCTTCCTTAACAACATGACTAAAAGTATCTTCATAATGAATACCAAATCTCTACTTAAAACCTTTGGCAACTAATCTAGCCTTGTATCTGTCTATACTTCCATCAGATTTTCTTTTTTATCTTATATACCCATTTGCAGTCTATAACATTGCTACCTTGCTTTGAAGGTACTAAGTGCCAAGTTCTATTTTTCATGAGTGCATCATATTCTTTATCCATAGCCTCCTTCCAATCTTTATGTGCTAGAGCATCATGCAAATTATTTGGTTCACCAACAGTACTAAGAAAAACATGTTTGCCTCTGTCATTCCATACCATACCATCCTTATACTCCTTATTTTTGACGATACCTGACTGTGACCTGGTGTGACGACGAGGAGCCGAAGATAGAGCTGCTGATGTAGGCGTAGAACGATCCACAGAAGATCCCATCGCCGGATCCAAGAAAGATTCTGCACTGGCTGCTGTGCCTGACACCTCAGATGTCCCCCTGTCGACAGCTGCACCCGCCACGTCATCCTGCGAACAAGTGGCGCTCGGTGATAGGGACGCGCTCGCCCGCGGTGATAAGCGCTCGTCCACGCCACGCGATGATAAGCGCTCGCCCACGCCTGGACTAGCGGGCTCCACCTGGTGGGGGCTGTCGGCCACGCACGCGCATGCACCTGCGCCTGGGCTGGCGGCCTCGTCCAATCGTGGAGCGAGATAGGCAGGGTCCACCTGGTCGGCCACCCGCGCACGAGACGCATGCAGAGGAGAGCGATCCTCCTGGGATCGCGCGCTGCTAGGGACAGATGCGCTGATGCGAGGATCGGCTTGGGATCCAGCGCCGCTGCCAGCAGGATCAGCATGGGATCTCGTGCGTGTCTCGTCGTGATCTGTACACATAAAATGACGACCAAAATCTGCAGAATCACAATTTTCATTGGAATTTTTCACAAGGTTAGCATTATTTAGTTCACCCCGTGATTTGGAAGAAGAGCTATTTCAGCACAGAGGAGAGTTCTGCATTTGGATGAAGCTTGGCAAATGGAAAGAGATTTTCATCAAAAACAACATCTCGAGAAATATAAATACGTCCAGTAGCAACTTCTACACACTTATAGCCTTTGTGAATATTACTATACCCAAGAAAAACACATTGAGTTGAACGAAACTCAAGTTTATGACGATTGTAAGGACGAAGATTGGGGTAGCATGCACAACCAAAAGTTTTGAGAGAATTGTAATCTGGTTTTTGATTATAGAGACGCTCCAAATGAGTAGAATTGGCAATGACTTTGCTAGGCAAATGATTAATAAGATATGTGGCAGTGATGAAAGCTTCATCCCAATATTTGAGAGGCATAGAAGCATGAGCAAGTAAAGATAAACCAACTTCAACAATATGATGATGTTTTCTCTCTGTAGAGCCATTCTATTGATGGGCATGAGGACAAGACACATGGTATGCAATACCAATACTACGAAAGAAGGAGTTGAGCTTCTCATACTCCCCTCCTCGGTCACTTTGGACTGTTAAAAATTTTCTGGCAAAGTGTCTTTCAACAAGTTTTTGAAACTCTTGGAATATGGAAAAAACTTCAGATTTATACTTGAGTAAGTAAATCCAGGTAAACTTGCTATAATCATCAATGAAACTAACATAATATTTCTTTCGTCCAAAAGAATCACGGGCATGTCCCCATACATCACTGAAAATAAGCTCTAAAGGAGCATGAGAAACACTACTTGATCTAGGATAGGGAAGTTGGTGACTCTTGGCACATTGACAAGCTTCACAAACTAAATCACTAAGAGGTCTAGGAGACAAAGAAAGATTGCCTTTATTGATAACTTGCTTAACAATGACTGAGGAAGGATGTCCTAATCGTTGATGCCACCTTGCCATAGAGGGCTTGATGACGGAGTAGACCTGACAACGCTTGCGACTAAGTGCTCCGGATGTGATGGGGTAGAGGCCTCCAATGCATCTACTGTGGTGTAGAAGTTCCCTTGTTGCCCGATCCTTTATAAAAAAGTAACGAGGGTGAGTTTCAAAGAAGACATTATTATCAGCGGCTAAACGAGACATAGAAGCAAGGTTTTTGTCGGCTTGAGGAACATGAAGAACATCTTCAGAACTAGATCACGGTTAAGCATAGGTGAATTAATAAACGCTTGAGCAATGTGTTGGATATCCATACCTCCACCGCTTGCGATGTCAATCTGATCATTGCCGTGATATTTTTCACAGAGAGCGAACTTCTCTAGCTCACTTGTGACATGATCCGTGGCGCCGGAATCAACGTACCACATGCCATCTCCTCCTTGCTCGCGCATGGCTGCAGAAACATGTTTAGCATCGGGAACGTAGTCTTCATCAAAGCGGGGCCAGCAATCCATAACCTCATGGCCGGCCTTCTTGCAGAGTTGGCAGCGAGGGCGACCACGAGAGGAAGAGGAGGAGCGGCGGCTAGTGTTGTTGTTGAAGCCACCACCCCCTTATCTTTTGCCAGAGTTGTTGTAGCTGCCACCTCTGGTGTTGTTGTAGTTGTAGTTGTAGTCGCTGTCCTGGGAGTTGCCGCGCCCACGCCCACCGCCGCGTTGCGCGTGGTGACCGTGCCCACGACTGGGGCCACGTGAGACGGCGTTGGCGGAGGATTGACGGAAGCTGGCGCCATGAAGGAGGCTGAGGCGGGCGTCGAAGCTCAGGAGCTGGCTATATAGCTCCTGGACAGTGATCGGCTCCACCCGAGCTGCAAGGGCCGAGACTATTGGATTGTAGTCCATGTCTAGCCCGGCCAAGATCTTGGACACGATCTCCGGATCATAGAACACGGCCGCGGTGCAGGCAACTTCATCTGTGAGGCTCTTAATCTTTCCAAGATATTCAGCCATAGTCATGTTACCTTTTTGAAGATTCATAAGCTCGATGCGGGTATTGATAGCTTGGGCTTGGCTCTGGGCGGCGAACATGTCGTGGATGGTGCGCCAGACTTCAGCCGGCATCTACAGCGTGGCGACTTGTGCAAGAATGTCGCGGGAAAGGGAGCCCTTTAAGTAGCCTTGGGGCTGTTGCTGCTGTGCAAACCAGAGGGATCTCGCAAAGTTCAGTACATGTTATTCTTTGCCGTCCTTGGTGATGGTGAGGGTGGACGGCGGTGCCGGACTCTTCGCGTCGAGATAATGTTCCATCTGCGCGCCCCTGATCTATGGTAGGACGATGGCCTTCCAGAGCAGGAAGTTGCCCCTCGTGAGCTTCTCTTGCGGCGGCGATCCGAGGAAAGAGGTGGTGGAGTTGGAGGTGGATGATGACGCAAACGTGGAGGAGGAGGAGGTGGTGAGCGCACCCATGGTGCTGGGCGTCATGGATGCGGTGGTGGTGGAGATGGCTGCGGTCGCCTGGTAGATAGATGCGATCTCTATCCAATCTATCGAGGAAGAGGCTCTATTACCATGTAAAAGGTTGATGGAAGCGTTGAACCCTTTGCTCGGGCCGCGGTTGTATATATATATATATATATATATATTGTATGCCGTTGCTTACAAGAACCGATCGAGAAGAGATCGATCATTATTGTTATAGAAGGTTGAAAGAGATAAAACAGAAGAAGAGATAGAAAGAGATACAAGTTAAACAGCTTTCTAATCTCTACACAATATCTTCTAACAGGCCCGGCCACCGTTGGAGGCAAAAAACTATCCTCCACTAAAGATACTTGCCCGTATCCTCCACTAAATTATAGATGGTTGGTTGGAGATGCCCTAATAGAGATTTCCATCAAGACATCCGTTGCGCTACTTGAGTTGAAAAGGATGCTCGACTTGTTGTATCCGCCTGGATTTTTCTTATTAGATGACCTCCTTGTCATGTTAAAATCTCCAACAATAAAACTGGGCGCTTGTAAGGTATTTATGAGATGCACCCGTTCAACCCAGAATTATGATTTCTCTATGGGATGGGCACTGAGAATCACCAAAAACAATCACCACATTCCATGTCAACCCATCGGAAAATATTCAACCTTCTCCTTTTCAACCACATTAAAAGAAAGTATATTGGAGAAGCCGGCAGTTTGGGCCGCCCGCATTGATCTTTTTTGCATTAGCATGATTATTAGGGCATCTCCAATGCCGACCCTCAAACCGCCAGCATCCGTTCGGGCGCAGAAGCCATCCAACGCGGGCTTGTATCGGTCGGTAGGACGGTCCGGACACGTTTTCTCCCGCAAACCGAATACATCATGGGGGGCTTCGCGGGAGTCCGGACCGCTGCCATGCCTGCTTCTGACCGCCCTGGCCCACCCAAACCTCCTCCTCCCTCCCGCGTGTGCTTCCCGCCCGAAACGATCAGCGTCACTCCAGAGCATCAGTGCCCGCATTCATGCCCAGCCAAAGCGGACGTGACCGCTCACTGGTGTCGGCATTGAGGTAGTGCGCTGACCGATAGAGTGACACCCGCGCTGCTTCCTGGTGCAGGTGACCACTCTGCATTCAAACGAGACGACAGCCACTCTCATGTCTATCTGCCGCCCACATTAATGACACAGGGTTGTCGAGGCCCTACTCTGGCGCTACCCGTCTGTCCCTCTGTCGCCCATCATTGCTACATAAACCGCTGCCACGGGCATAGCCGCAGCCATCTGTCTCCGATCCCTCTTCGCACCACTCCCACCATGGATTCCTCCCCCGACAAAGCTCTCAAGGATGGGCTGACGCCGTACCAGGAGAAGGAGTTTCTTGCCATTGTTGTCGGTTGGTTGGCCGGTAGGAGGACGACGTCCCAACGGAGGACGGAGCCGATGACGAGTCGGCACCACAATCCTCGTCTGTGCAACCCTCCTCCTCCGCGCCACACTCAGTAGTGCTTTGCACCATGACCATCGGCGAGGCCCATGCCCATTCACTACTAGGGAAAAGCCTAGCAGTACCATGGGTTTTTGGCCTATTAGTAGCGCGGGTTGCCGCGCTACTGATAAGGCGCTACAGCTAAAGGTTAGCAGCAGCGTTGTTCAACACACACTTCTGCTAAGTACTTACTAGTAGCGAGTTTTCCGTAATGTGCTACTGGTAAGTACTAGCAGCGCGCCTCTGTGCCCGCGCTACTACTATTATTGCGTATTCTATTTCTTTTTCATTATATGTCGTATTCATACACCATTATACAAGTTTTCATACAATAGCAATTTAGAGATTGTTTTTACATCATAATGAGTTATTACATCACTGGGTGAAAGAATCGTGGACTAGTTTCAAGTGGATGGATCCATCCACTTCAAACTAATCTGCGGTTCTTTCACCCAATGATATAATAAATCATCATATCATTAACAACTTATCATCGTAATACATCATTGTCATATAACACCTCCTCATGATCATCATTTTCATCAAATGAGACATCATATAGCAAGTTGGTCACTACTCATAATCACAACTCATCATCATCATCATCAACTCTTAACACATTGTAGCACATAATAACACATTTTACCTAGGGCCTACTCCTCTCTTATAGGACCTACTACCTTATCTTAGGTAAAATAGCATAAAAGAAGATAGGCCCTGACTCTCCATTATGGAGAATGGAGATTATCCTGTCTCCAATTCTTGTGCTTCGCACAATGTTGCTTCCAAGTAGCTCCCTACGATTGACCATACATTTTTTCCAATCTTTGATTGTCATGTCTCCATCGGTTTTAGAAATCTGATATGAACAAGAGTCATTCGTAGGATGGCCTAGCAGTAAGTTCAAAACATCAAGGCGGCCTTTCCGAAACATCAGATGAGGCACACAATCCTTCGGGATTTTCTGTTGAAAAATATTGTAATAATTTTGTAGTTAGCAATGTAGTTGAGTTTTACAAGAATTTATGCAAAAGATGCACGGATGTCGTAATAGTAAAGAATCTTACCTTGGCATCTCCATGGATGTTACCATAGTTCAACACATGCACTAGTGGCACGTATTGACCATAATGTGGAGGAGTTTGATAATATATATTGTAATTCTCAAGATCAGTAATAAATGAGATCAGATGATTTTTCTCCTGGTAAGTTAATTCTGAGCCATCGGTGTAGTAGGTTCTGTATACCATCTTCCGCACATTCTTGGAAGAATGAAAATAAGCTATCAATGGAAATAAGATATCAACTATTTTGAAATAAACAATATAAATTATTTAATAACTATGTTTGGGAAACTCACATAGCGGTAGAATTGGAAGCATATCAACAAGGACCCAAATGTCCATATTGTCTTGGGCGATGTCAGAATCACCAAGATCCATGGTGACAAGCATACCCTCATTAAAATCATACATCTTGCCAAGGGCTTTCCAATTCTGGCAACCAAAATGGGATACGCTCTCAGAATTGTATAGATTTACATCAAAATCCATACCATGATGGTCCTTAGGTGAATTTTCTTTGTTTCCATACTTTCATGATCTTCAAAATACATCCTCTCCAAGACATAGCGTCTTGCATGGCATGGGATAAGCTACTCAAATTGTAAAAGACGAAAATTACATGTTGAAGTACTAGAAGTAGTGCTTAATTACGAAAAAACACTTGTCGTCGTTGCGTACCGTTTCATCGTCGAAGGTCTCCTAGAGCTTAATGCTGAAGCACCGACCTTCGTCCAGGTGAGGCCTGTTGCGCAGACCCCGGTCGTCGTTGCGCCAGTCGCACTCCCCGGGAGACTTTCGTCGTCAGATGACGACATTTCCTAGGTTCATAATTCAAAGATTAAACTTGTACAATTAAATATATGTACTACAAAAACTAAATTAGATCATTATTATTCATCACGGGTTGACTATCGGTCTGCCACTCTTTTCTTGAAAACTCTCAGCTCACGTGGTGTATATATTCGACTGTCGGTGATGGTCGCTCCTCCCTTCATCCTCAAGTGCATTACACCAAAATATCTAGCACGCCGGAACGAACGAGAAGCGACCCCCACGACAACAGTCGGGATTCTTTGTTTTCTCATATACGATGGAGACTCTCCCTCACTGATTCCTCTCTGACATTTGTGACCGTCGGTGATGGTCGTTACTCCTCCTTCCCCTAGAACATAACAAAGGACTAGCACCAGAAGAAGGAGAAATGACCCCCCCCGACAACAGTCGGGATTCTTCGTCCTCTCTCACATATGATGGATACAATCCCTCACTGATTTTTCGACCGTTGGTGATGGTCGTTATTCCTCCTTCCCCTAGTGCATAACAAAGGTCTAGCACAAGCAGAAGAAGGAAAAACGACCCACACGACAACAGGAGGGATTCTTCTTCTCTCATATATGGTGCAGACTTTCTCCCTCACTCATTTGTTGACTGTCATGTATGGAGCCTTGACAGACTTAAAGTCAACCTGAAATGTCGTTTAATTATCTTTCTAGAAAATCCAGGCCACTCGTAATGTCCTACATATTCTAGCACAAGTCATGCCAAAATTCACCGAAAAATCTGGCATGACCATTGCTAAAAAAGGACATATCGAGCGCCTGAAATTTGCTGGAACGGAAATTAATCAACACTCTGGAAAACATAGGCCACTCGGAGGTGTAACCTGCAAACATGGCCGACCACTTGGGCAAGCACATATCCTATTTGAGCAACACAAGATATACATGTTTATATCTACATCATATGAGCATTCAAACTTGGTGGTCATTGCATTTCAATTGTTGAAAATATGAACAGAAACATTTCAAAATATCTTATAGGACTCATATTGACATGGAGATTTGGATGGTCTCACCTCGAGGTCGGAGGCGGCCGGTGACGAGGACGACGGCGGGGATGATGGAGGGGCTCCTTGATTTCTGCAAAAACAAAAACCATATAAGCTATCAACTAATCAAATTCATATGCCTTGCATAGTGGGGTCAATTTGAGCATTCAAAATAGGAGTAGTTCTCCAATTTGAGCATTCAATAAGTAAAACCAAATCATAATTCAGAATGATTGAGTGAGCTAAAATCTGAAGACGGCTTAAGATTATTGAAAACTGCCCAAATCAATAATACAACTAAATTGTCAGATGGAACCAAAAGGAAATTGTATTTGTCAAGTTTAATCTGGACTAACTAAGATAGTCTTCAATATTCAAGAATGTATCGGATCTTGATTCTTAATCAGCGATTACAAATGACCACATGCATACAACAGGTGGAAGGAGAAGATACTCACATGTGTACCCACTTGAATTTCCTGCAAGTAAGAAAGGGTAGGGAACAAAATTACTGCAGAAGGATTCAAATGGATGAACTGGGCGGTGAAATCTTCCTGGTTATTGTCAATCACAACCAGGGCCGGCGCTATGTTTTGGGAGGCCCTAGGCGAACTCGACGACATGGGCCCTCTAAGTCCTAAGACCATATATATATATATATATATATATATATATATATATATATATATATATATATATATATATATATTTGTGTGTGTGTATGTGTTTGCGTGATACATATATATAACTTCATTTACATAATACTAAAAGTAAACTCTCAACCACACATCTTTAGTTTGAAATTTGACTACAATAGTTGTTGGACAATGCAAAATAAAACAAACGTGACATGATTACCTCAAATAGGAAACAAATTTATTTGCTCCTCTGTATACTTTCACAATCTTCATTGACCTTAACATCTGAATTTTCATGCTCGGGATTAGTTCCTTGCCTATGTTCTTCACTGACATCAACAATACTTGAAGATGTAAAGTAGTTTGTCAAAGAACCCTTCAGTGGTTGAATTTTCAGATGTATTTCTTTCTTTTTTTTTCTTTTTTCAGCACCCGACAAATGCTTCTTAGGCAACATGGCATGCTAATGTCCTAATATTACGAAGCAAAGAGTAGACAATGAATTAGAAATTTATAGATTGGATGATCAGAACCCTAAACATGTACACAAAATGACAAAAAAGTTAGGATGGTTGAATACATACTATGAAAGATTGAATCAGAAAATTATACATCAAAAAATATGTACTAAAGAAACTACTGAAATTGGAGATGGATGAATCATGGATGAATAGTTCAATATATGTACTAAAGAAACTACTGAAATTGGAGATGGATGAATGGATTAAGAACATCCGAACATGGATATTGGGTACAGACCTGCGTTCGCATACATATGTATTTCCGTATTGCTCGAAGGCCGAGTTGTCGGATTGCTGCGTGCCGCGGCGGCAACGAGCGGCTGAGGCACCAAGCGAGGAACGACGGAGCGACGGGCTGATGAGACGACGAAGAAGAATCGACGAGCGACGAATGAGAAAAGTTAGATTTTTTTCGAAAAGAAAGGAAAAGCCAGACATTCCGATTGATTTGTTGAACACGTGCGCGTGCATGGAGTGGCTGTGACTTGCGTGCACGACGCTTCGCTACGCATTACCAGGCGATCCGATGGGGCGAGCCCATCTTGCTTTCTTCCTCTCATAATTTTTCCCTTGTCTATTTTTTTGCTAGGCTATACTATATGTGTACTACATCCTGGGCCCCCCTCCGGCCTGGGCCCTGGGCCATCGCCCCTCTGCCCATGCCCCAGGGCCGGCCCTGATCACAACATCGACCAGAATAGGAAGCAAGGTTGAGACTCAGTGGGGTTGGGAGCAGCAGGGCGGCAGGGCTGGTTTCTTGGATGGGCCGCTCGGTGTGGCTGTCGAGGAGTAGAGGCCATATCTTAGAACATGTGAAGGCAGGGAGCTAGCGAGGAGATGAAGGCGAGATGAACCGGCCGCTCGCTGCTACCGAGTCGCCGCCGTCGCCTACCTGTACTCGGAGCCGCCGCTGCCACCGGCTGACTGCTCTCTCCTTGTCAACCCCCCTCCTCCTCTCCCGGTTAGGCGTCTAGATATGGTTGGGCGAGGGAGGGAGCGGCGAGGATGGTGGTGGTAGATGGCCGTAGCGGCGAGGGGAGGGGGGTCCGACCTGCCACCGGCCGCCTCTGGTGCGAGGCGAGGTGAGTCGGGCGGAGGGTTGGCCTGCTTCCGGCCGCCTCCGGTGCGAGGCGAGGCTAGTTGGGCGCGGGCGTGTGCGAGAGGATGCGGGCGACCCTTTTTTCACGGGAACCATTATTCTACTTAGCGAAGTCACTGTGGGTTAATTCCTAAAAAGCATAGGGATCTTTGTATAAAAACACCGCGACAGTGAACCCGGAGACTCAATCAGTGCTTTATTATTAGGGAGAGATTTGACAATATTCAAGACGATTTATTCGAGATTATATTCGATGATGCATATTATGTACAATGCTTTCGTTTTTTCTTATTGATTTCATGCATGCATTATAATTTGAATACTAAATTGTTTTATATTTCTTCTGGATTAGTTCAATAAAAGCTATGGACAATACCGGCAGAGAAGGAGAGGAGGCCCTATTCAACATCATACGCTCATCCTCTCTCCCAGATGAGTTTGAAGAAGATGACGGCTCACAATATCTAAACCCTACCGGGGAGAGTATGATATTTGATGAAGACAACCGAATAGATTAAGACCAGAACTATGAATATGATGACGAAGAAAATGTTGATCTTGAAATAACAAAGACCGGTGAGGTATATTTATATAAGCAAGCATCTGGTGATCATCACATGTTTTAAATGATTTGTATATATATTAACGAATCGATCTTTCTTCTTTATGCCCTCCGGATCGAGCAAATCTTCTACAGGCAGGAGGACAGTGCGAGGCTTGGCCAAAAAGTTGAAGGTTGATGTAAAGTACAAGTTCGTTCATTAGTGCAGAGTTCTTGTGAAGGACCAAATCCCGATCTCCATTCAAGAATGGAAAAAGCCAGCAAAGGAACATCCATAACTTACTTTTGTTGACCAAAGAGCAAAATATCTGCTTTGGGAACATCTCATGTCACATTTCACCCTACCAGATCATGTCACAGATGCAGATGTGCAGAAAGTCAAGGAAGCTGCTCCTAGGAAGATGGCGGTTGCATTCAACAACCAAAAGAAAAGTATATGGGCCCAGTACGTCGAAGGAGGAAACAAGACTCCAGAATGCATGGGTACACTGGAGAAGCAAAGACATCACTGGCCCGCTTTCGTGAAATTCAAGGAATCGGAATTATCTAAGGAACGGTCGAGAGTAAACAAGCTCAATGCCGCGAAAAAGGATCATTTCCATATGCTGGGGCCAGGTGGCTACGTGGTGGCCCGACCTAAGTGGGATAAGGCTGAGCAACAAATGGTGGATGCAGGGGTCATTCCAGTTACATTGAGGTGGCCCCCCAGGTCGAGAACTTGGTTCTATGCGCATGGGGAGATGTTGGACCCAAAGACAGGCCAGGTTTTGGACAAAGGCAAGTCTTGAAGGAGCCGACCTCAAATTAGTTGTTGCGATAGAAGAGGCTCGAACGGGGGTGTTCACGCCCAGCAAAGAGAACGTCGAGCTTACGCGCTCTCTGGGGAATCCTGAACACCCGGGAAGAACACGAGGCAAAGGCATTGTTCCGCGGTATGAGGGGTTTGCGGACTTGAACGCCGACTACAGAAGTCGTGCGAGAAAGAAGATGGAGGAGGAGAAGAAGAGGAAGCTGGAGGAGTTGCAGAGGAAGCAGGACGCAGAACACCTTCAAGTCCTAGAATCAGCGCACGTGGAGTTGGCACTCCAGTTCCAGCTGCAACTATAGGAGATCGACTCACTTAGCCAAGAAAGGGGGTCTCAGCAGCGGTGGAAGCTAGCGGATCCAGCATTGGATTGCACCGTCCCATCCATGCCGAGAAGCAGTGTGGGTTCCGCCCCGGGCGATGAGGCACTGCTAGATAGATACCTTGTGGATGACATCATGGTTAACATTAAATTTGAGCTACACTTCAAAATGAAGAACATATCCATGAATGTGGCGGACGTCGTTGCGTACACAAATCCCCCTGAAGCAACCTTCCATTGCAACCAGATTCCAGCTGGCTATGCTCGTGTCGTGGTAGATGAATTGGTGGTACAATATTCGAGGCTAGAGCTTGACATTCATGGAGGTGACGATGAGCACACACTGGGAGAGTCCATACATCGTATCATTCTATGGAGAAACAGTTGCACCATCTTTCCAAGGCCACCGACACCACGTCAGCCGACTCCTCCTCGAAGTCCTCCATCGCGTCAGCAGACTCCCGCTCCTCCAAGTCATCAGCCACCGCCTCAGCAGAGTCCTACTCCTTCAAGTCCGCCAAGGCGTCAGGCCACTCATTCTCCTCCAAATTCGGCACCGCGCCAGCCCACTCCTCCTCCTCCATGTCTGGCAACGCGTCAGCCCACTTCTCCTCCGACAAGTCAGGCACCACATCAGCCGTCTTTGCCGCCTCAGCGGGCTCCGCCGTGTCAGCCCACTCTTCCTCCTCCAAGTCAGGAACCACATCAGTCGTCTCTACCGCCTCAGCTGGTCTAGTTTGGATCCACTGCTGCTAGCGCATGGCTCAGCAACAACCTTGAGCCTGACAGCAGCAATGACTTCTTCGTCGAAAGCCTCGCTCTCGGGTGGCGTTCCGGTGCTTGCCGTCTAGGGATGCTGACGAATAGGTTGTCACCAACCTTCAGGTATCTGCTTGAGGGGGAGCTTTGGACGTTGACGGTTGGCCCTTGACCACCATCGCCCGGGAATTGAGGACTTCGGAACCGACGTAGCGCTAGGCACTCCTGCGACAGGAATGCCATCAGTACGGTCACCGGTCTCCTTGCCGGCCTCCCCGGCAGACCCCTTGGCAACCTCTTCATGCACGTCCTTGGGGGCCTCGTAAGCAGTGACTTTGACGGCTTCGGCGGTAGAATTCTTGCCGGCATCCATGATTATGACGTCGACATCCATTTGTTCCGCCAAGGGGAGATCTGAGAGCCAAGTAGGTGAAATAAGATGAAACCAAGGTTGATGTTCAAAGTAGAAAGAAAAGATAAAAAATTGTACTAGAAAAATGACAAGTGCCAGGAAGCAGGCGTCTTACGTGTGACGAGTTGTTGGGAGGTGGCTCCCTCCCCGACAACAATTGTTGTCGGCATAGGACTGTCGGCACCTGTGCTTGCCAGCTCTGCCTCCCCGCGAGAGGGCTTGTCAGTGGAAGCCCTTGCCGAGGAACCCTCCTTGGGCGGTGTGGTTGACGGAGGCAGCAAGTCGGTGGTTTCCCTTAGTGGCTCCTCCTATTGCTATTCTCCTCCTGCAAACCCGACAGGGTTAGAAGTGAAGATGTACCCACCAACACCCACCCTTGGGAAATGAGTAGCGGACTCACGCTGGGGGCTGAGTCGGGGGCTGCGTCGTGGCCTCGGCCCCGGGCTGATTGTGATCGTCTCCGGCGCACCTGAGGTTCTTGCCAGGGGCTTGTCGCTCATCGAGGTCTTAGCCTTCTTCACCATCCTCTGCACCAATGTTCCTGTATCTCTGCGGGGACAGGCCACAGCAAGATAAAATAAGATAAGGTAGCCAAATCAAAAACTCAGGAGATAAAGAAAGCAACAAGACACTTACTCGTCTTCTTATTCTGACCACTTCTCCGTCCTTGGGCCAAAAGAGGAGAAGTCAAAGTCGGCCTCCGCTATGGTGTCTATAAGAGGGGGTGCAGATGGGGACCAGGGCCGCATGGCTGTGGCTGGGGTAGCAGGCTAATGTGAGCCTGTTTCAGCTGCCGACATCGTCACGTGGGCCGCCCCCGCTGCCTTCCTCACTACCACGGTCATGCGCCTCGTCTGGCACATGGGTTGCTGTTGAGCTTCTTGCCGCTGCGTGGCCTTGCTGATCACCTGCTTACTAGGGACATCTTCATGCGAAGAAGCTCGTCGGACTGGCTCGCCGGAGATGGCACGACGAAGGACACGCTTCTTCTTCCCCGGCATTGGCGGCTCCTCTCCAGCTGTCTCTTCAGCTGTCTCTTCGGCAGATGAGCCACGAGCAACTACGCCACTGTGTTCTCAGACAGCCCCCCCCCCCGCTCGGCAAAGTTCTCCTCTGCACTGGCTTCGTCTTGCACAAAGCCAACGCTGCCGGCCTCATCGGCAAGGGCTGCCTCTTCTGCCCTGCTGCCGATGTATGCCACCTCTTCGTCACTGGTGGGGTGGATGAAATTCATCTCTTCCGGAACGGCCTCCCCCGATAGGTTGTCATAGAAATAAGGATGGCAATGGGTCGGGTTTGGATCGGGTTGAACAATATCAAATCCATATCCATATCCATGAAGACAGTCTTTGCCTGCCCATGAAAAAACCCATGGATGAAAAATTGTGTCCATGTTCAAATCCGATGGATGTCCATATCCACTGGATATCCATTGGTTCCTCTCGAGACATATAAATAAAACTTAACACAATATTAACATAAACTCTTCCATTCTTCACCTCATGGCAAGCTAGGCTTCACTTATGGTAAATCAACATCCAGTAACAACCTAGGATCATTTAGTATTTTTCTAATAGATGAGAATGACGAGTCATTTAAGAAGGATATAAGAATAAGGGAAGGGGTGTTGGAGTATGTTACAGAGGGGATTGACTGTCAACTTATAAAAGTTACGATGGGGATTGTGTGATTTCTTATGCATGTTTTAGATAAAAGAAGTGTAAAATTGTCGTGGGACATGTGAACGTGGGGTAGGGATGGCAAATTTTTTCCCATTACGTCATACTATCGGGTCGGGTTTGGGTATATCCATGGGTACAAGATTATATCCATGCCCTACCCACGAACAATCGGGTCGGGTTTTGGCGCCGCCCATGGACACAAAAGCATATCCAAACCCTATCCATTCGGGTCAGATATCCATGGATATCCATGTCCATGGATAAAATTTCCATCCTTACATAGAAATCATTCACCTGCTCCGCGGATGGCTTGGCCCAAGTTTGATCAAGGCCATTGAGGGAGTCCTGGACTAAGGGGTCCTCGAGCGTCCGGCCTATTAGCCATGGGCCGGACTGATGGGCTGTGAAGATACAATGACCGAAGACTGCACACATGTCCGGATGGGACTCTCCCTGGTGTGGAAGGAAAACTTGGCGACCAGATATGTAGATTCCTTTCTTTGTAACCGACCTTGTGTAACCCTAGATCCTCCCGGTGTCTATATAAACCAGAGGACTTAGTCCGGAGGACATGTACATTATCATAACCATACAATCTAGGCCTCTAGGGTTTAGTCATTATGATCTCGTGGTAGATCAACTCTTGTAATACTCATATTCATCAATATCAATCAAGCAGGATGTCGGGTATTACCTCCATAGAGAGGGCCCGAACCTGGGTAAAACATTGTGTCCCCTGTCTCCTGTTACGAACGACCTTAGACGCACAGTTCGGGGCCCATACCCGAGATACGCCGGTTTGGACACCGACAACCATGGCTGTTGAACGCCGGCATCATGGCGATGATCGAGGTCAAAGCGGTGTTGTTGCAGAGGGGAATGACTCTTGCGGGCAGCTTGTACTTTCCATCGACACTGAACATCTTGTCGTAGAGGGCGGCGTGCTACATCACCGTCAACTTATTGTTCAGACCGGGGAGCAGCCTCATGTTATCCACTGCATTCCAGTACTCCTAGGCTGGTCTCCATCTGTTCTTTAGAGGGGAGATGCGGCGACGGAGGAAGTCAGCGCCAATCATCTCAATTGTGAGCCCGACAGCTCTAAGGCACTTTATCATGTCGCTTGTGATTGTGAGCTCCTTGTCTCGTGGGTCAAGGGCGCTCCAACCATTGTGACGCAGCCAGAAAGGGCCTCTCTTGGCTGGATGCGACGAATGAAGAAGTGGCGGAAGAGGGCTGTGTCGGGGACCACTCTGGCGAAGTTTTCACATAGGTGGGCTAAGACAGACATGGATGCCACGGTATTCGGCATAAAATCCAGAAGGTGGAAGCCAAATGTGTAGATGCTGTCGACAAAGAAATCTGAAAATGGGGGGCAGAGCCCACAGTAGAGATAATCAACAAAGAAGGGGAATTTATCCACAGCAGGCGTGGCGTGGGAAGCAGGGATGGTGCGGGTAGCGGGGTGCCCCTTCGTCACTCTTCCCCACATGCACAGATACTGATCCTTCAGCGCACGTGCGTCAAGCATTGGGACGAAGACGGCGTTCTTCTTCGACATCTTCACCAACTCACTCTCCGACACATCTGTGTCCTTGTCCGCCTTGGGCGCATCTTTGCCCTTGCCCGCCTAGAGGAGGAAGATGACTCTGTTTCCTAGAATGGGACGGGCGAGGAGTACCTGAGCAGTGCCCTTGCGGATTCCTCTTTTCATGGGGAAGGCGTGAGGCTGCCTCTTTACTGTTTGATGTGAAGGCGTTTTCGCAGGCGTGCGGCTGCTGCGGCCGTTCCGCGCACACACCCCACGTCGCGCACTCAATGCGGATCGTGGGGAAGCATAGCAGATGAGATGATTACAGCGGTTAACCCCTGCCACGCGTACCCGTGCACTGTTTGGGCCTAGCCCAACAACGCCTCACACCCGTGTGTGTGGCCCAGGCCTAGGGGCTCCTGTCGGTGTACTAAAGTTTGGGCCATTTGGTACCCATTAGTTTTGATGGGTAGTTGCAGTCATACATGCGCCAAGGCTTGACGGGAACAGCTGGAGGAAAATATGAAAAGACCAAGACGGCCTCCTAGCCAGTAACCAGAGAACAGAAGACAAACTGAGCCCCTAGCAAGATTATTGTCGGGATGGTCTGCGGAGCGCCAGCGAGGCCACCACCCTTGAGGTTGGGAGCTCTAACACCATCGACAACGTCAAGCCCAAGATCTAGGGGCATCTGCGTGGTGGCATGCAGATATTTGTGAGGACCAGATGTGACGCCCGGATAATCATGCTACAGTAATCTCACGTTAATGGTGACACGTCACCTCTGTCAGTTTAGTTAATCTCGGGTTAGTTCAAAACCGGTTCGAATTCAAATTCAAAATCAAACAAACAATAAAAGTTTTTAAATATTAAAACTAAAAATGTTCGGAGTGAGCCAAATAATGCATAAGTAATTATGGTGGTGAAACCACACTTTTATAAAATGTTTAAGGGCTCTAAACTAATTAAAACAGTAGTGAAAACAATTAAACAAATACCTATTGGATTTTATAAAATATTAAAATATATTATTATGGGTTAAGAATTGATGTGACAGCAGTTTGTTTATAAATACTACTTTAGATACTAGTGGTGATTTTTGTAAAAACTAAAGATTAAAAGAAACTAGAAATAAGACAGAAAAGAAAATAAATAAAAAGAAAAGGTCTAAACCAAAACAAAACAACAAAGAAAGAAAAGGAAGAAAGACCCCCCCCCCCTGCTGGGCCAAGTGGCCTAGCTGGCCTCCACCGGCCCAGCCGGCCGGCCCACTCGGTCCCCCCACTCCCCTCGACCCACCGTCTCTTCCCTCTCCCCCCGATCTGGATTGAGGGGCGCACGCCCAACTCCGTGCGAGTGCGCCGCGCCCCCAGACACCGCGAGCCTCTGTGCCCCCGCCTCCTACCACCGGCGCCCCGCCATCCTTCGCGCGTCCCGCCCCTACCACACGTCCATGTCGTTGGTGCCGTCCCTGACGCCGCCGGCACTCATCGTGGCCACCGTCCTTGCGTGCCGTCCTCTTCGTCGCCAGTGCCGCATCGCCGAACCTCCCCGACTCCTCCACGAGCCCGCTGCCATGCCCCTCCGGCTCCCCTGTGAGCCGCCGTCCATCATTCCTCTCCTCTTCCCTATAGATCGAACGCGCCCGCGCCGTACCGATTCACCGCGACCTCACCGCGCCCCTGCTGTGCTCCGGCCGTGCCTGGCTGAGCCCTGCACACGCCGCCCGCGTGTGTACGCAGCCCCGCGCTATGGCCGTGCTCGCCCGCGCCTTGTCCGAACACGTCCACGCCACACCCGGTGACGCCCGCGGTCGCCCTGCTTCTCCTCATGTGCCGCTGTCACCGGCGACCGCAGCTGCTGCGTCCCCGGCCGCACCCTCTGCTGCTCCTGACCGAGCACCCTCGGTAACGCTCCACTGCAGGCGCGCACCCGCCGCCCCACGTCTCCGTCCTGCCAGCCTCGACCATGGCCTCGCCGGAGCCGGGTTCGGCCACCGCGCCCCTGCCCTTCCCTGTGCGCGTTCGTGCACAGGAGGGAGGTGGCCTGAGCCACTTACAGGTGGGGCCCTCCCCCTGTAAATCAGATAAAAGGATAAGAGTAGAGAAAAATGAAAATGGAAAATAAAAGGAAATAGTAAAGTGAATTAATTAATTAGTAATATAATTACTTTAATTAATTAACCTTGCTTAATTTGACCTAATTAACTAGCTTAGGTGTTTAAGCCTATTTTAATTAAATTGTGACAATGACATGTGGGTCTCACATGCACTATTCACACCATTGACCAGTCAACCATTGACTTGGTCAACTGGGTCTCCTGGCCCCACAGGTCATAGGCTGTGGCTGGCTTCTGTTGTGTACACATAGCTTTTTACTACTTAAATTGAATTAAAATAATTTAGAAAATGAATTAAAACTTTAGAAATTAATATAAAATAATCCGTAACTCGGATGAAAATACTTTGTACATGAAAGTTGCTTAGAACGACGAGACGAATTCGAATACGCAGCCTGTTCATCCGCCACGCATCCCTAGCATAGCGAACACGCAACTTTCCCCCTCCGATTCATCTGTCCGAGAACGCGAAACACTGGGAATACTTTTCCGGATGTTTCCCCCCTTCACCGGTACCCCCTCGTACCGCGTTAGGGCACACCTAGCATCACGTTTTGTCATGTCATGCATCATTATGCATCTGTTTGCATTATATTTATTGTTTCTTGCCCCTCTTCTCTCGCTAGACACCGAGACCGATGCCGCTGCTACCTAGTACGACTACGGTGTTGACGAACCCTCTCTCTTGCCAGAGCAACCAGGCAAGCCCCCCCTTTGATCACCAGATATCGCCTACTCTCCTCTATACTGCTTGCATTAGAGTAGTGTAGCATGTTACTGCTTTCCGTTATTCCTATCCTGATGCATAGCCTGTCCTTGCTACTACTGTTGTTACCATTACCTGCTATCCTACTGCTTAGTATAGGATGCTAGTGTTTCATCAGTGGCCCTACACTCTTGTACGTCTGCCATGCTATACTACTGGGCCGTGATCACTTCGGGAGGTGATCACGGGCATATACAATATACTTTACACTGTTACATTGCTGGTGATACTGTTTGGAGATGGGGGCTGAAGGGGCAGGTGGCTCCATCCCGGTAGAGGTGGGCCTGGGTTCCCGACGGCCCCCGACTGTTACTTTGTGGCGGAGCGACAGGGCAGGTTGAGACCACCTAGGAGAGAGGTGGGCCTGGCCCTGGTCGGCGTTCACGGATACTTAACACGCTTAACAAGATCTGGGTATTTGATCTGAGTTTGGCCATTTGGTCTATACGCACTAACCATCTACGCGGGAGTAGTTATGGGTATCCCGGCATCGTGGTATCAGCCGAAGCCTTCATGACGTCAGCGACTGAGTGGCGCGCGCCGGATTGGAACGTAAGCCTGCTCTTGTATTAAGGGGGCTAGTTCTGCTTCCGGCCGCGTTCGCAACGTGCAGGTGTGCTAAGGGCGATGGGCCTAGACCCCTGTGCGCTTAGGTTTCGACCGGCGTGCTGACCTCTCTGTTGTGCCTAGGTGGGGCTGCGACGTGTTGATCTTTCGCGGTCGGGCATGACCCCAAAAAGTGTGTCCGGCCAAATGGGATCAAGCGTGTTGGGTTATGTGGTGCACCCCTGCAGGGAAGTTAATCTATTCGAATAGCCGTGATCTTCGGTAACAGGACGACTTGGAGTTGTACCTTGACCTTATGACAACTAGAACCAGATACTTAATAAAACACACCCTTCCAAGTGCCAGATACAACCGGTGATCGCTCTCTCACAGGGCGACGAGGGGAGGATCATCGGTTAGGATTATGCTATGCGATGCTACTTGGAGGACTTCAGTCTACTCTCTTCTACATGTTGCAAGACGGAGGTTGCCATAAGCGTAGTCTTCGAAAGGATTAGTTATCCCCCTCTTATTCTGGCATTCTGCAGTTCAGTCCACATATGATACCCTTACTCCATTTGATACCCATGCATATGTAGTGTAGCTCCTTGCTTGCGAGTACTTTGGATGAGTACTCACGGTTGCTTTCTCCCCCTTTTCCCCCTTTCCTTTCATTCTGGTTGTCGCAACCAGATGCTGGAGTCCAGGAGCCAGACGCCAGCGTCGACGACGACTCCTACTACACCGGAGGTGTCTACTACTACATGCTGCCCGCTGACGACGACCAGGAGTAGTTTAGGAGGATCCCAGGCAGGAGGCCTGCGCCTCTTTCGATCTGTATCCCAGTTTGTGCTAGCCTTCTTAAGGCAAACTTGTTTAACTTATGTCTGTACTCAGATATTGTTGCTTTCGCTGACTCGTCTATGATCGAGCTCTTGTATTCGAGCCCTCGAGGCCCCTGGCTTGTAATATGATGCTTGTATGACTTATTTTATTTGTAGAGTTGTGTTGTGATATCTACCCGTGAGTCCTTGACCTTGATCGTACACATTTGCGTGCATGATTAGTGTACGGTCAAATCGGGGGCGTCACACCAGAAGGCAAAGTTCCCAGGAAGGTTCTTGTTGCGGACGTTTGGGAGGCCGTGGCAAGATTCTTGCCGGGGACGTTTGCAAGGCCACGGCAAGGCTCGCACACGGCTCGATGATCGTAGGGATGTTTGGGATGAGAGAGATAGGCATCAAGTTTTGTTAGTGCCAGGTTACAAACCATTAGTTGCCTCTGCAGACGAGGTAATTTCTTGTATCCTAATGCTTTGGTATTTCGATTTATGTAGGTCATATCTGAAGTAGTCGAAAATGTTGCATGCCATGCCCGCAAATTATTCTTCAAGTCCATATACAATAAATGAGATAATAATTTATAGCCTCGGCTCTAAATATTGTCTCTATTTTTGTCTTTCATATATAAACGGGTTATGTTATTGTGAGATTGAATGGATTCTACTGAAAAATATAAATTAACAAATGTATGAAAATGAGGTATTACATCTTCCAAATAACCATGATGTTGGTGAGTACTTACAGTTCAAGGTATTTTATGCTACATTATATCATGTGATCCATGCCTAATATTCAGCAAGTTTACATCACATGCAATTATATTCTAGAATAATAATACTTCAGACACAGTGTTGCTCCTATAGTACTAGGTGACAATATAACTGGTGAAGTAGAGAGGAGCAAGAATTAATGAGCATGTCCGTTTTTCTCACTTGTTTCCACTTGTTAACTTTCTTAATTAGACGAATAAAATTAAGATGATATTGTGCTATATAAATTGGGTTTCCCTATTTACTGAATTTGATTGTCAGATATGGCAACATACAATTATAGGTCCTCCATTCTTTACGGTATGATGAACATATAACAAAATTATATCTTCACGAACACAATAGCTAGTCAAGGATATTTAACTTGAATGGCTACTTGATCAATGTGACCAACTAAATCCTTAATAGATATTAGTCTGGTCACCAGCTAACAAAGTACTAAATTGTGAATGTTCATCACACACATGTCTACAACCTCTAATAAATTTAGATCAATATACGAAATACGCAAAGTGAAATCAAAAAAGAGAATCTGAACATGAATAGTGTTAAGGTTACATATGGATTTCTGTTTGTGTATTTCACATTTTGATCTGAAATTTTTAGGGGATGTGCACATATATGTGATGAACATTAAAAATAAAATCAAAATATTTGAACTCATCTAAAGTTAAATTTGTCAACCTTGTATCACGTTAGCACATGAATGATGCTATCACGTGATATTGTCCCAAGTAGCAGCATAAACACATTGCAAGGATACTAAAATGTCGTTATTTATTGAACATTAATTTTTGATGTTTTCGTAGCTCATACTTAACTAAAATTTATGTGCTTGGTGATCGTAGGGATGTTTGGGATGAGAGAGTAGACTTTGGGTTTTTTAGCGCTAGCTTACAAATCATTAGTTGCCCCTGAAGATGAGATAATTTATTGTATCCTAATGCTTCTGTATTTTTATTTATGTAGGTCATATATGAACTAGTCTAAAATGTTGCTTGCCATGTCCGCAAAGTATTGTTCAAGTCCATATACAATATGTGAGATAATACTTTATAGCCCCAGCTCTAAATATTGTCTTTGTTTTTGTGTTTCATATATATTTAACAAACGGGTTATGTTATTGTGAGTTTGATGGGATGCTACTGAAAAATATAAATGAAAAAATGTATGAAAATGACGTATTGGATCTTCCATACAACCAGGATGTTGGTGACTACTTACAGTTCAAGGTATTTTATCCTACATTTATATCGTGTGATCCATACCTAATATTCAGAAAGTTTACATCACATGCAATTAATTTCCAGAATAATAATACTACAGACATAGAGGAGCTAGAGTTAATGAGCATGTCAGGTTTTCTCACTTGTTTCTACTTGTTGACTTTCTTAACTAGACGAATAAAATTAAGATGAAATTATGCTATATAAATTGGGTATCCCTATTTAGTGAAAATGATTTTAGAATATGGCAACATACAACTATAGGTCCTCCATTCGTTATAGGATGATGAACATGTAACAAAATTATATCTTGACCAACACAATAGCTAGTCAAGGATATTCGACTTGAATGGCTCCTTGATCAACGTGACCAACTAAATCCATAATAAGTATTAGTCTGATCAACACCTAACCAAGTACAAATTTGTGAATGTTCATCACATACGTGTCTACAACCCCTAATAACTTCAGATGAATATATGAAATACACAAGGAGAAACAAAAAAAAGAGAAATTGAACATGAATAGTGTCAAAATGATACTATTCACATATGGATTTCTCTTTGTGTATTTCACATTTTGATCTGAATTTTTTATGGGATGTGCACATATATGAGGTGAACATTAAAAAGAAAATCAAAATATTTTGACACATCTAAAGTGGAATTTGTCAACCTTGTATCATTTTTGCACATGAATGATGTTATCACGTGATATTCTCCCTAGTGGCAGCATACACACGTTGCAAGTATACTAAAATGTCGTTCTTTATTGAACATTAATTGTTGATGTTTTCATAGATCCTCCTAAACTAAAATTTACAAGCTTGATGATCGTAGGGATATTTGGGATGAGAGAGATAGGCATCAAGTTTTGTTAGTGCCAGGTTACAAACCATTAGTTGCCCCTGCACACGAGGTAATTTCTTGTATCCTAATGCTTTGGTATTTCGATTTATGTAGGTCATATCTGAAGTAGTCGAAAATGTTGCATGCCATGTCCGCAAATTATTCTTCAAGTCCATATACAATATATGAGATAATAATTTATAGCCTCGGCTCTAAATATTGTCTCTATTTTTGTCTTTCATATATAAACGGGTTATGTTATTGTGAGATTGAATGGATTCTACTGAAAAATATAAATTAACAAATGTATGAAAATGAGGTATTACATCTTCCAAACAACCATGATGTTGGTGAGTACTTACAGTTCAAGGTATTTTATGCTACATTATATCATGTGATCCATGCCTAATATTCAGCAAGTTTACATCACATGCAATTATATTCTAGAATAATAATACTACAGACACAGTGTTGCCCCTATAGTACCAGGTGACAATATAACTGGTGAAGTAGAGAGGAGCAAGAATTAATGAGCATGGCAGTTTTTCTCACTTGTTTCCACTTGTTAACTTTCTTAACTAGACGAATAAAATTAAGATGATATTATGCTATATAAATTGGGTGTCCCTATTTACTGAATATGATTGTCAAATATGGCAACATACAATTATAGGTCCTCCATCCTTTACGGTACGATGAACATATAACAAAATTATATCTTGACGAACACAATAGCTAGTCAAGGATATTTAACTTGAATGGCTACTTGATCAATGTGACCAACTAAATCCTTAATAGACATTAGTCTGGTCAACAGCTAACGAAGTACTAAATTGTGAATGTTCATCACACACATGTCTACAACCTCTAATAAATTTAGATCAATATATGAAATACACAAAGTGAAATCAAAAAAGAGAATCTGAACATGAATAGTGTCAAGGTTACACTATTCACATATGGATTTCTGTTTGTGTAATTCACATTTTGATCTGAAATTTTTAGGGGATGTGCACATATATGTGATGAACATTAAAAAGAAAATCAAAATATTTGAACACATCTATAGTTGAATTTGTCAACCTTGTATCACGTTAGCACATGAATGATACTATCATGTGATATTGTCCCAAGTAGTAGCATACACACATTGCAAGTATACTAAAATGTCGTTCTTTATTGAACATTATTTTTTGATGTTTTTGTAGCTCATACTGAACTAAAATTTACGTGCTTGATGATCATAGGGATGTTCGGGATGAGAGAGTAGACTTCGGGTTTTTTAGCGCTAGCTTACAAATCATTAGTTGCCCCTAAAGATGAGATAATTTATTGTATCCTAATGATTCTGTATTTTTATTTATGTAGGTCATATATGAACTAGTCTAAAATGTTGCTTGCCATGTCCGCAAAGTATTGTTCAAGTCCATATACAATATGTGAGATAATACTTTCTAGCCCCAGCTCTAAATATTGTCTTCGTTTTTGTGTTTCATATATATTTAACAAACGGGTTATGTTATTGTGAGTTTCATGGGATGCTACTGAAAAATATAAATGAAAAAAGTATGAAAATGAGGTATTGGATCTTCCATACAACCAGGATGTTGGTGATTACTTACAGTTCAAGGTATTTTATCCTACATTTATATCATGTGATCCATACCTAATATTCAGAAAGTTTACATCACATGCAATTAATTTCCAGAATAATAATACTGCGGACACAAAGGAGCTAGAGTTAATGAGCATGTCAGGTTTTCTCACTTGTTTCTACTTGTTAACTTTCTTAACTAGACGAATAAAATTAAGATGAAATTATGCTATATAAATTGGGTATCCCTATTTAGTGAAAATGATTGTAGAATATGGCAACATACAACTATAGGTCCTACATTCGTTAAAGTATGATGAACATGTAACAAAATTATATCTTGACCAACACAATAGCTAGTCAAGGATATTTGACTTGAATGGCTCCTTGATCAATGTGACCAACTAAATCCATAATAAGTATTAGTCTGATCAACACCTAACCAAGTACTAATTTGTGAATCTTCATCACATACGTGTCTACAACCCCTAATAACTTCAGATCAATATACGAAATACACAACGAGAAACAAAAAAAGAGAAATTGAACATGAATAGTGTCAAAATGATACTATTCACATATGGATTTCTCTTTGTGTATTTCACATTTTGATCTGAATTTTTTATGGGATGTGCACATATATGAGATGAACATTAAAAAGAAAATCAAAATATTTTGACACATCTAAAGTGGAATTTGTTAACCTTGTATCATTTTTGCACATGAATGATGTTATCACGTGATATTCTCCCTAGTGGCAGCATACACACGTTGCAAGTATACTAAAATGTCGTTCTTTATTGAACATTAATTGTTGATGTTTTCATAGCTCCTCCTAAACTAAAATTTACAAGCTTGATGATCGTAGGGATGTTTGGGATGAGAGAGATAGGCATCGAGTTTTGTTAGCGCCTCATTACAAACCATTAGTTGCCCCTGCAGACGAGGTAGTTTATTGTGTCCTAATGCTTCGGCATTTTGATTTATGTAGGTCATATCTGAAGTAGTCGAAAATGTTGCATGCCATGTCCGCAAATTATTCTTCAAGGTCATATACAATATATGAGATAATAATTTATAGCCTCAGCTCTAAATATTGTCTCTATTTTTTTTCTTTCATATATAAACGTGTTATGTTATTGTGAGTTTGAATGTATGCTACTGAAAAATATAAATTAACAAATGTATGAAAATGAGGTATTAGATCTTCCATACAACCAGGATGTTGGTGAGTACTTACAGTTCAAGGTATTTTATACTACATTATATCGTGTGATCCATGCCTAATATTCAGCAAGTTTACATCCACTGGTAGAAAAAGGGCCTATAGTCCCGGTTCGTAAGGGCCTTTAGTCCCGGTTCAGGAACCGGGACTAAAGTGTCGGTACTAATACCTCCACCCTTTAGTCCCGGTTCAATCTAGAACCGGGACTAAAGGCCCTCCACGTGGGCAGTGCGCAGAGCCCAGTCAGGAGACCCTTTGGTCTCGGTTGGTGCCACCAACCGGGACCAAAGGGTCTCCTGACTGGGCTCTGCGCACTGCCCACGTGGAGGGCCTTTGGTCCCGGTTGGTGGCACCAACCGGGACCAATAGGCATCCACGCGTCAGCACTTCTGTGGCTGGGGTTTTTGTTTTTTTTTGAAAGGGGGGGGGGGGGGTTGGGGGTTTTAGGGGGTTAATTTAGGTGTTTCATATATTGTGTTAGCTAGTTATAATTAATAGAGAGAAGTGTCCTCTGTTATGTCTGTGCTTGGTCGACGCTACGTACTATACATACGTATATAGAGAGGACTAGACACGCTAGCTAGCTAGTAAGCAAACGAAGGAAACAGAAGATCGTCATGAACATATATGCATATATACAGAGAGAAGTGATATCGACCACCTCTCCTTCTCCGAGAGATTGGTCGAACAACAAGTTCTCGTATATCTATCTGACACTATCGGCTACATATATAAAGTAATTATCTCTTACAAATATAATCATACGGACTCAGGGTTAACATAGAATTCTCTGTCTTCAGGGATCACGTGGTCAAGAAAGAATGCCGCCAATTCCTCTTGAATTCCTTGCATGCGAGCTGGTTCTAGGAGTTCATCCCGCTTTCGAAACATCTAATTTAAAGAAGGGGGTCAATACATATATATATGAATGAATGAAACTCAACACAAATGTTGGTAATAAAATAAAATTGTGAATGTTGTTATTTACGTACTTCATATTGTTCCTCAGTGTAGCCCCGCTCACAGGTCGTGTGGCGGATGGACTCGCAAACATAGTAACCACAGAAATCATTCCCTTGTTGCTGCCACAACCACTTTACAAGAAATAGAGGTTAATCAAACTGATAAGCAAGAATGCCAAATGGTATTGATGAAACTAGCGCTTGAATGACTAGTAGATGCGCTTAAAATGCTACTATAGCTAGTACTTACTTTCGGGTGTCTAAATTGCAGCTCCTTCGGCAGTCCCGGAGCTTTTCTGGTGAATTTTCTCCAAACCCTGCCGGACAAAGAAAACAATTACTTGATATATCAGGAAATGAACAAAGTTGCTGATATGGTGGATAATGATCGATTTAACTTACTTCTCGAGTATTTGAGTCATGTCTGCATAGTCCTTGGGATCTTTTCGTCTTGAGTCTAAGACGGGTACTAGTCCCTGCTCAAGCTTAATATGTAGGAGAATATAGTGGAAACTGCACACGCATGCATAACTCATCAATTACATTACTATAACCTTGACTAATATATAAGGGAAACCGAATACGCACAAGACAGTAACACTCACTTGAAGTTGTAAGGAAAGAGTATTATATCTTTGTTTTGATTTATTATCAACGATTCTAGCATGCTGGCCTCGGTTTCTGCGGCATGAAATTTAACCTGAGTTGCATCTATGAGATTTGTGTTAATGAACCCAATATCACCGACTTGTCTTTTCTTCAATTCGATGATCTTCAATCTGCATAATATAGTGAGGATGATTATAAATACATGCAATGAAAGAGCTAAGCTATATAGAGAAACTTAATGACAGAAGTAGTGATACTTACAGACAGTAGCAGGTGACAGTTGCTTTATCGAGGGCCAATTGATTGAAGAACTGATAGAACTCCTCAAATGGAACAGGCAACAGATCAATTCCAACGAGGTCATGCTCTGGTTTAACTCTCGCATACAAAGTACTCCTCCCCCCAGAGTCTCTGCAGATTTTCAAGTACCAATCATGCAATCTTCGCATCATCATTGATAGAGATCTTTCATCTTTGACGAGAGGCTTCCCGTACTCGTATCTTTGTATCTGCACGTCCATGGGGTCATAATGTACTCCATCGGGCAGGTAATCTGCAGGATTGCTATAACCAGGCACCATCCTCGGATCATTATCGACGTTGTGGCTAGGCACCTTGAGCGGGGGGCACGATTGCTTCGCTTGTTCGCCGATCTGGGCAATTTGTTTCCCAGCTCGTCGTTGTTTCAGCCTTTGATCACTGACAGTACTTCCCGACCGCTCCGCTTCGGCAAATTCCATTCCAATAATGCGGTCATAGTTTCCTTTCGGCGAATCAGACTTCGGTGGTTTTGTCAGGGCAGCCAGAGTGCGCTTCACTTTCACCCGATCTACCTTCTCCTCCGGAGGTGGATGTTTCTTTGCTTTCACCCCTTCAAAGAATTTCTTCACTTCTTCTCGCGCGATCTCGGCGTTCTCCTCCTGGGTCCTCTCGTATGGTAACTTCTCTGGAGTCTTCAGAGAAGGACCGAATCTGTATGTCCTCCCGCCTCTGGTTGTACTGCTAGACGCCGACCGAGCAGACGTAGCGGTTGTCTTCTTTACTTGCTTAAGCGGCGGAGGAGAAGGACTACGACGCGGCGGAGCAGCTGGAGCGGCGGCAGGTCTCTTCCGCCCTTGCTGACGAGGCGGAGAAGGAGGAGGCGGGCTGCTCGGGCGCGTCGGCGCAGGCGGAGAAGGAGGCGGAGTGCCGCCGCGCGCCGGAGAAGGAGCCGGCCGAGGGCCCTGGTCATCACTCGCCGGAGGAGGAGGAGGCGGTGGAGGCGGAGTGCCCTGACTCGCCGGAGGAGGAGGAGGCGGTGGCGTCCAGTTCGGAAGGTTGATGAGGTCCTTCCGCCATAGGCATGGAGTCTTCAGAGCAGACCCCAGCCGAGTCTCCCCTTCACCGATAGGGTGGTCAAGCTGGAGGTCCTCAAATCCCTCCGTTATCTCATCCACCATCACCCTAGCATATCCTTCTGGAATCGGCCGGCAGTGAAAAGTTGCGCCGGGTTCAGTAGGATAAACAGAGCCAATAGCCGCCTTGACCTTCAAATTCATCCATTGCGTCATAAGGTGGCAATTTTGAGACTCTGTGATAGCATCCATGGGATAGCTGGCAGGAGCCGTCAATGCATGCTCTAGCTGAAGCAGCTCGGTGGAAGCCACGCTGCTTCTGCGCTGAGATGGCGGGGTAGCTTCGGGGGAGGCTTCGGCAGTACGTTTGCTGCGATTTGCTTCTCGTTCCTCTATCGCGTCCACCCTTGCTTGCAGCGCCTGCATTTGGGTCTGCTGCACTTTTTTCCTCCTCTCATGGGATTTGTAACCGCCTGCGTCCGGAAACCCAACCTTCCACGGAACGGAGCCTGGCGTGCCTCGTGTCCGTCCAGGGTGCTCAGGATTCCTGAGGGCCATTGTGAGCTCGTCGTTCTCTCTGTTTGGAAAGAACGTCCCTTCCTGCGCTGCTTCGATATACTGCTTAAGCTTACTGACTGGTATGTCCATTTGATCGTTCGTCCAAATGCACTTCCCTGTTTCAGGGTCCAGGGTTCCGCCAGCCCCGAAGAACCAAGTCCGGCAACGGTCTGGCCAGTTATTTGTCTCTGGTTCGATCCCTTTATGAACCAGATCATTCTCACTCTTGGACCACTTAGGCCGGGCTACGAGGCAGCCACCTGACCCCGTGCGATGGTGAAGCTTCTTCTTCGCAGCATTTTGCTTGTTTGTCGCCGACATCTTCTTACTCTTTTCTGATGTCTTGTGGGCCACAAATGCGGGCCAGTGATCTCTGATCTTCTCATATCTGCCCTTGAATTCGGGTGTCTCATTTTTTTCGACAAACTTATTCAGCTCTTTCTTCCACCTCCTGAATAGTTCTGCCATTCTCTTCAGAGCAAAAGACTTGATTAATTTCTCTTTAACTGGGTTCTCTGGATTATCCTCAGGCGGTAGGGTGAAATTTGACTTCAGCTCAGTCCAAAGATCATTTTTCTGCATATCATTGACATAAGACACCTCAGGGTCTTCTGTAGCTGGCTTAAACCATTGCTGGATGCTTATCGGGATCTTGTCCCTAACCAGAACCCCGCACTGAGCAACAAATGCGCTCTTTGTCCAGAGGGGTTCAATAGGTTGGCCGTCGGGCGCGATTGCTATGATCTCAAACTTTTCATCCGAGCTCAACTTTTTCTTCGGGCCTCGTCTCTTTACCGAAGTTGTGCTCGATTCGGAGGGCTAGAAAAAAGAACAATGACTTAATTAATATGTGTACATACCAAAACAATGAATGCATCAATCAGCTAGTCAGCATAGGCTTAACTAATATATGTACCTGGCCGGACTCGGTTCGGTCACCGGAGCCGTCATCACGGTCTCCTTCTTGCACCGGCATTGGGTCACCGGAGCCGTCCTCATGTTCTTCTTCTTGCACCGGCATTAGGTCACCGTAGCCAGCTTGTTCACCCTGTCCTTCCAGACCATCGGTTTCGTTGAGAAACAACGAGATGGCATCACTTCCTTCTGCGATTATGTCCCTCAACAACGCTTCTTTTGTTGCTTCGTCTAGGGCGGTGTCCATAGTTTCTACAAATATTTACAACATGGCAATTATTATTCAAACATGATAGATGGATATATTAGTGCCAAACGTAGAACTAGCTACCTAATCATAGTAAGCTATCGGGAGGGGGTATATATCGACAACGACGACACTACATCTATGTCCCTCGACGACCCTCGTTCCCGATAAAAAAAAGAGGAAGAAGAAGAAAAATAAGAGGAGAAGAAAGAATAGAGAGGAGAAGATCTCCTCTATTCTTTCTTCTCCTCTTTTTTTTCTTCTTCCTCTTCTTTTTTTATCCTCTTCTTCCTCTCATGTTCGATAGGATCGCCGAGGGGTCGGGAGGTTGTGTAGTGTCTCAGGATTCAACAAAACAATGTATTCATCATTAGGCGAAAGTAACATGTGCATGATGGTACGAAGCTCTTCAAAGTTGTTCTGGAACGGACTCCCAGATAGGATAATCCGCCTTTTGGTACAAAGTTCAGCAAGAGCCTTCCGAATATCGCTATTTGGAAGGCCTTTGTTGAATTGGTTCCAAAAGGCGGATTATTCTATCCGGGACTCCATTCCAAAACAACTTTGCAGAACTTCGTACCAACATGCCCTGGTTACTTCCGTCTAATGATGAAGGCATGGATTTCTTCAATACTTTGACACTAGGAAACCTCTCTCGACCCCTCGGCGATCCTCGACCCCTCGAACCCTCGACGACCCTGGAACCCTCGACCCCTAGATGACCCGCTTCTTCCTCTCCTCTTCTTTTTCTTCTTTTTTCTTCTTCTTATTTATTTCTCCTCTTCTTTTCGGTAGAGGAAACCCTAAATAGCTAGCAAGTTTCGTGGGTGTGAGATACATGTGGCCTTCGGTGTCGGACACTACATCCACGTCCCACAAGTGACGTGGGCGTCGAAGCCCGCGCCACTTGTGGGATGTGGGTGTAGTGTTCGACACCGACGGTACATGTATCTCACACCGACGATACTTTCTATTTAGGGTTTCTCCTCTACCGCTCCTCGACCTCTCGACGACCCTCGTTCCAGATAAAATAAAGAGGAAGAAGAAGAAGAAAAAAGAAGAGAAGAAAGAATAGAGGAGAAGACTTCCTCTTCTTCCTCTCCTCTTCTTCTCCCTCTTCTTCCCCTTCTTCCTCGCCTCTCTCATGAATGTCCGGCGTTCTCGACCCCCCCCCCCCCACGTGTCGAAGAAAAAAAAGAAGAAAAAAAAGAGGAGAAGAAGAAAGGAATAGAGGAGAAAAGAGAAAATAGAATATATATTCTATTTTTCTCTTCTTCTCCTCTATTCCTTTCTTCTTCTCCTCTTCTTTTTCTTCTTTTTTCTTCTTCTTATTTATTTCTCCTCTTCTTCCTCTCCCCTCTTCTTCTCCTTTCTTCCTCTTCTTATTTCCTTTTTCCTCTCATTCTTTTTCTTCTGCTTCCTTTCTTAAAAATACATGAAGTAGTATTGCTTGTTTTTTTTAAAATAATGATCAAATATAAATTTTAGAAAAAAGTAAAGGTTTTGCCTAATTCATTGTTCATATGAATATACAAACATTTGAACATATCATCATATATATGAACATACATTTTCTTTGCATATGCATATGAACATACATACATACATTTTTCTTTCATATGAACATACATACATACATTTTCTAAAAATCTGAACATACATACATATAAACATACATACATACATTTTCTAAAAATCTGAACATAAACATACATACATATGAACATACATACATACATACATATAAACATAACATACATACACAAAAAATTCTAAAAATCTGCCTAAAAAATCTAAAAATCTGCCAAAAAAAATTATATGAAAAAAAAGCATACATCATCCATCCATCCATATAATGAACATATACATCATCCATCCATCCATATAATCAACATATGCATATGAAAAAAAATTATATGAAAAAAAATTATATGAAGAGGATCGAGGGGACAGGGAGGAAAGGGGGTCGCCGGAGCCGGACCGAACGGGGAGGAGGGGCGGCGTCAAGGCAGGGGCGGCAGTGGGGGCGGGCGCCGGCGACGACGACAATGGTGGGGGCGGGCCGGGGCGCAGGGGCGCGGCTGTGCGTGCTCGGGGACAGGGCAGGGGCACGGGGCGGCGGCCGGCGTGGGCTCGGGCGCAGGGCAGGGGGACGGGGATGGCGGCCGGCGGCGGCGGCGGCGACGAGTAGCGCGCGAGCGATTTGGGCAGCCTGGCGGCGGGGGCAACTGGCTAGGGAGGTGAGGGAGATGTGAAAATTTTCACAAGTCCTGGTTATATAGCAAGGGCATTGGTCCCGGTTCGTGGCATCAACCGGGACCAATGCCATCCTTTAGTCCCGGTTGGTGCCACGAACCGGGACCAAAGGCCAACTTTCAGCAGCCCAAAGGGCGGGAAGCGAAGCCCATTGGTCCCGGTTGGTGGCACCAACCGGGACTAAAGGGAGGCAATGGTCACGGCTGGTGCCACCAACCGGGACCAATGCCCCCTTTAGTCCCGGTTGGTGCCACCAACCGGGACCAATGCCCTTGTGCTGCCCGCGCCCATAATTTTAGTCCCACATCGCTAGTTGAGAGCGCCCGGCACTGGTTTATAAGCTCTGCAGCCTCCTCCCTCTCGAACTCCTCTGAATAGCAGGCCTATGGGCCTAATTTGACACTACTTTGCCTGTGGGCCTATTGGGCCTTCTGCGGGCCTGAATCCTGGCCCATGTAGGGTTTCTAGTCGTATTCAGGCCGTGGAGGCCCAGTAGGTGGCATTTTTTTTTGGTTTTTTCTTTTTTATTTCTATATTTTTTTGGTTTTTTATTTTTTTATTTCTACTTAAAACTAAATACTTACAGTTTTTTAGTGATTTCTTTTTGCTTTTAGGTCACAAAAATTATAAATTTTCTATTAGTGCCATTAGTTTTAAATTTTAAATAGTTTAAATTTGAATTTTTAAAAATTTGTGTGAATCACTAGTTTATGAATAACTTTACTATAAAATTAGAATTTTTTTTCTATTTATTTTTTATTTCTACTTACAACTAAATACTTACAGTTTTTTAGTGATTTCTTTTTGCTTTTAGGTCACAAAAATTATAAACTTTCTGTTAGTGCCATTAGTTTTAAATTTTAAATAGTTTAAATTTGAATTTTTAAAAATTTGTGTGAATCACTAGTTTATGAATAACTTTACTATAAAATTAGAATTTTTTTTCTTCTTTGCTATTTATTTTTTATTTATACTTACAATTAAATACTTATAGTTTGATTTTAGGTCACACAAATTATATTCTTTTTGCTATTGAAGAATATTATTGTTTTATTTAGTTGATCATAACATAATATTTTAATTGATTGTTTTTATTTTCATAAAAGTTTTGTAGTTCATTCTGTTTGCTATTAATTCATTCTTTGAGCTAAATGACTCTGAAATTGGAAAGCATTTCAAAATGAACTCTGAAAAGGTTGAAAGTTGGCATGGTATCATCATTTCACCCACATAGCATGTTCCAAAAAGTAGAGAGGGTTACGACAAAAACTTGATGCACTTCGTGTACAAAATGGACAATCACTTTCGAAGTATGAAAGTTTCGAACCATAAGACATGAAAGCATTTCAAATGAACTCTGAAAAAGTTGAAAGTTGGGATGGTATCATAATTTCACCCACATAGCATTTGCTTATTGCGAGAGAAAGTCTTCACTTTTTCTTTGCTTGTGTCATTTGCTTATTGCGCCGTAACCATGGATAATCTTCATTGTTTATCAGGATGCTTGGGTCAGCCTTGACATTGTAGGGAGGAATTTCATGAAACTTTTCATAATCTTAAGGTTAAATTCCTCCTGTCTGTGCTCATCCCACGTACGTACACCGTTTCCATTCCACAGCTGTAAAAGTTCTTCAACTAATGGCCTTAGGTACACATCAATTTCGTTGCCGGTTTGCTTAGGGCCTTGGATGAGAACTGGCATCATAATGAACTTCCGCTTCATGCACATCCAAGGAGGAAGGTTATACATACATAGAGTCACGGGCCAGGTGCTGTGATTGCTGCTTTGCTCCCCGAAAGGATTAATGCCATCCACGCTTAAAGCAAACCATACATTCCTTGGGTCCTTTGCAAACTCATCCCAGTACTTTCTCTCGATTTTTCTCCACTGCGACCCGTCAGCGGGTGCTCTCAACTTCCCATCTTTCTTTCGGTTCTCACTGTGCCATCGCATCAACTTGGCATGCTCTTCGTTTCTGAACAGACGTTTCAACCGTGGTATTATAGGAGCATACCACATCACCTTCGCAGGAACCCTCTTCCTGAGGGGCTCGCCGTCAACATCACCAGGGTCATCTCGTCTGATCTTATACCGCAACGCACCGCATACCGGGCATTCGTTCAGATCCTTGTAGGCACCGCGGTAGAGGATGCAGTCATTAGAGCATGCATGTATCTTCTCCACCTCCAATCCTAGAGGGCATACGACCTTCTTTGCTGCGTATGTACTGTCGGGCAATTCGTTATCTTTTGGAAGCTTCTTCTTCAATATTTTCAGTAGCTTCTCAAATCCTTTGTCAGCCACAGCATTCTCTGCCTTCCACTGCAGCAATTCCAGTACGGTACTGAGCTTTGTGTTGCCATCTTCGCAATTGGGGTATAACCCTTTTTTGTGATCCTCTAACATGCGATCGAACTTCAGCTTCTCCTTTTCACTAATGCCTTGCGTCCTTGCATCGACAATGACCCGGCGGAGATCATCATCATCGGGCACATCGTCTGGTTCCTCTTGATCTTCAGCAGCTTCACCCGTGGCAGCATCATTGGGCACATCGTCTGGTTCCTCTTGATCTTCACTAGCTCCCCCCGTTGCAACATCACCATATTCAGGGGGCACATAGTTGTCATCGTACTCTTCTTCTTCGCCATCTTCCATCATAACCCCTATTTCTCCGTGCCTCGTCCAAACATTATAGTGTGGCATGAAACCCTTGTAAAGCAGGTGGGAGTGAAGGATTTTCCAGTTAGAGTAAGACCTCGTATTCCCACATTCAGTGCATGGACAACACATAAAACCATTCTGCTTGTTTGCCTCAGCCGCATCGAGAAACTCATGCACGCCCTTAATGTACTCGCGGGTGTGTCTGTCACCGTACATCCATTGCCGGTTCATCTGCGTGCATTATATATAATTAAGTGTCCAAATTAATAGAAGTTCATCATCACATTAAAACCAAAGTGCATACATAGTTCTCATCTAACAACATATAGCTCTCCAGAGCATCTAATTAATTAAACCATACATTGAAACTATGTAAAACATTTCAATGCGAAAACAAATGCGATCATAATCGCAACCAAGGTAAAAATTGATCCAACGGCATAATGATACCAAGCCTCTGTATGAATGGCATATTTTCTAATCTTTCTAATCTTCAAGCACATTGCATCCATCTTGATCTTGTGATCATCGACGACATCCGCAACATGCAACTCCAATATCATCTTCTCCTCCTCAATTTTTTTTATTTTTTCCTTCAACAAATTGTTTTCTTCTTCAACTAAATTTAACCTCTCGACAATAGGGTCGGTTGGCATTTCCGATTCACATAAATCCTAGATAAATAAAATCTATGTCACGTTGGTCGGCATAATTTTCATAAACAATAAATGAACCAATAGTTATGAAGATAATATACATACCAAATCCGAATCATAGACAGGACGAGGGCCGACGGGGGCGGATACCAAAACCATCGCACTATATAAGATGCAATAATAAATGTAAGAAAATGATACAAGTATCTATCTAAACAGACAAGTAAGAATATTTTTCCTTTCAGAAAGAAGATAAGAACAAGAGGCTCACCACGGTGGTGTCGGTGATGAGATCAGCGCTGGTGATCGACGGCGGTGAAGACGGGGACGGGGCGTGACGGACCGCTAAATCTAGACAAATCTCGAGGAAAATGGAGCTTGGAGGTCGAGCTTCGAGAGGAGAAAGTTTAAGTAGTGTGGCTCGGGCATTCCATCGAACACCTCATGTTCATAGGAGGTGAGCTAGAGCACCACAAACCCCTCCCCTCGCCGGCCAGAGAAAAACAGAGCACTGGAGTGCTCTGCTCGCGGGCGAGGGTATATATAGGCACCTCATTGGTCCCGGTTTGTGGCAAGAACCGGGACTAAAGGGGAGCCTTTGGTCCCGGTTCAGGCCACAAACCGGGACCAATGGTGGTGGGCCAGGAGCGAGGCCCATTGGTCCCGGTTCATCCCACCAACCGGGACCAAAAGGTCCAGACGAACCGGGACCAATGGCCCACGTGGTTCGGCCGGCCCCCTGGGCTCACGAACCGGGACCAATGCCCACATTAGTCCCGGTTCTACACTGAACCGGGACTAATGGGCTGAGCCGGCCTGGACCATAGCCCTGTTTTCTACTAGTGATCACATGCAATTATATTCTAGAATAATAATACTGCAGACATAGTGTTGCTCCTATAGTACCAGGTGACAATATAAGTGGTGAAGTAGAGAGGAGCAAGAATTAATGAGCATGTCAATTTTTCTCACTTGTTTCTACTTGTTAACTTTCTTAACTAGACGAATAAAATTAAGATGATATTATGCTATATAAATTGGGTGTCCCTATTTACTGAAAATGATAGTCAAATATGGAAAATTACAATTATAGGTCCTCCATTCTTTTACGGTATGCTGAACATATAACAAAATTATATCTTGAAGAACACAATAACTAGTCAAGGATATTTAACTTGAATGGCTACTTGATCAATGTGACCAACTAAATCCTTAATAGATATTAGTCTGGTCAACCGCTAAAGAAATACTAAATTGTGAATGTTCATCACACACATGTCTACAACCTCTAATAAATTCAGATCAATATACGAAATACACAAAGTGAAATCAAAAAAGAGAATCTGAACATGAATAGCATCAACATTACACTCTTCACATATGGATTTCTCTTTGTGCATTTCACATTTTGATCTGAATTTTTTAGGGGATGTGCACATATATGTGATGAACATTAAAAATAAAATCAAAATATTTTAACTCATCTAAAGTTAAATTTGTCAACCTTGTATCACGTTAGCACGTGAATGATGCTATCACGTGATATTGTCCCAAGTAGCAGCATACACACATTGCAAGGATACTAAAATGTCGTTATTTATTGAGCATTAATTTTTGATGTTTTCGTAGCTCATACTGAACTAAAATTTATGTGCTTGATGATCGTAGGGATGTTTGGGATGAGAGAGTAGACTTTGGGTTTTTTAGCGCTAGCTTACAAATCATTAGTTACCCCTGAAGATGAGATAATTTATTGTATCCTAATGCTTCTGTATTTTTATTTATGTAGGTCATATATGAACTAGTCTAAAATGTTGCTTGCCATGTCCGCAAAGTATTGTTCAAGTCCATATACAATATATGAGATAATACTTTATAGCCCCAGCTCTAAATATTGTCTTTGTTTTTGTGTTTCATATATATTTAACAAACGGGTTATGTTATTGTGAGTTTGATGGGATGCTACTGAAAAATTAAAATGAAAAAATGTATGAAAATGAGATATTGGATCTTCCATACAACCAGGATGTTGGTGACTACTTACAGTTCAAGGTATTTTATCCTACATTTATATCGTGTGATCCATACATAATATTCAGAAAGTTTACATCACATGCAATTATTTTCCAGAATAATAATACTGCAGACACAGAGGAGCTAGAGTTAATGAGCATGTCAGGTTTTCTCACTTGTTTCTACTTGTTAACTTTCTTAACTAGACGAATAAAATTAAGATGAAATTATGCTATATAAATTGGATATCCCTATTTAGTGAAAATGATTGTAGAATATGGCAACATACAACTATAGGTCCTCCATTCGTTATAGTATGATGAACATGTAACGAAATTATATCTTGACCAACACAATAGGTAGTCAAGGATATTCGACTTGAATGGCTCCTTGATCAATGTGACTAACTAAATCCATAATAAGTATTAGTCTGATCAACACCTAACCAAGTACTAATTTGTGAATGTTCATCACATACGTGTCTACAACCCCTAATAACTTCAGATCAATATACGAAATACACAAGGAGAAACAAAAAAAAGAGAAATTGAACATGAATAGTGTCAAAATGATACTATTCACATATGGATTTCTCTTTGTGTATTTCACATTTTGATCTGAATTTTTTATGGGATGTGGACATATATGAGATGAGCATTAAAAAGAAAATCAAAATATTTTGACACATCTAAAGTCGAATTTGTCAACCTTGTATCATTTTTGCACATGAATGATGTTATCACGTGATATTCTACCTAGTGGCAGCAGACACGTTGCAAGTATACTAAAATGTCGTTCTTTATTGAACATTAATTTTTGATGATTTCATAGCTCCTCCTAAACTAAAATTTACAAGCTTGATGATCGTAGGGATGTTTGGGATGAGAGAGATAGGCATCGAGTTTTGTTAGCGCCTGGTTAGAAACCATTAGTTGCCCCTGCAGACGAGGTAATTTATTGTGTCCTAATGCTTCGGCATTTTGATTTACGTAGGTCATATCTGAAGTAGTCGAAAATGTTGCATGCCATGTCCGCAAATTATTCTTCAAGGTCATATACAATATATGAGATAATAATTTATAGCCTCTGCTCTAAATATTGTCTCTATTTTTGTCTTTCATATATAAATGGGTTATGTTATTGTGAGTTTGAATGTATGCTACTGAAAAATATAAATTAAAAAATGTATGAAAATGAGGTATTAGATCTTCCATACAACCAGGATGTTGGTGAGTACTTACAGTTCAAGGTATTTTATACTACATTATATCGTCTGATCCATGCCTATTATTCTGCAAGTTTACATCACATGCAATTATATTCTAGAATAATAATACTGCAGACACGGTGTTGCTCCTATAGTACAAGGTGACAATATAAGTGGTGAAGTAGAGAGGAGCAAGAATTAATGAGCATGTCAGTTTTTCTCACTTGTTTCTACTTGTTAACTTTCTTAACTAGACGAATAAAATTAAGATGATATTATGCTATATAAATTGGGTGTCCCTATTTACTGAAAATGATAGTCAAATATGGCAAATTACAATTATAGATCCTCCATTCTTTACGGTACGATGAACATATAACAAAATTATATCTTGACGAACACAATAACTAGTCAAGGATTTTTAACTTGAATGGCTACTTGATCAATGTGACCAACTAAATCCTTAATAGATATTAGTCTGGTCAACCACTAAAGAAGTACTAAATTGTGAATGTTCATCACACACATGTCTACAACCTCTAATAAATTCAGATCAATATACGAAATACATAAAGTGAAATCAAAAAAGAGAATCTGAACATGAATAGTGTTAAGGTTACACTATTCACATATGGATTTATGTTTGTGTATTTCACATTTTGATCTGAAATTTTTAGGGGATGTGCACATATATGTGATGAACATTAAAAATAAAATCAAAATATTTGAACTCATCTAAAGTTAAATTTGTCAACCTTGTATCACGTTAGCACATGAATGATGCTATCACGTGATATTGTCCCAAGTAGCAGCATACACGCATTGCAAGGATACTAAAATGTCGTTATTTATTGAACATTAATTTTTGATGTTTTCGTAGCTCATACTGAACTAAAATTTATGTGCTTGATGATCGTAGGGATGTTTGGGATGAGAGAGTAGACTTTGGGTTTTTTAGCGCTAGCTTACAAATCATTAGTTGCCCCTGAAGATGAGATAATTTATTGTATCCTAATACTTCTGTATTTTTATTTATGTAGGTCATATATGAACTAGTCTAAAATGTTGCTTGCCATGTCCGCAAAGTATTGTTCAAGTCCATATACAATATGTGAGATAATACTTTATAGCCCCAGCTCTAAATATTGTCTTTGTTTTTGTGTTTCATATATATTTAACAAACGGGTTATGTTACTGTGAGTTTGATGGGATGCTACTGAAAAATATAAATGAAAAAATGTATGAAAATGAGGTATTGGATCTTCCATACAACCAGGATGTTGGTGACTACTTACAGTTCAAGGTATTTTATCCTACATTTATATCGTGTGATCCATACCTAATATTCAGAAAGTTTACATCACATGCAATTATTTTCCAGAATAATAATACTGCGGACACAAAGGAGCTAGAGTTAATGAGCATGTCAGGTTTTCTCACTTGTTTCTACTTGTTAACTTTCTTAACTAGACGAATAAAATTAAGATGAAATTACGCTATATAAATTGGGTATCCCTATTTAGTGAAAATGATTGTAGAATATGGCAACATACAACTATAGGTCCTACATTCGTTATAGTATGATGAACATGTAACAAAATTATATCTTGACCAACACAATAGCTAGTCAAGGATATTTGACTTGAATGGCTCCTTGATCAATGTGACCAACTAAATCCATAATAAGTATTAGTCTGATCAACACCTAACCAAGTACTAATTTGTGAATCTTCATCACATACGTGTCTACAACCCCTAATAACTTCAGGTCAATATACGAAATACACAACGAGAAACAAAAAAAGAGAAATTGAACATGAATAGTGTCAAAATGATACTATTCACATATGGATTTCTCTTTGTGTATTTCACATTTTGATCTGAATTTTTTATGGGATGTGCACATATATGAGATGAACATTAAAAAGAAAATCAAAATATTTTGACACATCTAAAGTGGAATTTGTCAACCTTGTATCATTTTTGCACATGAATGATGTTATCACGTGATATTCTCCCTAGTGGCAGCATACACACGTTGTAAGTATACTAAAATGGTGTTCTTTATTGAACATTAATTGTTGATGTTTTCATAGCTCCTCCTAAACTAAAATTTACAAGCTTGATGATCGTAGGGATGTTTGGGATGAGAGAGATAGGCATCGAGTTTTGTTAGCGCCTGGTTACAAACCATTAGTTGCCCTTGCAGATGAGGTAATTTATTATGTCCTAATGCTTCGGCTTTTTGATTTATGTAGGTCATATCTGAAGTAGTCGAAAATGTTGCATGCCATGTCCGCAAATTATTCTTCAAGGTCATATACAATATATGAGATAATAATTTATAGCCTCGGCTCTAAATATTGTCTCTATTCTTTTCTTTCATATATAAACGTGTTATGTTATTGTGAGTTTGAATGTATGCTACTGAAAAATATAAATTAACAAATGTGTGAAAATGAGGTATTAGATCTTCCATACAACCAGGATGTTGGTGAGTACTTACAGTTCAAGGTATTTTATACTACATTATATCGTGTGATCCATGCCTAATATTCAGCAAGTTTACATCACATGCAATTATATTCTAGAATAATAATACTGCAGACACAGTGTTGCACCTATAGTACCAGGTGACAATATAAGTGGTGAAGTAGAGAGGAGCAAGAATTAATGAACATGTCAGTTTTTCTCACTTGTTTCTACTTGTTAACTTTCTTAACTAGACGAATAAAATTAAGATGATATTATGCTATATAAATTGCGTGTCCCTATTTACTGAAAATATTAGTCAAATATGGCAAATTACAATTATAGGTCCTCCATTCTTTACGGTATGCTGAACCTATAACAAAATTATATCTTGACGAACACAATAACTAGTCAAGGATATTTAGCTTGAATGGCTACTTGATCAATGTGACCAACTAAATCCTTACTAGATATTAGTCTGGTCAACAGCTAAAGAAGTACTAAATTGTGAATGTTCATCACACACATGTCTACAACCTCTAATAAATTCAGATCAATATACGAAATACACAAAGTGAAATCAAAAAAGTGAATCTGAATAGAATATAATCAACGTTACACTATTCACATATGGATTTCTCTTTGTGTATTTCACATTTTGATCTGAACTTTTTAGGCCTGTGCACATATATGTGATGAACATTAAAAATAAAATCAAAATATTTGAACTCATCTAAAGTTGAATTTGTCAACCTTGTATCACGTTAGCACATGAATGATGCTATCACGTGATATTGTCCCAAGTAGCAGCATACACACATTGCAAGTATACAAAAATGTCATTATTTATTGAACATTAATTTTTGATGTTTTCGTAGCTCATACTGAACTAAAATTTATGTGCTTGGTGATCGTAGGGATGTTTGGGATGAGAGAGTAGACTTTGGGTTTTTTAGCGCTAGCTTACAAATCATTAGTTGCCCCTGAAGATGAGATAATTTATTTTATCCTAATGCTTCTGTATTTTTATTTATGTAGGTCATATATGAACTAGTCTAAAATGTTGCTTGCCATGTCCGCAAAGTATTGTTCAAGTCCATATACAATATATGAGATAATACTTTATAGCCCCAGCTCTAAATATTGTCTTTGTTTTTGTGTTTCATATATATTTAACAAACGGGTTAGGTTATTGTGAGTTTGATGGGATGCTACTGAAAAATAAAAATGAAAAAATGTATGAAAATGAGGTATTGGATCTTCCATACAACCAGGATGTTGGTGACTACTTACAGTTCAAGGTATTTTATCCTACATTTATATCGTGTGATCCATACCTAATATTCAGAAAGTTTACATCACATGCAATTATTTTCCAGAATAATAATACTACAGACACAGAGGAGCTAGAGTTAATGAGCATGTCAGGTTTTCTCACTTGTTTCTACTTGTTAACTTTCTTAACTAGACGAATAAAATTAAGATGAAATTATGCTATATAAATTGGGAATCCCTATTTAGTGAAAATGATTTTAGAATATGGCAACATACAACTATAGGTCCTCCATTCGTTATAGGATGTTGAACATGTAACAAAATTATATCTTGACCAACACAATAGCTAGTCAAGGATATTCGACTTGAATGGCTCCTTGATCAATGTGACCAACTAAATCCATAATAAGTATTAGTCTGATCAACACCTAACCAAGTACGAATTTGTGAATCTTCATCACATACGTGTCTACAACCCCTAATAATTTCAGATCAATATACGAAATACACAAGGAGAAACAAAAAAAAGAGAAATTGAACATGAATAGTGTCAAAATGATACTATTCACATATGGATTTCTCATTGTGTATTTCACATTTTGATCTGAATTTTTTATGGGATGTGCACATATATGAGATCAACATTAAAAAGAAAATCAAAATATTTTGACACATCTAAAGTGGAATTTGTCAACCTTGTATCATTTTTGCACATGAATGATGTTATCACGTGATATTCTCCCTAGTGGCAGCATACACACGTTGCAAGTATACTAAAATGTCGTTCTTTATTGAACATTAATTGTTGATGTTTTCATAGCTCCTCCTAAACTAAAATTTACAAGCTTGATGATCGTAGGGATGTTTGGGATGAGAGAGATAGGCATCATGTTTTGTTAGTGCCAGGTTACAAACCATTAGTTGCCCCTGCAGACGAGGTAATTTCTTGTATCCTAATGCTTTGGTATTTCGATTTATGTAGGTCATATCTGAAGTAGTCGAAAATGTTGCATGCCATGTCCGCAACTTATTCTTCAAGTCCATATACAATATATGAGATAATAATTTATAGCCTCGGCTCTAAATATTGTCTCTATTTTTGTCTTTCATATATAAACGGGTTATGTTATTGTGAGATTGAATGGATTCTACTGAAAAATATAAATTAACAAATGTATGAAAATGAGGTATTACATCTTCCAAACAACCATGATGTTGGTGAGTACTTACAGTTCAAGGTATTTTATGCTACATTATATCATGTGATCCATGCCTAATATTCAGCAAGTTTACATCACATGCAATTATATTCTAGAATAATAATACTACAGACACAGTGTTGCCCCTATAGTACCAGGTGACAATATAACTGGTGAAGTAGAGAGGAGCAAGAATTAATGAGCATGTCAGTTTTTCTCACTTGTTTCCCCTTGTTAACTTTTTTAACTAGACGAATAAAATTAAGATGATATTATGCTATATAAATTGGGTGTCCCTATTTACTGAATATGATTGTCAAATATGGCAACATACAATTATAGGTCCTCCATCCTTTACGGTATGATGAACATATAACAAAATTATATCTGACGAACACAATAGCTAGTCAAGGATATTTAACTTGAATGGCTACTTGATCAATGTGACCAACTAAATCCTTAATAGACATTATTCTGGTCAACAGCTAACGAAGTACTAAATTGTGAATGTTCATCACACACATGTCTACAACCTCTAATAAATTTAGATCAATATATGAAATACACAAAGTGAAATCAAAAAAGAGAATCTGAACATGAATAGTGTCAAGGTTACACTATTCACATATGGATTTCTGTTTGTGTATTTCACATTTTGATCTGAAATTTTTAGGGGATGTGCACATATATGTGATGAACATTAAAAAGAAAATCAAAATATTTGAACACATCTATAGTTGAATTTGTCAACCTTGTATCACGTTAGCACATGAATGATGCTATCATGTGATATTGTCCCAAGTAGCAGCATACACACATTGCAAGTATACTAAAATGTCGTTCTTTATTGAACATTATTTTTTGATGTTTTTGTAGCTCATACTGAACTAAAATTTACGTGCTTGATGATCATAGGGATGTTTAGGATGAGAGAGTAGACTTCGGGTTTTTTAGCGCTAGCTTACAAATCATTAGTTGCCCCTAAAGATGAGATAATTTATTGTATCCTAATGATTCTGTATTTTTATTTATGTAGGTCATATATGAACTAGTCTAAAATGTTGCTTGCCATGTCCGCAAAGTATTGTTCAAGTCCATATACAATATCTGAGATAATACTTTATAGCCCCAGCTCTAAATATTGTCTTCGTTATTGTGTTTCATATATATTTAACAAACGGGTTATGTTATTGTGAGTTTGATGGGATGCTACTGAAAAATATAAATGAAAAAATGTATGAAAATGAGGTATTGGATCTTCCATACAACCAGGATGTTGGTGACTACTTACAGTTCAAGGTATTTTATGCTACATTTATATCGTGTGATCCATACCTAATATTCAGAAAGTTTACATCACATGCAATTATTTTCCAGAATAATAATACTGCAGACACAGAGGAGCTAGAGTTAATGAGCATGTCAGGGTTTCTCACTTGTTTCTACTTGTTAACTTTCTTAATTAGACGAATAAAATTAAGATGAAATTATGCTATATAAATTGGGTATCCCTATTTAGTGAAAATGATTGTAGAATATGGCAACATACAACTATAGATCCTACATTCGTTATAGTATGCTAAACATGTAACAAAATTATATCTTGACCAACACAATAGCTAGTCAAGGATATTTGACTTGAATGGCTCCTTGATCAATGTGACCAACTAAATCCATAATAAGTATTAGTCTGATCAACACCTAACCAAGTACTAATTTGTGAATGTTCATCACATACGTGTCTACAACCCCTAATAACTTCATATCAATATACAAAATACACAACGAGAAACAAAAAAAAAGAGAAATTGAACATGAATAGTGTCAAAATGATACTACTCACATATGGATTTCTCTTTGTGTATTTCACATTTTGATCTGAATTTTTTATGGGATGTGCACATATATGAGATGAACATTAAAAAGAAAATCAAAATATTTTGACACATCTAAAGTGGAATTTGTCAACCTTGTATCATTTTTGCACATGAATGATGTTATCACATGATATTCTCCCTAGTGGCAGCATACACACGTTGCAAGTATACTAAAATGTCGTTCTTTATTGAACATTAATTGTTGATGTTTTCATAGCTCCTCCTAAACTAAAATTTACAAGCTTGATGATCGTAGGGATGTTTGGGATGAGAGAGATAGGCATCATGTTTTGTTAGTGCCAGGTTACAAACCATTAGTTGCCCCTGCAGACGAGGTAATTTCTTGTATCCTAATGCTTTGGTATTTCGATTTATGTAGGTCATATCTGAAGTAGTCGAAAATGTTGCATGCCATGTCCGCAACTTATTCTTCAAGTCCATATACAATATATGAGATAATAATTTATAGCCTCGGCTCTAAATATTGTCTCTATTTTTGTCTTTCATATATAAACGGGTTATGTTATTGTGAGATTGAATGGATTCTACTGAAAAATATAAATTAACAAATGTATGAAAATGAGGTATTACATCTTCCAAACAACCATGATGTTGGTGAGTACTTACAGTTCAAGGTATTTTATGCTACATTATATCATGTGATCCATGCCTAATATTCAGCAAGTTTACATCACATGCAATTATATTCTAGAATAATAATACTACAGACACAGTGTTGCCCCTATAGTACCAGGTGACAATATAACTGGTGAAGTAGAGAGGAGCAAGAATTAATGAGCATGTCAGTTTTTCTCACTTGTTTCCCCTTGTTAACTTTTTTAACTAGACGAATAAAATTAAGATGATATTATGCTATATAAATTGGGTGTCCCTATTTACTGAATATGATTGTCAAATATGGCAACATACAATTATAGGTCCTCCATCCTTTACGGTATGATGAACATATAACAAAATTATATCTGACGAACACAATAGCTAGTCAAGGATATTTAACTTGAATGGCTACTTGATCAATGTGACCAACTAAATCCTTAATAGACATTATTCTGGTCAACAGCTAACGAAGTACTAAATTGTGAATGTTCATCACACACATGTCTACAACCTCTAATAAATTTAGATCAATATATGAAATACACAAAGTGAAATCAAAAAAGAGAATCTGAACATGAATAGTGTCAAGGTTACACTATTCACATATGGATTTCTGTTTGTGTATTTCACATTTTGATCTGAAATTTTTAGGGGATGTGCACATATATGTGATGAACATTAAAAAGAAAATCAAAATATTTGAACACATCTATAGTTGAATTTGTCAACCTTGTATCACGTTAGCACATGAATGATGCTATCATGTGATATTGTCCCAAGTAGCAGCATACACACATTGCAAGTATACTAAAATGTCGTTCTTTATTGAACATTATTTTTTGATGTTTTTGTAGCTCATACTGAACTAAAATTTACGTGCTTGATGATCATAGGGATGTTTAGGATGAGAGAGTAGACTTCGGGTTTTTTAGCGCTAGCTTACAAATCATTAGTTGCCCCTAAAGATGAGATAATTTATTGTATCCTAATGATTCTGTATTTTTATTTATGTAGGTCATATATGAACTAGTCTAAAATGTTGCTTGCCATGTCCGCAAAGTATTGTTCAAGTCCATATACAATATCTGAGATAATACTTTATAGCCCCAGCTCTAAATATTGTCTTCGTTATTGTGTTTCATATATATTTAACAAACGAGTTATGTTATTGTGAGTTTGATGGGATGCTACTGAAAAATATAAATGAAAAAATGTATGAAAATGAGGTATTGGATCTTCCATACAACCAGGATGTTGGTGACTACTTACAGTTCAAGGTATTTTATGCTACATTTATATCGTGTGATCCATACCTAATATTCAGAAAGTTTACATCACATGCAATTATTTTCCAGAATAATAATACTGCAGACACAGAGGAGCTAGAGTTAATGAGCATGTCAGGGTTTCTCACTTGTTTCTACTTGTTAACTTTCTTAATTAGACGAATAAAATTAAGATGAAATTATGCTATATAAATTGGGTATCCCTATTTAGTGAAAATGATTGTAGAATATGGCAACATACAACTATAGATCCTACATTCGTTATAGTATGCTAAACATGTAACAAAATTATATCTTGACCAACACAATAGCTAGTCAAGGATATTTGACTTGAATGGCTCCTTGATCAATGTGACCAACTAAATCCATAATAAGTATTAGTCTGATCAACACCTAACCAAGTACTAATTTGTGAATGTTCATCACATACGTGTCTACAACCCCTAATAACTTCATATCAATATACAAAATACACAACGAGAAACAAAAAAAAAAGAGAAATTGAACATGAATAGTGTCAAAATGATACTACTCACATATGGATTTCTCTTTGTGTATTTCACATTTTGATCTGAATTTTTTATGGGATGTGCACATATATGAGATGAACATTAAAAAGAAAATCAAAATATTTTGACACATCTAAAGTGGAATTTGTCAACCTTGTATCATTTTTGCACATGAATGATGTTATCACATGATATTCTCCCTAGTGGCAGCATACACACGTTGCAAGTATACTAAAATGTCGTTCTTTATTGAACATTAATTGTTGATGTTTTCATAGTCCTCCTAAACTAAAATTTACAAGCTTGATTATCGTAGGGATGTTTGGGATGAGAGAGATAGGCATCGAGTTTTGTTAGCGCCTGGTTACAAACCATTAGTTGCCCCTGCAGATGAGGTAATTTATTGTATCCTAATGCTTCGGTATTTTGCTTTGGATCTTCTAGAATAACAATACTGCAGACATAGTGTTGCGCCTATTATACCAGGTGACAATATAAGTGGTGAAGTAGAGAGGAGCAAGAGTTAATGAGCATGTCAGTTTTTCTCACTTGTTTCTACTTGCTAACTTTCTTAACTAGACGAATAAAATTAAGTTGATATTATGCTATATAAATTGGGTGTCCCTATTTACTGAAAATGATTCTCGAATATGGCAACATACCTTTATAGGTCCTCCATTCTTTACGGGATGTGAACATATAACAAAATCATATCTTGACGAACACAATAGCTAGTCAAGGACATTTGACTTGAATGGCTACTTGATCAACGTGATTAACTAAATCCTTAATTGATGTTAGTCTGATCAACAGTTAAGGAAGTACTAAATTTTGAATCTTCATCACATATGTGTGTACAACGACTAATAAATTCAGATCAATATACGAAATACACAAAGAGAAACAAAAAAAGAGAAATTGAACATGAACAATGTTAAAATTTCACTATTCACATCTAGATTTCTCTTTGTGTATTTTGCATTTTGATCTAAATTTTGTTGGGGATGTGAACATATATGTGATGAACATTAAAAACAAAATCAAAATATTTTGACACATCTAAAGTTGAATTTTTCAACCTTGTATCATGTTAGCAGATGAATGATGGATGACGTGATATTCTCCGTAGTAGCAGCATACACACATTGTAAGTATACTAAAATGACATTCTTGATTGAACATTAATTGTAGATGTCCGCAAAGTATTCTTCAAGTCCATATACAATATATGAGATAATACTTTATAGCATGAAGTCCATATACATTACGGTATGATGAACATATAACAAAATTATATCTTGACGAACACAATAGCTAGTCAAGGATATTTGAATATGATGGCTACTTTATCAACGTGACCAACTAAATCCTTAATAGATATTAGTATGATCAACCGCTAACGAAGTATTAAATTGTGAATGTTCATCACATACTTTTCTACAACCACTAATAAGTTGAGATCAATATACTAAATACACAAAGAGAAACAAAAAAAGAGAAATTGAAAATGAATATTGTCAAAATGACACTATTCACAATTGTATTTCTTTTTGTGTATTTCATATTTTGATCTAATTCTTTTGGGGATGTGAACATATATGTGATGAACATTGAAAAGAAAATCAAAATATTTTCACACATCTAAAGTGGAATTTTTCAACCTTGTATCATGTTAGCACATGAATGATGGTATCACGTGATATTCTCCCTAGTAGCAGTAGACACACATTGCAAGTATACTAAAATGTTGTTCTTTATTGAACATTAATTGATGATGTTTTCGTAGCTCCTCCTGAACTAAAATTTACGAGCTTAAAGATCGTAGGGATGTTTGGGATGAGAGAGATAGGCATCGAGTTTTGTTAGCGCCTCATTACAAACCATTAGTTGCCCCTGCAGACGAGGTAGTTTATTGTGTCCTAATGCTTCGGCATTTTGATTTATGTAGGTCATATCTGAAATAGTCGAAAATGTTGGATGCGATGTCTGCAAAGTATTCTTCAAGTCCATATACAATATATGAGATAATTTTTATAGCCTTGGCTCTAAATATTGTGTCTATTTTTGTCTTTTATATATAAATGGGGTTATGTTATTGTGAGTTCGATGGGATGCTACTGAAAGATATAAATGAACAAATGTATGAAAATGAGGTATTGGATCTTCCATACAACCAGGATGTTGGTGACTACTTATAGTTCAAGGTATTTTATGCTTCATTTATATCGTGTGATCCATGCCTAATATTCAGAAATTATACATCAAATGCAATTATATTCCAGAATAATAATACTGCAGACACAGTGTTGCTCCTATAGTACCAGGTGACAACATAAGTGGTGAAGTAGAGGGGAGCAAGAGTTAATGAGAATTATAGTTTTTTTCACTTGTTTCTACTTGTTACCTTCCTTAACTATACGAATAAAATTAAGCTGATATTATGCTACATAAATTGTATGTCCCTATTTACTGAAAATGATTGTCAAGTATGGCAACATACAATTATAGGTCCTCCATTCTTTACGGTATGATGAACATATAACAAAATTATATCTTGACGAACACAATAGCTAGTCAAGGACATTTGACTTGAATGGCTACTTGATCAATGTGAGTGTCTACATCCACTAATAAATTCAGATCAATATACGAAATACACAAAGATAAATAAAAAAAGAGAAATTGAACATGAATAGTGTCAAAATGACACTATTCACATCTGGATTTCTCTTTGTGTATTCCACATTTTGATCTAAAATTTTTTGGGGATGTGCAAATTTTTGTGAAGAACATTAAAAAGAAAATCAAAATATTTATGCACATCTAAAGTTCAATTTATCGACCTTGTATCATGGTAGGGCATGAATGATGTTATCACATGATATTCTCCCTAGTAGCAGCATACACACCTCCAAGTATACCAACATGTCGTTCTTGATCGAACATAAATTATCGATGTTTTCATAGCTCCTCCGGACCTAAAATTTACGTGCTTGATGCTCGTAGGGATGTTTGGGATGAGAGAGATAGAAATCGAGTTTTTGTAGCGCCACCTTACAAACCATTAGTTGCCCGTGAAAATGAGGTAATTTATTGTATCCTAATACTTATGTATTTTCATTTCTGTACGTCATATGTGAACTAGTCTAAAATGTTGCATGGCATGTCTGCAAAGTATTCTTCAAGTCCACATACAATTTATGAGATAATACTTCATAGCCTCAACTCTAGATATTGTCTCTGTTTTCGTCTTTCATATATATTCAATAAACGGGTTAGGTTAATGTGAGTTTGACGGGATGCTACTGAAAAATATAAATGAACAAATGTATGAAAATGAGGTATTGCATCTTCCATGCAACCAGGATGTTGGTGACTACTTACAGTTCAAGGTATTTTATGGTACGTTTATATGGTGTGATCCATGCCTAATATTCAGAAATTTTACATCTATTGCAATTATATCCTAGAATAACAATACTGCAGACACAGTGTTGCGCCTATTGTACCAGGTGACAATATAAGTGGTGAAGTAGAGAGGAGCAAGAGTTAATTAGCATGTTAGTTTTTCTCACTTGGTTCTACTTGTTAACTTTCTTAACTAGACGAATAAAATTAATCTGATATTATGCTATATAAATTGGGTGTCCCTATTTACTGAAAATGATTCTCGACTATGGAAACATACAATTATAGGTCCTCCATTCTTTACGGGATGATGAACATATAACAAAATTATATCTTGATGAACACAATAGCTAGTCAAGGACATTTGACTTGAATGGCTACTTGATCAAAGTGGTCAACTAAATCCTTAACAGATATTAGTATGATCAACAGTTAACGAAGTACTAAATTTTGAATGTTCATCACATACGTGTCTACAACCACTAATAAATTCAGATCAATATACGAAATACACAAAGAGAAAAAAAAGAGAAATTGAACATGAACAGTGTTAATATTTCACTATTCACATCTAGATTTCTCTTTGTGTATTTTACATTTTGATCTAAATTTTGTTGGGGATGCGAACATATATGTGATGAACATTAAAAAGAAAATCAAAATATTTTGACACATCTAAAGTAGAATTTGTCAAGCTTGTATCATGTTAGCAGATGAACGATGGTATCACTTGATATTCTCCGTAGTAGCAGCATACACACATTTCGCGTATACTAAAATGACATTCTTGATTGAACATTAATTGTAGATGTCCGCAAAGTATTCTTCAAGTCCATATACAATATATGAGATTATACTTTATAGCATGTACTCTAAATATTGTCTATGTTTTTGTCTCTCATATATATTTATTAAATTGGTTATGTTATAGTGAGTTTGATGGGATGCTACTAAAAAATATAAATGAACAAATGTATGAAAATGAGGTATTTGATCTTCCAAACAACGAGGATGTTGGTGACTATTTATAGTTCAAGTTACTTTATGCTACATTTATATCGTGTGATCCATGCCTAATATTCAGACATTTTACATCAGTTGCAATGATATTCCAGAATAATAATAATGCAGACACAATGTTGCTCCGATAGAACCAGGTGATAATATAAGTGCTGAAGTAGAGAGGAGCAAGAGTTAATGAGCATGTCAGTTTTTTTCACTTGTTTCTACTTGTTAACTTTCTTAACTAGACGAATAAAATTAAGCTGATATTATGCTATATAAATTGGGTGTAACTATTTATTGAAAATGATTGTTGAATATGGAAACATACAATTATAGGTCCTCCATTCTTTACGGTATGATGAACATATAACAAAATTACATCTTGATGAACACAATAGCTAGTCAAGGAAATTTGACTTGAATGGCTACTTGATCAACGTGATCAACTAAATCCTTAGTAGATACTAGTCTGATCAACAGCTAAAGAAGTACTAAATTGTGAATATATGTCACATACGTGTCTACAACCCCTCATAAATTCAGATCAAAATGACACTATTCACATCTGGATTTCTCTGTGTATTTCACATTTTGATCTGAATTTTTTAGTGGATGTGCAAATATATGTGATGAACATTAAAAAGAAAATTAAAATATTTTGACACATCTAAAGGTGAATTTATCGACCTTGTATCATGTTAGTGCATGATGATGTTATCACGTGATATTCTCCCTAGTAGCAGCATAAACACATATTGCAAGTATACTAAAATGTCATTCTTGATTGAACATTAATTGTCTATGTTTTTGTAGCTACTCCTGAAATAAATTTACGTGCTTGGTGATCGTAGGGATGTTTGGGATGAGAGAGATAGACATCAAGTTTTTGTAGCGCCAGCTTACAAACTATTACTTGCCCCTGAAGACGATGTAATTTATTGTATCCTAATGCTACTGTATTTTGATTTATGTAGGTCATATCTGAACTAGTCTAAAATGTTGCATGCCATATCCGCAAAGTATTCTTCAAGTCCATATACAATATATGAGATAATACTTTGTAGCCTCAACTCTGAATATTGTCTCTGTTTTTTCTTTCATATATATTCAATAAACAGGAATGCTACTGAAAAATATAAATGAACAAATGTATAAAAATGAGGTATTGGCTCTTCCATGCAACCAGGATGTTGGTGACTACATACAGTTCAAGGTATTTTATGCTACGTTTATATGGTGTGATCCATGCCTAATATTCAGAAATTTTACATCTATTGCAATTACATTCAATACTGCAGACACAGTGTTGCGCCTATTGTACCAGGTGACAATATAAGTGGTGAAGTAGAGACGAGCAAGAGTTAATGAGCATGCCCGTTTTTCTCACTTGTTTCTAGTTGTTAACTTTCTTAACTAGACGAATAAAATTAAGCTGATATTATGCTATATAAATGGGTGCCTCTATTTACTGAAAATGATTGTCGAATATGGCAACATACAATTATAGGTCCTCCATTCTTTACGGTATGATGAACATATAAAAAATTATCTCTTGACGAGCACAATCACTAGTCAAGGACATTTGACTTGAATGGCTACTTGATCAATGTGATGAACTAAATCCTTAATAGATATTAGTCTGATCAGCAGTTAACGAAGTACTAAATTTTGAATGTTCATCACTTACGTGTCTACAACCACTAATAAATTCAGATCAATATACGAAATACACAAAGAGAAACAAAAAAAGAGAGAAATTGAACATGAACAGTGTTAAAATTACAGTATTCACATCTGGATTTCTCTTTGTGTATTTTACATTTTGGTCTAAATTTTTTTGGGGACGTGAACATATATGTGATGAACAGTAAAAAGAAAATAAAAATATTTTGACACATCTAAAGTTGAATTTGTCAACCTTGTATCATGTTAGCAGATGAACGATGGAATCACGTGATATTCTCCGTAGTAGCAGCATACGCAATTGCAAATATACTAAAATGTCTTTCTTGATTGAACATTAATTACAATGTCCACAAAGTATTCTTCAAGTCCAATGATAACCCACAAGTATAGGGGATCGCAACAATTTTCGAGGGTAGAGTATTCAACCCAAATTTATTGATTCGACACAAGGGGAGCCAAAGAATATTCTCAAGTATTAGCAGCTGAGTTGTCAATTCAACCACACTTGGAAACTTAATATCTGCAGGAAAGTGTTTAGTAGCAAAGTAATATGATAGTGGTGATAACGGTAGCAAAAGTTAACGGTAGTAAAAGCAATGTTTTTGGTATTTTGTAGTGATGATAGCAATAGCAACGGAAAAGTAAATAAGAAAAGCACAATATATGGAAAGCTCGTAGGCAATGGATCGGTGATGGAGAATTATGCCGGATGCGATTCATCATGTAACATTCATAACCTAGGGTGACACAGAACTAGCTCCAGTTCATTGATATAATGTAGGCATGTATTCCGAATATAGTCATACGTGCTTATGGAAAAGAACTTGCATGACATCTTTTGTCCTTCCCTCCCGTGGCAGCGGGGTCCTTACGGAAACTATGGAATATTAAGGCCTCCTTTTGATAGAGAACCGGAACAAAGCATTAACACATAGTGAATACATGAACTCCTCAAACTACGGTCATCACCGGTAAGTATCCCGATTATTGTCCTTTCGGGGTTAACGGAACATAACACATAATAGGTGACTATAGACTTGCAAGATAGGATCAAGAACACTCATATATTGATGAAAACATAATAGGTTCAGATCTGAAATCATGGCACTCGGGCCCTAGTGACAAGCATTAAGCATAGCAAAGTCATAGCAACATCAATCTCAGAACATAGTGGACACTAGGGAACAAAACTAACTTGATTACATGATAGATCCCATCCAACCCATCACCGTCCAGCAAGCCTACGATGGAATTACTCACGCACGGCGGTGAGCATCATGAAATTAGTGATGGAGAATGGTTGATGATGACGATGGCGACGGATTCCCCTCTCCGGAGCCCCGAACGGACTCCAGATCAGCCCTCCCAAGAGGTTTTTGGGCTTGGCGGCGGCTCCGTATCGTAAAACGTGATGATTTCTTCTCTTTGATTTTTTTCTCATCGAAACTCAATATATGGAGGTGGAGTTGGAGTTGGAGATGCAATAGAGGGCCCACGAGGTAGGGGGCGCACCCCCCACCCTCGTGGCAAGACGGTGGGCCCCTGGCCTTCATCTTTGGTAGGTATTTTTCTTATTTTCTGAAAAGTGTCTGCGTGAAGTTTCAGCTCATTCCAAGAATGTTTGATCCTGCACATAAATAACACCATGGTAGTTCTGCTGAAAACAGCGTCAGCCGGGTTAGTTCCATTCAAATCATGCAAGTTAGAGTCCAAAACAAGGGCAAAAGTGTTTGGAAAAGTAGATACGTTGGAGACGTATCAACTCCCCAAAGCTTAAACCTTTGCTTGTCCTCACGCAATTCAGTTGACAAACTGAAAGTGATAAAGAAAAACTTTTACAAACTCTGTTTGCTCTTGTTGTTGTAAATATGTAAAGCCAGCATTCAAGTTTTTAGCAAAGATTATAACTAACCACATTTGCAATAACGCATAGGTCTCAAATTTACTCATATAAATAGCATAATCAACTAGCGAGCCATAATAATAAAACTCAGATGACAACACTTTCTCAAAACAATCATTATATGATATAACAAGGTGGTATCTCGCTAGCCCTTTCTGAGACCGCAAAACATAAATGCAGAGCACCTTTAAAGACCAAGGGCTGACTAGACATTGTAATTCATGGTAAAAGAGATCCAGTCAAGTCATACTCAATGTAAACTAACAATAATGAATGCTTTTTAATAAGAGGATGATGACTCAGCATAAAATTAAATAGATAGGCCCTTCGCAGAGGGAAGCAGGGATTTGTAGAGGTGCCAGAGCTCGGTTTTGAAACAGAGGTGAATAATATTTTGAGCGGTATACTCTCATTGTCGACATAACAACCAAGAGATGGCGATATCTTCCATGCTACACATATTATAGGCGGTTCCCAAACAGAATGTTAAAGTTTATGCTCCCCCTTCCACCACAAGCATCAATCCATGGCTTGCTCGAAACAACGAGTGCCTCCAACTAACAAGAGTCCCAGGGGGAGTTTTGTTTGCAATTATTTTTATTTAGTTTGCATAAAGCATGGTACTGGGCATCCCGGTGACCAGCTATTTATCTCGTGAGTGAGGAGCGGAGTCCACTCCTCTTGAGAATAACCCGCCTAACATGGAAGATACAGACATCCCTAGTTGATACATGAGCCATTCGAGCATACAAAACATGATATTTATTTGAAGGTTTAGAGTTTGGCACATACAAATTTACTTGGAACGGCAGGTAGATACCGTATATAGGTAGGTATAGTGGACTCATGTGGAATAACTTTGGGGTTATGGAGTTTGGATGCACTAGCAGTATTCCCGCTTAGTACAGGTGAAGGCTAGCAAAAGAATGGGAAGCGACCAGCTGGAAAGCGAGAACAGTCATGAACATGCATTAAAATTAATCAACACCGAATGCAAGCATGAGTAGGATATAATCCACCATGAACATAAATATCGTGAAGGCTATGTTGATTTTGTTTCAACTACATGCGTAAACATGTGCCAAGTCAAGTCACTCAAATCATTCAGAAGAGGATACCACCCTATCGTACCACATCAAAACCATCTCAATAGTATGTTGGCACGCAAGGTAAACCATTATAACTCATAGCTAATCAAGCATGGCACAAGAAACTATGATCTCTAGTTGTCATTGCAAACATGTTTATTCATAATAGGCTGAATCAGGAACGATGAACTAATCATATTTACAAAAACAAAAGAGGTCGAGTTCATACCAACTTTTCTCATCTCAACCAGTCCATCATATATCATCATAATTTCCTTTCACTTGCACGACCGAACGATGTGAATAATAATAATAGTGCACGTGCATTGGACTAAGCTGGAATCTGCAGGCATTCAATAAACAGGAGAAGACAAGGCAATATGGGCTCTTTTGTCAGATAAAAAATGCATATAAGAGCCACTTCAACAATTTAATTATGGTCTTCTCCTATCGACCCCCAAAGAAAAGAAAATAAATAAAACTATTTACATGGGAAAGCTCCCAACAAGCAAAAGAAGAACAGGAAATCTTTGTGGGTTTTCTTTTTAATTACTACTAAAAGCATGGAAATTAAACTAACTAAAAGTTACAACTAATTTTTTTGGTTTTTCTTAAGATTTATTAAACACACAAGAATAAAGCATAAAAAGGAAATTAGACTAGCATGGATGATACAATGAAAAAGTATGAGCACCGACATCTAGCAATGAGTCTGTGAGCATAAATGTAATGTCGGTGGGAAATACGTACTCCCCCAAGATTAGGCTTTTGGCCTAAGTTGGTCTATGGCCACGGCTGGCCTGGCGGATATCCATAATAATAGTTGTTGGGTCGTACTGTGATGCAGCAGCTATCGCCTGCTGAGCTGCAGCGTGGCGACGAGCAGCCTCCTCTCTCCTCTCGTACTCATCTGCCTCCTCTCTGGTAATAGTATATCCTCCTCTTGCCTGATAATCAAAGAAAGCAGGAGCAGGGAGAGTAATACGGACAACATGGCGTCTGTCAAAGATTAGTCCATACTAGAGAGGTGATTCGTTCCTCTCGACAAACTGGTGGTGAACCATAGCATTAAAATGTGAAGTGGAAAATTCAAACCTCCTCACAAAGGAGCTAGTGAGCTCATGATACTGATTGCACTTCTCTTCCTCGAAGCTCACGAGATCAGTGTTACGAAAATATGTGTTGAATTCTTCTTTTATTCCCGCTTGATCCATAAAATTTTCAGAAGGCCACTCACAAGGACGCACTGGAGCGTCTCTTGGTGGCTCTTCGTCAGCATCACGCATTGCAAGCCTGGGTCCTTGCTTCTTTGAAGAATCACCTTGGAACATTTTCCTAAGCATTATTCTTCTTGTGAAAAATTCTGAAAAATTTTAGTAACTTCAAAATAGAAGTAAACCAAACTCAATAATATTGATAGTAACTACTCCTACAAGTGCCTAGGGCCTATATCATGCATCAAAACTACTTTTGACCATATAAATTTGACATGTAAGCTTAAGAACAGGGTCACCTAAGCAGCAAAAAATTGCAATGAATAAAGCACTAGAACAAAAACTAATTGGACCAATGAAGGAGTCACATACCAAGGAACAATCTCCCCAAGCAGTTTTGGGCTGGTTATTCGTGTTTGGGGGAGGAAGATGAAGTGTGTGGGTGCAAGAATAAGTGGAGGAGGGCCACTGTGGGCCCACGAGGCAGGCATGTGCGCCCTAGGGGGTGGGCGCGGCCTCCGCCCTTGTGGTAAGGTGGTTGGCCCCCTGGTGTGTATTTAGTTCCATAAATCCTCAAATATTCTAGAAAAAATCATATTTAATTTTCAGGGCATTTGGAGAACTTTTATTTTCGAGGTATTTTTATATTGCACGGATAATCGGATAACAGACAGAAAAATATTTATTTTTATTTTATTTAATATAAATAACATAAAGTAAAAGTGGGGTACAAAAGGTTGTGCCTTATAGTTTCATCCATCTCATGATCATCCAAAGGAATCCACTAACAAGGTTGATCAAGTCTTGTTAACGAACTCATTCCGAATAACATGGAACCGGAGAAATTTCGAATAACACTATGTTACCTCAACGGGGATATGCACATCCCCAATAACAAAATATCATATTTCTTCTTGACAGTAGGAAGAGGAAATTGAAAACCTCCAAATATAATCGATGGAATTTTTCCAATAGAATTGATACTATGAACTTGAGGTTGTTTCCTCGGAAAGTGTACCGTATGCTCATTACCATTAACATGAAAAGTGACATTGCCTTTAGTGCAATCAATAACAGCCCCTACAGTGTTCAAAAAGGGTCTTCCAAGAATAATAGACATACTATCGTCCTCAGGAATATCAAGAATTAACAAAGTCCGTTAAAATAGTAACATTTGCAACTACAACAGGCACATCCTCACAAATACCGACAGGTATAGCAGTTGATTTATCCTCCATTTGCAAAGATATTTCAGTAGGTGTCAACTTATTCAAATCAAGTCTACGATATAAAGAGAGAGGCATAACACTAACACCGGCTCCAAGATCACATAAAGCAGTTTTAACATAATTTCTTTTAATGGAGCATGGTATAGTGGGTACTCCTGGATCTCCAAGTTTCTTTGGTATTCCGCCTTTAAAAGTATAATTAGCAAGCATGGTGGAAATTTTAGCTTCCGGTATCTTTCTTTTATTTGTAATAATATCTTTCATGTACTTAGCATAAGGATTAGTTTTGAGCATATCAGTTAATGGCATACGCAAAAAGATATGTCTAATCATTTCAACAAACCACTCAAAATCCTCATCATCCTTTTTCTTGGATGGTTTGGGAGGAAAAGGCATGGGTTTCTGAACACATGGTTCTCTTTCTTTACCATGTTTCCTAGCAACAAAATCTTTCTTATCATAACGTTGACTCTTTGATTGTGGGTTATCAAGATCAACAGGAGGTTCAATTTCTATATCATTATCATTACTAGGTTGAGCATCATCATGGACATTATTATTAACATTATCACTAGTTTCAGGTTCATTACCAGATTGTGTTTCAGCATTAGAAATAGAGATATCATTTGGAATCTCAGGTGTTTCAACAATAGGATCACTAGAAGCATGCAAAGTCCTATCATTTTTCTTTTTCTTCTTTTTAGAAGAACTAGGTGCATCTATATTATTTCTCTGAGAATCTTGCTCAATTCTCTTATGATGGCCTTCAGGATACAAAGGTTCCTGAGTCATTCTACCAGTTCTAGTAGCCACTCTAACAGCATAATCATTATCTTTACTATTCAATTCATTGAGCAAATCATTTTGAGCTTTAAGTACTTGTTCTACTTGAGTGGTAACCATATAGGCATGTTTACTAATAAGTTTAAGTTCACTCTTAACATTAGCCATATAATCACCCAAGTGTCCAAGCATATTTGGATTGTATTTTAATTGTCTACCAAAATAAGTATTAAAGTCTTCTTGCTTAGTGAGGGAGTCCTGGATAAGGGGGTCTCCGGACAGCCGGACTATATCCTTCGGCCGGACTGTTAGACTATGAAGATTCAAGATTGAAGACTTCGTCGCGTGTCCGAATGGGACTCTACTTGGCGTGGAAGGCAAGCTGGGCAATACGGATATGGATATCTCCTCCTTTGTAATCGACCTTGTGTAACGCTAACCCTCGTCGGTGTCTATATAAACCGAAGGGTTTTAGTCCGTAGGACAACAACCATAACATACAATCATACCATAGGCTAGCTTCTAGGGTTTAGCCTCTCCGATCTCGTGGTAGATCTACTCTTGTACTACCCATATCACCAATATCAATCAAGGAGGACGTAGGGTTTTACCTCCATCAAGAGGGCCCGAACCTGGGTAAAACATTGTGTCCCCTGCCTCCTGTTACCATCCGGCCTAGACGCACAGTTCGGGACCCCCTACCCGAGATCCGCCGGTTTTGACACCGACATTGGTGCTTTCATTGAGAGCCCCGCTATGCCGTCGCCACCAGGAAGGATGTCTCATCCCGTCTTTAAAGACGGCACTATTGGTGAGGGAGCTTTGGCTATCGGCCAAACTCTCCGGCTCGGTGGTTTTCTTATGACCGCATGTTCGGCCGCTGCGCCGACGATGACTTCTCGGGTCATCGAAAGCAATCTTCACGTCAACTCGGAACTCGCCGAGCAGTTAGATCCAATGGAGCTCTCTTCCCTGAACGAGCTCTTGGATCGCATTGCCGCCCTGGGAGTCGCTACAGACTACGATCAGATTGGGCCTAAACCCGATCTGAGAGAGATCCACTCTCCCCAGGTCACCCATCACGTTGCAGTGGTGGAGGAACAATGCGGCAACCCTTCATCTATCTTAAGGACCAACTATGTCCGAATTCCCGATCCCTCCAAGCCGGATACCCGCGGAGGGGAGGACGTCACTCAAGACCTGAACCTAGAGTCAGGCAGCGGGCTAGATTTATTGGAAAACATCCAAGAATCCAAACTTCCAAGTTCGGAAACTCCTTGGCCCCTGAGTCTCAGATTGGGTGAGGATCCGGGTCCAATTCCACCCACCCACCCAAACATAAGCGATCTATCCGAAATTAGGCAAGAGCCCGAAGAAACAGTACACCATTACTGGGCCAGATTCCTCCTGGTCATGAACAGGATAAAGGACTGCCGCGAGGAAGACGCAATTTCATTCTTCTGCAATAATTGCATGGACAAGGGAATCCTCAACGCCATAAGTCGCCGCGAAATGACACGCTTTGCCGACTTGGTGTCCATAGTACGAAAGTACTGTGCGATGGAAAGCGCCTGGAAAACCGAAATAAAATTGTGGGATAATCCGGCCCTAAATACAAACCCAGTCCGAAATAAAAGGGTGCATTATCACAATACACCTGGGTTAACTACCAAAAAGCAAAAGCCCTCTACGGGGCAAGGAACCATACTGGAGGGATGGCTCAACGGACCCTGCAAAATTCATAGTACAACAGATGCAATACCAACGCACAGCCTTAGAGCATGTTGGATACTCCGGCAGGTGGCCAAAAGTTGTGAGGATCTACTCCTCCGAAATACCATAGAGCACCATCCTGTGGAGAACAATACGTTGTTAACGATCTTTGAGACCTTCGCGTCAAATAATAGACGCAAGCGAACACTCCGCAGCATGGCCGAAATCTGCCACGTAGCAGAAATAAATCCTTGGAGTGACACGGCTATTACCTTCAACGCCAGTGAGGAATCCAAATTCCGAACAGCCCGAGCACCAGCCGCACTGGTCCTCAGTCCAATCGTGGACGGCATTCAACTCACCAAGGTACTCATGGACGACGGCAGCGGATTAAACCTCATCTATGAGGAAACTCTTCAAAACATGGAAATAGACTGGAGCCGCATTGAGCAAAGTAGCACAACCTTTAGAGGAATCATCCCCAGTCAGGAAGCACGCTGTGCTGGGAAAATCACACTATATGTGGTATTCGGCACACCGGATAATTACAGGTCCGAAGAAATTACATTCCAAGTGGCCCCGTTCAGCAGCGGATACCACGCTCTATTAGGGCGGGAGGCATTTACAATCTTCCAAGCCATACCCCATTACGGGTACATGAAGCTCAAAATGCCCGGGCCCAACAGAATCATCACTCTGGCTAGTGATCCGGACATAGCACTTCGCGCCGAAAATAAGACAGCCGCACTGGCCCTCGAGGCACTATCCGAAGCCCTAGCGGCCGAGGAACTAACTGCGCTGCGCTCCACGGTGAACAGGGACGACGGGATACTCGATAAAAGATCCAAGTCCACCTCCTTTAAACCGGCGGACGAAATAGTCAAATTCCAAGTCCATCCAACGGACCCTACAAAAACAGCTTCCATCGGGGCACAATTAAACCCTGATGTCGATGCCGCACTGCGAGAGTTCCTATGCGAGAACTGGGACATTTTTTCCTGGCACCCTTCAGACATGCCAGGAATCCCATGCAGGCTGGCCGAGCACAGCCTAAATATCCTAAAAGGATTCAAGCCAGTCAAGCAGGCTCTTTGGCATTTCTCCGAACCTAAGAGACAAGCCATGGGAGAGGAACTAGCCAAGCTATTGGAGGCCAGATTCATCAGAGACATAAAACATCCGGATTGGCTAGCAAACCTGGTGATGGTACCAAAGAAGGACAAATCATGGTGCTTGTGCGTCGATTTTAAGGACCTTAACAAGGCCTGCCCAAAGGATCCCTTCCCCCTCCCCCGCATCGATCAAATCATCGATGCTACCGCAGGACACGATTCATTGTGTTTCCTCGACGCATACTCCGGCTACCATCAAATTAAAATGGCAGAGCCAAACCAAGCCGCAACGGCATTCATCACACCATACGGCCCATTCTGCTTCAACACAATGCCCTTCGGGCTCAAAAACGTCGGCGAAACATATCAGCGCATGATTCAGACATGTCTGGCAAACCAGATCAGCAAAACAATGGAGGCATACATAGATGACGTGGTCGTCAATACCAAGCATGTCGAATCTCTAGTAGACGACTTGAGGCTCACATTCGATAACCTCCGAACATATGACATCAAGCTCAATCCGAAAAAATGAGTTTTCGGCGTACCAGCCGGAAAGCTCCTGGGATTCATTGTCTCCAGTAGAGGTATTGAAGCTAATCCGGCCAAAATCCGAGCGTTGTCACAGTTGGCTCCCCCAACGGACCTCAAACAAATACAAAAATTGACCGGATACGTGGCGGCTCTAAGCCGCTTTATCTCCCGCTTGGGAGAAAATGCATTACCCCTTTATCGCCTCCTCCGGCGCACCGAACACTTCGAGTGGACGGATGCCGCCATGGCCGGACTCAACAAAATAAAAGCCGTATTGGCAACAAACCCAGTCCTGGCCGTGCCAAACATTGGCGAACCAATGCTATTATACATTGCGGCAACTCATCAAGTAGTAAGCGCAGTGCTCGTCGTCGAGCGAGAAGTGGATGGACACAAATTCCCCCTTCAAAATCCGGTTTACTATGTGTCCACTATCCTTACTCCATGCAAATCATGGTACCCGCATTATCAAAAGATAGTGTACGCGGTATTTATGGCATCCCGGAAGCTGCGACACTACTTTCAAGAGTGTTCTATAACGGTAGCTTCGGCAGTACCACTTAACGATATTATAAACAACCGCGACGTGACGGGCCGGATTGCCAAATGGGCCATTGAGCTCCTCCCGTTCGACATAACTTACAAGCCACGGTGAGCTATTAAGTCGCAAGTTTTGCCTGACTTCGTCGCCGAGTGGACGGAAGTCAAACTCCCTAAGGAGTATGGCACATATTCAAACTGGATCATCCACTTTGACGGCTCCAAAATGTTGGCTGGTCTGGGGGCTGGCGTCGTTTTAGCGTCCCCAACAGGAGATACAGTTCAATACGTACTACAGATAGTGTATAAGGACTCCAACAACGCAGCCGAATATGAGGCCCTTCTACGTGGTCTCCGGATGGCAGTATCCATGGGCATTCAACGCCTAGAGGTGCGCGGGGATTCAAACCTTGCGATATCCCATATAAATGGAGACTTTGATGCCAAGGATCCGAAAATGGCAGCTTATCGCAATGTCGTGCTAAAAATGCCAGCTCGGTTCGAGGGGCTCGAATTTCACCATGTGGCTCGGGAAAACAATCAGGCGGCGGATATCCTCACCCGCATCGGCGCAAAACGCGACGCGGTCCCTCCCAACATATTTCTGGAAAGGCTCTTCAAGCCATCCGTAGCATGGGAAGGGGACACCGGTAACAATAGTTCAGACCCGGCCAAATTACCCGATACCAAACTCTCTGACACAATCGAAGGCTCCGCCACCGAAATAACACATTCAACCCACGAAATAATGGCCATTATTGCCCCGTGGACAGAACCATTCCTGGCCTACCTAACTAGATAGGAACTTCCAAAAGACCAAAATGAGGCACGCTGCATAGTGCGGTGGTCCAAGGCCTACAGGGTCCATGAGGGAGAATTGTACAAGAAAAGCACTACCGGAGTCCTTCAAAGGTGCATCTCCGAAGAGGAAGGGCGGAACCTTTTGGCAGAAATTCACGCCAGACTCGGCGGTCATCGCGCCGCATCCCGGGCTCTTGTAAGCAAGGCCTTCCGTACAGGATTCTATTGGCCAACGGCCCGGGCAGATGCACAGGACTTGGTCCAACATTGCACCGGTTGCCAGCTCTTTGCAAATCAAAGCCACATGCCACCCACCGCCCTCCAAACAATCCCCATTACATGGCCCTTCACGGTCTGGGGGCTTGACATGGTTGGACCCCTTAAAGGGGGAACCCACAAGAAAAACTACTTATTGGTCATGGTGGATAAATTCACCAAATGGATAGAGGCTAAACCGGTTAAAACAGCCGAACCCGGACCGGTGATAGAATTCATATCCGGGGTTGTACACCATTACGACGTCCCCCACAGTATCATCACTGATAACGACACAAACTTCACGGCCGACGAGGTAAAACTCTGGTGCAGCAAAATGGGCATCAAGATCGATTATGCTTCAGTCTATCACCCACAAACCAACGGTCAAGTCAAACGAGCAAACGGTCTTATAATGAGCAGCATTAAACCTAGATTAGTGCGTTCCTTAACGGAGTCTGACACGCACTGGGTAGAGGAGCTCGACTCCGTACTCTGGGGGCTGTAGACCATGCCGAATCGTAGTACCGGATATACACCGTTTTTTATGGTGTACGGCGCAGAGGCAGTCTTGCCCTGTGACATAATTCATGACTCACCTCGAGTGCGCATGTACGAAGAAAGAGAAGCCAAGCTCGATCGGCAGGACAGTCTGGACACCTTGGAGGAAGAGCGCGACGTAGCCAAAGCCCGTTCCGCATTTTACCAGCAATAGGCTCGCAGATACCAAAGCAGAGAAGTACGGGCCAAAACTTATAACGTTGGCGAACTAGTTCTACGACAGCCGGATAAGAAAAAGAACAAGCTCGAGCCCAAATGGGAAGGTCCCTTCATTATCGACCAAGTTTTGACCGGTGGAGCGTACCGACTGCGGGATGCATTGACTAGTCGACTCAAGCCGAACCCATGGAACGCAGCCAGGCTTCGAAGATTCTACGCCTAGCACCGGACTCTATGTTAGTCCCCTCCCTTTGTCCATTTTCTGCATATGCATCATCTGTCTTGTTTCCCTTTCTTTCTTTTTCTCATTATTTCTCTAGGCCTTCAAGGGTCACCTTGTGCCTCACTTGTACATTACAGATGCGCTAGCTGCACTCTCCATACTTGGGAGCTTCTTTCACAGAAGCTTAAATTATTTACCTGGGCTTCACCCCCAACACATGTGTTATACTTCCGCATGTACCTTTTTTCACCATTATATGCATCGATATGACTTAAGTTTTGGCCAAGCTGGGTTGCCTGGCTCTTGTATTTATGCCCTACATTCCCGTTAATTCGGCTAGGGCATAAGGGGAGCACCTCTGCGATTGTTACCACCGGGTCAGCCGGATGTGTACCTTAGACTGGGTGAAGTCGAAAACTAGCGTTCTTAAGGGAATATTCGGTCGGTGAACAAAATATGACTTTTATTTATTATCCATATCTGCCCCCAGATGCTTTTTCTGCGCTTCTTATCGCAGTCTGGACATGCACTTTAGGGCATGCTTACCCAGGGAAAGGAACCCTTAACGGAACTATTCTCCCTGGAAGATGTTTCTTACTACCCATGTAATATAACATAACTAGTTGGGCACTTGTCTGAGAAATCACTAATGACCCCTATGCCTGGTCTCCACGCATGCCCCGGTTCTTACATAACCGAGAGGGTATTCGGATACACTCCGGACCGTCGGGTCCTGAGGTTGAAGCGAAAAGATCCACCACGACAAACGATCTACAATCCAGCTAGAAGGCATTATACATGTCACTTTAAATTACATAGTCAATTTGACTGGTTGAATTCCTCTTCAATACCATCCAATAGGCTGTCTAGTCTACAGTCCTGTTGGGAATACTTTGCGGCCAATTCTACTTGGCCGTATACTAAGCTCACAGGGATCTCCTTCACATTGGGCCCCACAGGTCCGACTTCGGCCATGTGGTTCGGGTGAGCCTCCATGTAACGTGTCTTCACCATTGCCCAGGCTTCCCTGGCGCCCTGACGGCAGGCCGATATCTTCCATAATCGTAAGCGCCGCCGCGCTCCCTTCAGCATTTCTGCAAGCTCTCCAAGGACTTCGGGTATGGAGACGGATGGCCACAAGGCCTGGGCGATGCCTTGCGTCACCTGCCGAACTCGTTCGTGCAGCTGTGAGACCTCGGGAACAAGGTCACCCGTTGAACCGGGCATTTCCTCGGCAGGACGGCCTGTTAGCATACCTACAGTCATAACTCTGTCAGCCAGCTACCTCGCCAAACTCTTTTTCAAAGTTCGTTCAAGCACTTACTAAATATGCCGCGTCGAAGCTGCTAATTCTCCTTAACAGAGTCCGACAGTTGGGCACGAACATCTTTTAGTTCCATGCCCAGCTTGGTGTTGGCATATAGGAGATCATTCTTCTCCTGCCTCACCCTCGTAAGCACGCTCTCACCAGCCTTCAGCTGGCGTAGAAGCTGTTGCTTATCCGGATTTACTCCAGCGTCATCTGCAATTTTATCGTCAGATCTGCATATACGCCGCATCCTATATGACACTTATCATTCGAAGGATATATTACCAGAGGGGGTCTCTTTGGGCTCCCCCGCCGCGGCCAGTGCAGCCTGAAGTTGGGCTCTGCACTCTTCGAGCTCCTGGGATAGTTGGGTATTCTTTTCGATAAGAACTTGCATAACAAATGATCCTTAAATCAGTTATTATAACTGTTTCAAGTCTAAGAGGCTACTGATATATATAATCACCAAATTTTCTCACCCATATGTCTTTTACATACTGCTCCATGGCTCTGGCTAGACCATTTTGAGCGGCACGGAGGTACGCATCTCCCGAGTTGAAGGCATCCAATGCCTCTTGGGAGAAACAAGCATCATGAAGAACAGTCCGGTGACGCATGTGGTTCATGGCACTTTCCACCCTGGAATTGGTGGCAGACAGTTTATCCGCATCCTTTGTCGGAGGAGCGCCCGACGCATGCCTCATATTCGTTCCCGCCTCTGAATCCGGCCTTGGAGCCTGGCTGGTGGAGGCGCGATTAGTAGCCTCTATGGGTATAGTCCGGCGAGCGCTTTTTTCCTAAAAAGAAGGCATGGGCGTTAATATGCCTCTGAGAATAATGTCTTGCAATAAAGACGGTGCGCCGTACCGCTGCGCCGGTGTCTCAATCCGGACCGCGGGTCTTTTCAGCCCGCCTGGCCTCGCGGCCCCTTGTTGGCTAGTCACCGCAGGCTCGGCCTTCCGCCTTGAGGACCTCCCCTTCAAAACACGGCTCTTATACGTCAATCAAAAACACGCAAGGAAGGATCCCTTTTTGAAGTACTGGGACTTCGGTCTCAGTCACCTGTGAGGCTGGAAGTAGCCCAGGGCAATCGGCCGTAATGGCCACCAAAGCATTGTCATTACTCAATTGGTAAATTACCCCATCGATCAGCTCCACACATATGTTCGAATCCTCCTGGGAGGCCAGGTCAAGAGACCGTCCAGGGTCCTCGGGTTGTGGAGGGGGTTGTTTATCTCCCTTATAGCCTAGCGCAGCTCCTGCGTTGAAATTGCTAGACTAAATACATAACTACGGGAATACGAAACGGATGGGCGAGAAAAAGTCTCCGCTTACCCAGCTCGGAGGATTGTACATAGAAAATCCGCCCTGCGGGTTGACACGAAGGAATTCCTCCTCTTCTCCCTTGTACAAAGTGGATAGGATCTTTATTAGATCAACAACCGATCCTGGCCCTTTACAGCCGTGGCGGGTGGCGTCATCCTCCCCGTTGAACTCCCACATGGGGTGGCCTCTATATTGAAGCGGCTGCACCCCCCGCATAATACATATGGCCATGACCTCGATCATGGTCAATCCGGATCGAGGTAAAAAACTTATCCGGCTCATCAGGTAAAGAACGTCCCTGTCATCTTCCTCCAGGGAGCTCCATGGACGCCAGCTCCGGCGCTTCTTCAAAGGGGCATTGTCGAACTCAGGAAGGACGATTCTAATAGGATCCAGGAGGGGGACGTCTTCTATATAAAACCATTCTGAAGGCCAGTCCTCGGACATCTTCTTTGGGGTTCCGGACAGGTATCCGGTCCCGGCAATACGCCACACTTCGGCTCCGCCCACTTGATGTATTGACCCCTTATGAGAACGGGGCACAAGGCAGAACAACTTCTTCCACAGAGCGAAATGAGCCTCACAGCCCAAAAACAACTCGCAAAGGGCTACGAATCCCGCGATATGCAGCATGGAGGCAGGCGTAAGGTTGTGCAACTGGAGGTCGTAGAACTCCAGGAGCCCCCGGAGAAACGAATGAATTGGAAATCCGAGCCCTCTTACCAAATAAGGGATAAGGCATACCCGCTCTCCCTTGGAGCGATTGGGAAGGCTCTCCGCTTGCTCTCCGCCATTATAGGTGGCAAGACCGGCTCGAACTGGGACCATGTACGCTGGGGGAAGAAATCCCTTGGTCTGAAGCATCACTAATTTGCTGTGCGGGACGGAACATCTCTCCCAATCTCCAGGCTTGGGGCTAGGGGAGCGAGAGGAGGAGTTGCGTCGACCGGCCATGATGGAATGGATCTCTGTCGAATGCGCTCCGATGAAGGCTCGCCAAGGGAGGATGGTGTGATTTGGATCTGAATCCTCGTCTTTTTAATACGCAGCTCATTCACACAGCTAGGGTGGTAAATGTAAAAACACCCTGGCTCTTCACATTCGCTCGACACGTGGAAAGTGGCCATTATTGGGCGTGGAAGCCAAGGAGTGCAACATTCACAATAGGCCGGACACTATTTCGACAGGTACACGGAATTTGGAGAGGAACCCGCCCTGCAATGCGGAAGACAATACTGCGCGCCGGACTCATTGTCATTGAAGCCTGGTTCGGGGGCTACTGTGGGAGTCCTGGATTAGGGGGTCTACGGACAGCCGGACTATATCCTTCGGCCAGACTGTTAGACTATGAAGATACAAGATTGAAGACTTCGTCTCATGTCCGGATAGGACTCTACTTGGCGTGGAAGGCAAGCTAGGCAATACGGATATGGATATCTCCTCCTTTGTATCCGACCTTGTGTAACCCTAACCCTCTCCGATGTCTATATAAACCGAAGGGTTTTAGTCTGTAGGACAACAACCATAACATACAATCATACCATAGGCTAGCTTCTAGGGTTTAGCTTCTCCGATCTCGTGGTAGATCTACTCTTGTACTACCCATATCATCAATATCAGTCAAGCAGGACGTAGGGTTTTACCTCCATCAAGAGGGCCCGGACCTGGGTAAAACATTGTGTCCCCTGCCTCCTGTTATCATCCGGCCTAGATGCACAGTTCGGGACCCCCTACCCGAGATCCGCCGGTTTTGACGCCGACACTTAGCCATAAATTTATCAAACTCATCTAAGCATGGGCTAGCAAACTTAGTAAATGGGATTACAGCTTTATCATATCTATAGAGAGAATTTACCTTTACTACCTGTGTTGGGTTATCAAGACCATGAGTTTCTTCGATGGGTAATGGATTAAGATTATATGTTTCTTCAACAGGCGCTAAATTAAGACCATGTATTCCTTCAATAGGAGGTAAATTCTAAACATCTTCAGCTTTAATACCCTTTTTCTTTCATAGATTTCTTTGCTTCTTGCATATCTTCAGGACTGAGAAATAGAATACCCCTCTTCTTCGGAGTTGGTTTAGGAATAGGCTGATGAATTGGCTCCGGAGGTGTCCAATTATTTTCATTTGTCAACATATTATTCAATAGAATCTCAGCTTCATTCTGTGTTCTTTCCCTGAAAATAGAACTAGCACAACTATCCAGGTAATCTCTAGAGGCATCGGTTAGTCCATTATAAAAGATCTCAAGTATTTCATTTTTCTTAAGAGGATGATCAGGCAAAGCATTAAGTAATTGGAGAAGCCTCCCCCAAGCTTGTGGGAGACTCTCTTCTTCATTTGCACAAAATTATATATATATCCCTTAAAGCAACTTGTTTCTTATGAGCAGGGAAATATTTAGAAGAGAAGTAATAAATCATATCCTGGGAGTACGCACACAACCAGGATCAAGAGAATTAAACCATATCTTAGCATCACCCTTTAATGAGAACGGAAATATTTTAAGAATGTAAAAGTAGCGAGTTCTCTCATCTTTAGTGAACAGGGTAGCTATATCATTCAATTTAGTAAGATGTGCCACTACAATTTTAGATTCATAACCATGAAAAGGATCAGATTCAACCAAAGTAATTATATCAGGATCAACAGAGAATTCATAATCCTTACCAGTAACAAAGATAGGTGAAGTAGCAAAAGCAGGGTCAGCTTTCATTCTATCATTTAGGGATTGCTTACTCCATTTAGCTAATAATTTTTTAAGTTCAATTGTATTTCTGCAAGCTAAAATAGCTAAAGAAGCATCTTGGTCAAATACATAACCCTTAGGTATAGCAAGTGGTTCTTCATCATCACTTTCATCAGTATCATCAGATTCAATATTTTCAATTTCTCTAGCCCTAGCAAGGTGTTTATCAAGAATATCACTAAGTTGCATAGTAGTATCAGGCATAGAGGTAGTTCCATCATAAGTATCATGCATAGCAGAAGTGGCATCATCAATAACATGCGACATATCAGAACGAATAGCAGAAGCAGGTGTAGGTGTCGCAAGTTTACTCAAAACAGAAGGTGAATCAAGTGCAGAGCTATATGGCAGTTCCTTACCTCCCCTCGTAGTTGAGGGATAGATCTTTGTTTTTGGATCTCTCAAGTTCTTCATAATGATAAGCAGATATATATCCCAAGTGACTCAAAGAATAGAGCTATGCCAGAAAATAGTCTTGATAACCAACAAGTATAGGGGATCGCAACAGTTTTCGAGGGTAGAGTATTCAACCCAAATTTATTTATTCGACACAAGGGGAGCCAAAGAATATTCTCAAGTATTAGCAGCTGAGTTGTCTATTCAACCACACCTAGAAACTTAATATCTGCAACAAAGTGTTTAGTAGCAAAGTAATATGATAGTGGTGATAACGGTAGTAAAAGCAATGTTTTTGGTATTTTGTAGTGATGATAGAAATAGCAACGGAAAAGTAAATAAGCGAAGCACAATATATGGAAAGCTCGCAGGCAATGGATCGGTGATGGAGAATTATGCCGGATGCAGTTCATCATGTAACAGTCATAACCTAGGGTGACACAGAACTAGCTCCAGTACATTGATATAATGTAGGCATGTATTCCGAATATAGTCATACGTGCTTATGGAAAAGAACATGCATGTCGACATCTTTTGTCCTACCCTCCCGTGGCAGCGGGGTCCTTACGGAAACTAAGGGATATTAAGGCCTCCTTTAATAGAGAACCGGAACAAAGCATTAACACATAGTGAATACATTAACTCCTCAAACTACGGTCATCATCGGTAAGTATCCTGATTATTGTCGGTTCGGGGTTAACGGATCATAACACATAATAGGTGACTACAGACTTGCAAGATAGGATCAAGAACACTCATATATTGATGAAAACATAATAGGTTCAGATCTGAAATCATTGCACTCGGGCCCTAGTGGCAAGCATTAAGCATAGCGAAGTCATAGCAACATCAATCTCAGAACATAGTGGACAATAGGGATCAAACCCTAACAAAACTAACTCGATTACATGATAGATCCCATCGAACCCATCACCGTCCAGCAAGCCTACGATGGCATTACTCACGCACGGCAGTGATCATCATGAAATTGGTGATGGAGAATTGTTGATGATGACGATGGCGACGGATTCCCCTCTCCGGAGCCCCGAACGGACTCCAGATCAGCCCCCCCGAGAGGTTTTAGGGCTTGGCGGTGGCTCCATATCGTAAAACATGATGATTTCTTCTCTTTGATTTTTTTCTCATCGAAACTCAATATATGGAGGTGGAGTTGGAGTCGGAGACGCAATAGAGGGCCCATGAGGTAGGGTGCGCGCCCTAGGGGGGCAGGCGCGCCCCACACCTCGTGGCAAGACGGTGGGCCCTCTGGCATTCATCTTTGGCAGGTATTTTTCTTATTTTCTGAAAAGTGTCTTCATGAAGTTTCAGGTCATTCCGATAATGTTTGATCCTGCACATAAATAACACCATGGTAGTTCTGCTGAAAACAGCGTCAGTCTGGGTTAGTTCCATTCAAATCATGCAAGTTAGAGTCCAAAACAAGGGAAAAGTGTTTGGAAAATTAGATACGTTGGAGACGTATCATCCATATACAACATATGAGATAATACTTTATAGCTTGCACTCTAAATATTGTCTCTGTTTTTGTCTTTCATATATATTTATTAAACCGGTTATGTTATAGTGAGTTTGATGGGATGCTACTGAAAAATATAAATGAACAAATGTATGAAAATGAGGTATTTGATCTTCCAAACAACGAGGATGTTGGTGACTATTTATAGTTCAAGTTACTTTATGCTACATTTATATCGTGTGATCCATGCCTAATATTCAGACATTTTACATCAGTTGCAATTATATTCTAGAATAATAATAATGCAGACACTTTTTCCCTTGTTTTTTTCACTATAGTGTTGCTCCTATAGAACTAGGTGATAATATAGGTGGTGAAGTAGATAAGAGCAAGAGTTAATAAGCATGTCAGTTTTTTTCACTTGTTTCTACTTGTTAACTTTCTTAACTAGATGAATAAAATTAAGCTAATATTATGCTATATAAATTGGGTTTCCCTATTTACTTAAAATGATTGTCGAATATGGCAACATACAATTATAGGCCCTCCATTCTTTACGGTATGATGAACATATAACAAAATTATATCTTGACGAACCCAATAGCTAGTCAAGGAAATTTGACTTGAATGGCTACTTGATCAATGTGACCAACTAAATCCTTAATAGATACTGGTCTGATCAACAGCTAACGAAGTACTAAATTGTGAATGGTCATCACATACGTGTCTACAACCCCTTATAAATTCAGATCAATATACGAAATACACAAAGAGAAAAAAGAGAAATTTAACATGAATAGTGTCAAAATGAAATTCTTCACATTTAGATCTGGATTTTTTTGGGGATGTGCACATATATGTGATGAACATTAAAAACAAAATCAAAATATTTTGACGCATCCAAAGTTGAATTTGTCAACCTTATATCATGCTAGTGCATGAATGATGTTATCACATGATATTCTCCCTAGTAGCAGCATACACACATTGCAAGTATACCAGAATGTCGTTCTTGATCGAACATTAATTGTCGATGTTTTCATAGCTCCTCCGGACCTAAAATTTACATTCTTGATGATCGTAGGGATGTTTGGTATGAGAGAGATAGACATTGTGTTTTTGTAGCGCCACCTTACAAACCATTAGTTGCCCGTGAAAACGAGGTAATTTATTGTACCCTCATACTTCTGTATTTTGATTTATGTACGTCATATGTGAACTAGTCTAAAATGTTGCATGCCATGTCTGCAAAGTATTCTTCAAGTCCATATACAATATATGAGATAATACTTTATAGCCTCAACTCTAGATATTGTCTCTGTTTTCGTATTTCATATATATTCAGTAAACGGGTTAGGTTAATGTGAGTTTGATGGGATGCTCCTGAAAAATATAAATGAACAAATGTATGAAAATGAGGTATTGGATCTTCCATTCAACCAGGATGTTGGTGACTACTTGCAGTTCAAGGTATTTTATGCTACATTTATATGGTGTGATCCATGCCTAATATTCAGAAATTTTACATCTATTGCAATTATATTCTAGAACAACAATACTACAGACACAGTCTTGCGCCTATTGTACCAGGTGATAATATAAGTGGTGAAGTACAGAGTAGCAAGAGTTAATGAGCATGTCAGTTTTTCTCACTTGTTTCTACTTGTTAACTTTCTTAACTAGACGAATAAAATTAAGTTGATATTATGCTATATAAATTGGGTGCCCCTATTTACTGAAAATTATTGTCGAATATGGCAACATACAATTATAGGTCCTCCATTCTTTATGGTATGATGAACATATAACAAAATTATATCGTGACGAACACAATAGCTAGTCAAGGACATTTGACATGAATGGCTACTTGATCAACGTGATCAACTAAATCCTTAATAGATATTAGTCTGATCAACACATAACGAAGTACTAAATTTTGAATGTTCATCACATACGTGTCTACAACCACTAATAAATTCAGATCAATATACAAAAAAAGAGAAATTGAACATGAATAGTGTTAAAATTTCACTATTCACATCTAGATTTCTCTTTGTGTATTTTACATTTTGATCTAAATTTTGTTGGGGATGTGAACATATATGTGATGAACATTAAAAAGAAAATAAAAATATTTTGACACATCTAAAGTTGAATTTGTCAACCTTGTATCATGTTAGCAGATGAACGATGGTATCACGTGATATTCTCCGTAGTAGAAGCATACACACATTGCAAGTATACTAAAATGCCATTCTTGATTGAACATTAATTGTCGATGTCCGCAAAGTATTCTTCAAGTCCATATACAATATATGAGATAATACTTTATAGCATGTACTCTAAATATTGTCTATGTTTTTGTCTTTCATATATATTTATTAAACCAGTTATGTTATAGTGAGTTTGATGGGATGCTACTGAAAAATATAAATGAACAAATGTATGAAAATGAGGTATTTGATCTTCCATACAACCAGGATGTTGGTGACTAGTTACAGTTCAAGTTATTTTATGCTACATTTATATAGTGTGATCCATGCCTAATATTCAGACATTTTACATCAGTTGCAATTATATTCTAGAATAATAATAATGCAGACACAATGTTGCTCCTATAGAACCAGGTGATAATATAGCTGGTGAAGTAGAGAGGAGCAAGAGTTAATAAGCATGTCAGTTTTTTCACTTGTTTCTACTTGTTAACTTTCTTAACTAGACGAATAAAATTAAGCTAATATTATGCTATATAAATTGGGTTTCCCTATTTACTGAAAATGATTGTCGAATATGGCAACATACAATTATAGGCCGTCCATTCTTTACGGTATGATGAACATATAACAAAATTATATCTTGACGAACCCAATAGCTAGTCAAGGAAATTTGACTTGAATGGCTACTTGATCAATGTGAACAACTAAATCCTTAATAGATACTAGTCTGATCAACAGCTAATGAAGTACTAAATTTTGAATGTTCATCACATACATGTCTACAACCACTTGTAAATTCATATCAATATAAGAAATACACTGTGACGCCCCCGATTCAATCGTACACTAATCATACACGCAAACGTGTACGATCAAGATCAGGGACTCACGGGAAGATATCATAGCACAACTCTACAAATAAAATAAGTCATACAAGCATCATATTACAAGCCAGGGGCGTCGAGGGCTCGAATACAAGAGCTCGATCATAAACGAGTCAGCGGAAGCAACAATATCTGAGTACAGACATAAGTTAAACAAGTTTGCCTTAAGAAGGCTAGCACAAACTGGGATACAGATCGAAAGAGGTGCAGATCGAAAGTTTGCCTTAAGAAGTCCATATACAATATGTGAGATAATACTTTATAGCCCTAGCTCTAAATATTGTCTTCGTTTTTGTGTTTCATATATATTTAATAAACGGGTTATGTTATTGTGAGTTTGATGGGATGCTACTGAAAAATATAAATGAAAAAAGTATGAAAATGAGGTATTGGATCTTCCATACAACCAGGATGTTGGTGACTACTTATAGTTCAAGGTATTTTATCCTACATTTATATCGTGTGATCCATACCTAATATTCAGAAAGTTTACATCACATGCAATTAATTTCCAGAATAATAATACTGCGGACACAAAGGAGCTAGAGTTAATGAGCATGTCAGGTTTTCTCACTTGTATCTACTTGTTAACTAGACGAATAAAATTAAGATGAAATTATGCTATATAAATTGGATATCCCTATTTAGTGAAAATGATTGTAGAATATGGCAACATACAACTATAGGTCCTACATTCGTTAAAGTATGATGAACATGTAACAAAATTATATCTTGACCAACACAATAGCTAGTCAAGGATATTTGACTTGAATGGCTCCTTGATCAATGTGACCAACTAAATGCATAATAAGTATTAGTCTGGTCAACACCTAACCAAGTACTAATTTGTGAATCTTCATCACAAACGTGTCTACAACCCCTAATAACTTCAGATCAATATACGAAATACACAACGAGAAACAAAAAAAGAGAAATTGAACATGAATAGTGTCAAAATGATACTATTCACATATGGATTTCTCTTTGTGTATTTCACATTTTGATCTGAATTTTTTATGGGATGTGCACATATATGAGATGAACATTAAAAAGAAAATCAAAATATTTTGACACATCTAAAGTCGAATTTGTCAACCTTGTATCATTTTTGCACATGAATGATGTTATCACGTGATATTCTCCCTAGTGGCAGCATACACACGTTGCAACTATACTAAAATGTCATTCTTTATTGAACATTAATTTTTGATGATTTCATAGCTCCTCCTAAACTAAAATGTACAAGCTTGACGATCGTAGGGATGTTTGGGATGAGAAAGATAGGCATCAAGTTTTGTTAGTGCCAGGTTACAAACCATTAGTTGCCCCTGCAGAAGATGTAATTTCTTGTATCCTAATGCTTTGGTATTTTGATTTATGTAGGTCATATCTGAACTAGTCGAAAATGTTGCATCCCATGTCCGCAAATTATTCTTTAAGTCCATATACAATATATGAGATAATAATTTATAGCCTCGGCTCTAAATATTGTCTCTATTTTTGTCTTTCATATATAAACGGGTTATGTTATTGTGAGTTTGAATGTATGCTACTGAAAAATATAAATTAAAAAATGTATGAAAATGAGGTATTAGGTCTTCCATACAACCAGGATGTTGGTGAGTACTTACAGTTCAAGGTATTTTATACTACATTATATCATGTGATCCATGCCTATTATTCAGCAAGTTTACATCACATGCAATTATATTCTAGAATAATAATACTGCAGACACAGTGTTGCTCCTATAGTACAAGGTGACAATATAAGTGGTGAAGTAGAGAGGAGCAAGAATTAATGAGCATGTCAGTTTTTCTCACTTGTTTCTACTTGTTAACTTTCTTAACTAGACGAATAAAATTATGATGATATTATGCTATATAAATTGGGTGCCCCTATTTACTGAAAATGATAGTCAAATATGGCAAATTACAATTATAGGTCCTCCATTCTTTACGGTACGATGAACATATAACAAAATTATATCTTGATGAACACAATAACTAGTCAAGGATATTTAACTTGAATGGCTACTTGATCAATGTGACCAACTAAATCCTTAATAGATATTAGTCTGGTTAACCGCTAAAGAAATACTAAATTGTGAATGTTCATCACACACATGTCTACAACCTCTAATAAATTCAGATCAATATACGAAATACACAAAGGGAAATCAAAAAAGAGAATCTGAACATGAATAGCATCAACGTTACACTCTTCACATACGGATTTCTCTTTGTGCATTTCACATTTTGATCTGAATTTTTTAGGGGATGTGCACATATATGCGATGAACATTAAAAAGAAAATCAAAATATTTGATAACATCTATAGTTGAATTTGTCAACCTTGTATCACGTTAGCACATGAATGATGCTATCACGTGATATTGTACCAAGTAGCAGCATAGACACATTGCAAGTATACTAAAATGTCGTTCTTTATTGAACATTATTTTTTGATGTTTTCGTAGCTCATACTGAACTAAAATTTACGTGCTTGATGATCATAGGGATGTTTGGGATGAGAGAGTAGACTTCGGGTTTTTTAGCGCTAGCTTACAAATCATTAGTTGCCCCTGAAGATGAGATAATTTATTGTATCCTAATGATTCTGTATTTTTATTTATGTAGGTCATATATGAACTAGTCTAAAATGTTGCTTGCCATGTCCGCAAAGTATTGTTCAAGTCCATATAGAATATATGAGATAATACTTTACAGCCCCAGCTCTAAATATTGTCTTCGTTATTGTGTTTCATATATATTTAACAAACGGGTTATGTTATTGTGAGTTTGATGGGATGCTACTGAAAAATATAAATGAAAAAATGTATGAAAATGAGGTATTGGATCTTCCATACGACCAGGATGTTGGTGACTACTTACAGTTCAAGGTATTGTATCCTACATTTATATCGTGTGATCCATACCTAATATTCAGAAAGTTTACATCACATGCAATTATTTTCCAGAATAATAATACTGCAGACACAGAGGAGCTAGAGTTAATGAGCATGTCAGGTTTTCTCACTTGTTTCTACTTGTTAACTTTCTTAACTACACGAATAAAATTAAGATGAAATTATGCTATATAAATTGGATATCCCTATTTAGTGAAAATGATTGTAGAATATGGCAACATACAACTATAGGTCCTCCATTCGTTATAGTATGATGAACATGTAACAAAATTATATCTTGACCAACACAATAGCTAGTCAAGGATATTCGACTTGAATGGCTCCTTGATCAATGTGACTAACTAAATCCATAATAAGTATTAGTCTGATCAACACCTAACCAAGTACTAATTTGTGAATGTTCATCACATACGTGTCTACAAGCCCTAATAACTTCAGATCAATATACGAAATACACAAGGAGTAACAAAAAAAAGAGAAATTGAACATGAATAGTGTCGAAATGATACTATTCACATATGGATTTCTCTTTGTGTATTTCACATTTTGATCTGGATTTTTTATGGGATGTGCACATATATAAGATGAACATTAAAAAGAAAATCAAAATATTTTGACACATCTAAAGTCAAATTTGTCAACCTTGTATCATTTTTGCACATGAATGATGTTTTCACGTGATATTCTCCCTAGTGGCAGCATACACACGTTGCAAGTATACTAAAATGTCGTTCTTTATTGAACATTAATTTTTGATGATTTCATAGCTCCTCCTAAACTAAAATGTACAAGCTTGACGATCGTAGGGATGTTTGGGATGAGAAAGATAGGCATCAAGTTTTGTTAGTGCCAGGTTACAAACCATTAGTTGCCCCTGCAGACGATGTCATTTCTTGTATCCTAATGCTTTGGTATTTCGATTTATGTAGGTCATATCTGAACTAGTCGAAAATGTTGCATGCCATGTCCGCAAATTATTCTTCAAGTCCATATACAATATATGAGATAATAATTTATAGCCTCGGCTCTAAATATTGTCTCTATTTTTGTCTTTCATATATAAACGGGTTTTGTTATTGTGAGATTGAATGGATTCTACTGAAAAATATAAATTAACAAATGTATGAAAATGAGGTATTACATCTTCCAAACAACCATGATGTTGGTGAGTACTTACAGTTCAAGGTATTTTATGCTACATTATATCATGTGATCCATGCCTAATATTCAACAGGTTTACATCACATGCAATTATATTCTAGAATAATAATAGTGCAGACACAGTGTTGGTCCTATAGTACCAGGTGACAATATAACTAGTGAAGTAGAGAGGAGCAAGAATTAATGAGCATGTCAGTTTTTCTCACTTGTTTCTACTTGTTAACTTTCTTAACTAGACGAATAAAATTATGATGATATTATGCTATATAAATTGGGTGCCCCTATTTACTGAAAATGATAGTCAAATATGGCAAATTACAATTATAGGTCCTCCATTCTTTACGGTACGATGAACATATAACAAAATTATATCTTGATGAACACAATAACTAGTCAAGGATATTTAACTTGAATGGCTACTTGATCAATGTGACCAACTAAATCCTTAATAGATATTAGTCTGGTTAACCGCTAAAGAAATACTAAATTGTGAATGTTCATCACACACATGTCTACAACCTCTAATAAATTCAGATCAATATACGAAATACACAAAGGGAAATCAAAAAAGAGAATCTGAACATGAATAGCATCAACGTTACACTCTTCACATACGGATTTCTCTTTGTGCATTTCACATTTTGATCTGAATTTTTTAGGGGATGTGCACATATATGCGATGAACATTAAAAAGAAAATCAAAATATTTGATAACATCTATAGTTGAATTTGTCAACCTTGTATCACGTTAGCACATGAATGATGCTATCACGTGATATTGTACCAAGTAGCAGCATAGACACATTGCAAGTATACTAAAATGTCGTTCTTTATTGAACATTATTTTTTGATGTTTTCGTAGCTCATACTGAACTAAAATTTACGTGCTTGATGATCATAGGGATGTTTGGGATGAGAGAGTAGACTTCGGGTTTTTTAGCGCTAGCTTACAAATCATTAGTTGCCCCTGAAGATGAGATAATTTATTGTATCCTAATGATTCTGTATTTTTATTTATGTAGGTCATATATGAACTAGTCTAAAATGTTGCTTGCCATGTCCGCAAAGTATTGTTCAAGTCCATATAGAATATATGAGATAATACTTTACAGCCCCAGCTCTAAATATTGTCTTCGTTATTGTGTTTCATATATATTTAACAAACGGGTTATGTTATTGTGAGTTTGATGGGATGCTACTGAAAAATATAAATGAAAAAATGTATGAAAATGAGGTATTGGATCTTCCATACAACCAGGATGTTGGTGACTACTTACAGTTCAAGGTATTTTATCCTACATTTATATCGTGTGATCCATACCTAATATTCAGAAAGTTTACATCACATGCAATTATTTTCCAGAATAATAATACTGTAGACACAGAGGAGCTAGAGTTAATGAGCATGTCAGGTTTTCTCACTTGTTTCTACTTGTTAACTTTCTTAACTACACGAATAAAATTAAGATGAAATTATGCTATATAAATTGGATATCCCTATTTAGTGAAAATGATTGTAGAATATGGCAACATACAACTATAGGTCCTCCATTCGTTATAGTATGATGAACATGTAACAAAATTATATCTTGACCAACACAATAGCTAGTCAAGGATATTCGACTTGAATGGCTCCTTGATCAATGTGACTAACTAAATCCATAATAAGTATTAGTCTGATCAACACCTAACCAAGTACTAATTTGTGAATGTTCATCACATACGTGTCTACAAGCCCTAATAACTTCAGATCAATATACGAAATACACAAGGAGTAACAAAAAAAAGAGAAATTGAACATGAATAGTGTCGAAATGATACTATTCACATATGGATTTCTCTTTGTGTATTTCACATTTTGATCTGGATTTTTTATGGGATGTGCACATATATAAGATGAACATTAAAAAGAAAATCAAAATATTTTGACACATCTAAAGTCAAATTTGTCAACCTTGTATCATTTTTGCACATGAATGATGTTTTCACGTGATATTCTCCCTAGTGGCAGCATACACACGTTGCAAGTATACTAAAATGTCGTTCTTTATTGAACATTAATTTTTGATGATTTCATAGCTCCTCCTAAACTAAAATGTACAAGCTTGACGATCGTAGGGATGTTTGGGATGAGAAAGATAGGCATCAAGTTTTGTTAGTGCCAGGTTACAAACCATTAGTTGCCCCTGCAGACGATGTCATTTCTTGTATCCTAATGCTTTGGTATTTCGATTTATGTAGGTCATATCTGAACTAGTCGAAAATGTTGCATGCCATGTCCGCAAATTATTATTCAAGTCCATATACAATATATGAGATAATAATTTATAGCCTCGACTCTAAATATTGTCTCTATTTTTGTCTTTCATATATAAACGGGTTTTGTTATTGTGAGATTGAATGGATTCTACTGAAAAATATAAATTAACAAATGTATGAAAATGAGGTATTACATCATCCAAACAACCATGATGTTGGTGAGTACTTACAGTTCAAGGTATTTTATGCTACATTATATCATGTGATCCATGCCTAATATTCAACAGGTTTACATCACATGCAATTATATTCTAGAATAATAATAGTGCAGACACAGTGTTGGTCCTATAGTACCAGGTGACAATATAACTAGTGAAGTAGAGAGGAGCAAGAATTAATGAGCATGTCAGTTTTTCTCACTTGTTAACTTTCTTAACTAGACGAACAAAATTAAGATGATATTATGCTATATAAATTGGGTGTCCCTATTTACTGAATATGATTGTCAAATATGGCAACATACAATTATAGGTCCTCCATCCTTTATGGTATGATGAACATATAACAAAATTATATCTTGACGAAGACAATAGCTAGTCAAGGATACTTAACTTGAATGGCTACTTGGTCAATGTGACCAACTAAATCCTTAATAGATGTTAGTCTGGTCAACAGCTAACGAAGTACTAAATTGTGAATGTTCATCACACACATGTCTACAACCTCTAATAAATTTAGATCAATATATGAAATACACAAAGTGAAATCAAAAAAGAGAATCTGAACATGAATAGTGTCAAGGTTACACTATTCACATATGGATTTCTGTTTGTGTATTTCACATTTTGATCTGAAATTTTTAGGGGATGTGCACATATATGCGATGAACATTAAAAAGAAAATCAAAATATTTGAACACATCTATAGTTGAATTTGTCAACCTTGTATCACGTTAGCACATGAATGATGCTATCACGTGATATTGTACCAAGTAGCAGCATAGACACATTGCAAGTATACTAAAATGTCGTTCTTTATTGAACATTATTTTTTGATGTTTTTGTAGCTCATACTGAACTAAAATTTACGTGCTTGATGATCATAGGGATGTTTGGGATGAGAGAGTAGACTTCGGGTTTTTTAGCACTAGCTTACAAATCATTAGTTGCCCCTGAAGATGAGATAATTTATTGTATCCTAATGATTCTATATTTTTATTTATGTAGGTCATATATGAACTAGTCTAAAATGTTGCTTGCCATGTCCGCAAAGTATTGTTCAAGTCCATATACAATATCTGAGATAATACTTTATAGCCCCAGCTCTAAATATTGTCTTCGTTATTGTGTTTCATATATATTTAACAAACGGGTTATGTTATTGTGAGTTTGATGGGATGCTAGTGAAAAATATAAATGAAAAAATGTATGAAAATGAGGTATTGGATCTTCCATACAACCAGGATGTTGGTGACTACTTACAGTTCAAGGTATTTTATGCTACATTTATATCGTGTGATCCATACCTAATATTCAGAAAGTTTACATCACATGCAATTATTTTCCAGAATAATAATACTGCAGACACAGAGGAGCTAGAGTTAATGAGCATGTCAGGGTTTCTCACTTGTTTCTACTTGTTAACTTTCTTAATTAGACGAATAAAATTAAGATGAAATTATGCTATATAAATTGGGTATCCCTATTTAGTGAAAATGATTGTAGAATATGGCAACATACAACTATAGATCCTACATTCGTTATAGTATGCTAAACATGTAACAAAATTATATCTTGACCAACACAATAGCTAGTCAAGGATATTTGACTTGAATGGCTCCTTGATCAATGTGACCAACTAAATCCATAATAAGTATTAGTCTGATCAACACCTAACCAAGTACTAATTTGTGAATGTTCATCACATACGTGTCTACAACCCCTAATAACTTCATATCAATATACAAAATACACAACGAGAAACAAAAAAAAAGAGAAATTGAACATGAATAGTGTCAAAATGATACTACTCACATATGGATTTCTCTTTGTGTATTTCACATTTTGATCTGAATTTTTTATGGGATGTGCACATATATGAGATGAACATTAAAAAGAAAATCAAAATATTTTGACACATCTAAAGTGGAATTTGTCAACCTTGTATCATTTTTGCACATGAATGATGTTATCACATGATATTCTCCCTAGTGGCAGCATACACACGTTGCAAGTATACTAAAATGTCGTTCTTTATTGAACATTAATTGTTGATGTTTTCATAGTCCTCCTAAACTAAAATTTACAAGCTTGATTATCGTAGGGATGTTTGGGATGAGAGAGATAGGCATCGAGTTTTGTTAGCGCCTGGTTACAAACCATTAGTTGCCCCTGCAGATGAGGTAATTTATTGTATCCTAATGCTTCGGTATTTTGCTTTGGATCTTCTAGAATAACAATACTGCAGACATAGTGTTGCGCCTATTGTACCAGGTGACAATATAAGTGGTGAAGTAGAGAGGAGCAAGAGTTAATGAGCATGTCAGTTTTTCTCACTTGTTTCTACTTGCTAACTTTCTTAACTAGACGAATAAAATTAAGTTGATATTATGCTATATAAATTGGGTGTCCCTATTTACTGAAAATGATTCTCGAATATGGCAACATACCTTTATAGGTCCTCCATTCTTTACGGGATGTGAACATATAACAAAATCATATCTTGACGAACACAATAGCTAGTCAAGGACATTTGACTTGAATGGCTACTTGATCAACGTGATTAACTAAATCCTTAATTGATGTTAGTCTGATCAACAGTTAAGGAAGTACTAAATTTTGAATGTTCATCACATATGTGTGTACAACGACTAATAAATTCAGATCAATATACGAAATACACAAAGAGAAACAAAAAAAGAGAAATTGAACATGAACAATGTTAAAATTTCACTATTCACATCTAGATTTCTCTTTGTGTATTTTGCATTTTGATCTAAATTTTGTTAGGGATGTGAACATATATGTGATGAACATTAAAAACAAAATCAAAATATTTTGACACATCTAAAGTTGAATTTTTCAACCTTGTATCATGTTAGCAGATGAATGATGGATGACGTGATATTCTCTGTAGTAGCAGCATACACACATTGTAAGTATACTAAAATGACATTCTTGATTGAACATTAATTGTAGATGTCCGCAAAGTATTCTTCAAGTCCATATACAATATATGAGATAATACTTTATAGCATGAAGTCCATATACATTACGGTATGATGAACATATAACAAAATTATATCTTGACGAACACAATAGCTAGTCAAGGATATTTGAATATGATGGCTACTTGATCAACGTGACCAACTAAATCCTTAATAGATATTAGTATGATCAACCGCTAACGAAGTATTAAATTGTGAATGTTCATCACATACTTTTCTACAACCACTAATAAGTTGAGATCAATATACTAAATACACAAAGAGAAACAAAAAAAGAGAAATTGAAAATGAATATTGTCAAAATGACACTATTCACAATTGTATTTCTTTTTGTGTATTTCATATTTTGATCTAATTCTTTTGGGGATGTGAACATATATGTGATGAACATTGAAAAGAAAATCAAAATATTTTCACACATCTAAAGTGGAATTTTTCAACCTTGTATCATGTTAGCACATGAATGATGGTATCACGTGATATTCTCCCTAGTAGCAGTAGACACACATTGCAAGTATACTAAAATGTTGTTCTTTATTGAACATTAATTGATGATGTTTTCGTAGCTCCTCCTGAACTAAAATTTACGAGCTTAAAGATCGTAGGGATGTTTGGGATGAGAGAGATAGGCATCGAGTCTTGTTAGCGCCAGCTTACCAACCATTTGTTGCCCCTGTAGACGAGGTAATTTATTGTATCCTAATGCTTCAGTATTTCGATTTATGTAGGTCATATCTGAAATAGTCGAAAATGTTGGATGCGATGTCTGCAAAGTATTCTTCAAGTCCATATACAATATATGAGATAATTTTTATAGCCTTGGCTCTAAATATTGTGTCTATTTTTGTCTTTTATATATAAATGGGGTTATGTTATTGTGAGTTCGATGGGATGCTACTGAAAGATATAAATGAACAAATGTATGAAAATGAGGTATTGGATCTTCCATACAACCAGGATGTTGGTGACTACTTATAGTTCAAGGTATTTTATGCTTCATTTATATCGTGTGATCCATGCCTAATATTCAGAAATTATACATCAAATGCAATTATATTCCAGAATAATAATACTGCAGACACAGTGTTGCTCCTATAGTACCAGGTGACAACATAAGTGGTGAAGTAGAGGGGAGCAAGAGTTAATGAGAATTATAGTTTTTTTCACTTGTTTCTACTTGTTACCTTCCTTAACTAGACGAATAAAATTAAGCTGATATTATGCTACATAAATTGTATGTCCCTATTTACTGAAAATGATTGTCAAGTATGGCAACATACAATTATAGGTCCTCCATTCTTTACGGTATGATGAACATATAACAAAATTATATCTTGACGAACACAATAGCTAGTCAAGGATATTTGACTTGAATGGCTACTTGATCAATGTGAGTGTCTACATCCACTAATAAATTCAGATCAATATACGAAATACACAAAGATAAATAAAAAAAGAGAAATTGAACATGAATAGTGTCAAAATGACACTATTCACATCTGGATTTCTCTTTGTGTATTCCACATTTTGATCTAAAATTTTTTGGGGATGTGCAAATTTTTGTGAAGAACATTAAAAAGAAAATCAAAATATTTATGCACATCTAAAGTTCAATTTATCGACCTTGTATCATGGTAGGGCATGAATGATGTTATCACATGATATTCTCCCTAGTAGCAGCATACACACCTCCAAGTATACCAACATGTCGTTCTTGATCGAACATAAATTATCGATGTTTTCATAGCTCCTCCGGACCTAAAATTTACGTGCTTGATGCTCGTAGGGATGTTTGGGATGAGAGAGATAGAAATCGAGTTTTTGTAGCGCCACCTTACAAACCATTAGTTGCCCGTGAAAATGAGGTAATTTATTGTATCCTAATACTTATGTATTTTCATTTCTGTACGTCATATGTGCACTAGTCTAAAATGTTGCATGGCATGTCTGCAAAGTATTCTTCAAGTCCACATACAATTTATGAGATAATACTTCATAGCCTCAACTCTAGATATTGTCTCTGTTTTCGTCTTTCATATATATTCAATAAACGGGTTAGGTTAATGTGAGTTTGACGGGATGCTACTGAAAAATATAAATGAACAAATGTATGAAAATGAGGTATTGCATCTTCCATGCAACCAGGATGTTGGTGACTACTTACAGTTCAAGGTATTTTATGGTACGTTTATATGGTGTGATCCATGCCTAATATTCAGAAATTTTACATCTATTGCAATTATATCCTAGAATAACAATACTGCAGACACAGTGTTGCGCCTATTGTACCAGGTGACAATATAAGTGGTGAAGTAGAGAGGAGCAAGAGTTAATTAGCATGTTAGTTTTTCTCACTTGGTTCTACTTGTTAACTTTCTTAACTAGACGAATAAAATTAATCTGATATTATGCTATATAAATTGGGTGTCCCTATTTACTGAAAATGATTCTCGACTATGGAAACATACAATTATAGGTCCTCCATTCTTTACGGGATGATGAACATATAACAAAATTATATCTTGATGAACACAATAGCTAGAGAAGGACATTTGACTTGAATGGCTACTTGATCAAAGTGGTCAACTAAATCCTTAACAGATATTAGTATGATCAACAGTTAACGAAGTACTAAATTTTGAATGTTCATCACATACGTGTCTACAACCACTAATAAATTCAGATCAATATACGAAATACACAAAGAGAAAAAAAAGAGAAATTGAACATGAACAGTGTTAATATTTCACTATTCACATCTAGATTTCTCTTTGTGTATTTTACATTTTGATCTAAATTTTGTTGGGGATGTGAACATATATGTGATGAACATTAAAAAGAAAATCAAAATATTTTGACACATCTAAAGTAGAATTTGTCAAGCTTGTATCATGTTAGCAGATGAACGATGGTATCACATGATATTCTCCGTAGTAGCAGCATACACACATTTCGCGTATACTAAAATGACATTCTTGATTGAACATTAATTGTAGATGTCCGCAAAGTATTCTTCAAGTCCATATACAATATATGAGATTATACTTTATAGCATGTACTCTAAATATTGTCTATGTTTTTGACTCTCATATATATTTATTAAATTGGTTATGTTATAGTGAGTTTGATGGGATGCTACTAAAAAATATAAATGAACAAATGTATGAAAATGAGGTATTTGATCTTCCAAACAACGAGGATGTTGGTGACTATTTATAGTTCAAGTTACTCTATGCTACATTTATATCGTGTGATCCATGCCTAATATTCAGACATTTTACATCAGTTGCAATGATATTCCAGAATAATAATAATGCAGACACAATGTTGCTCCGATAGAACCAGGTGATAATATAAGTGCTGAAGTAGAGAGGAGCAAGAGTTAATGAGCATGTCAGTTTTTTTCACTTGTTTCTACTTGTTAACTTTCTTAACTAGACGAATAAAATTAAGCTGATATTATGCTATATAAATTGGGTGTAACTATTTATTGAAAATGATTGTTGAATATGGAAACATACAATTATAGGTCCTCCATTCTTTACGGTATGATGAACATATAACAAAATTACATCTTGATGAACACAATAGCTAGTCAAGGAAATTTGACTTGAATGGCTACTTGATCAACGTGATCAACTAAATCCTTAGTAGATACTAGTCTGATCAACAGCTAAAGAAGTACTAAATTGTGAATATATGTCACATACGTGTCTACAACCCCTCATAAATTCAGATCAAAATGACACTATTCACATCTGGATTTCTCTGTGTATTTCACATTTTGATCTGAATTTTTTAGTGGATGTGCAAATATATGTGATGAACATTAAAAAGAAAATTAAAATATTTTGACACATCTAAAGGTGAATTTATCGACCTTGTATCATGTTAGTGCATGATGATGTTATCACGTGATATTCTCCCTAGTAGCAGCATAAACACATATTGCAAGTATACTAAAATGTCATTCTTGATTGAACATTAATTGTCTATGTTTTTGTAGCTACTCCTGAAATAAATTTACGTGCTTGGTGATCGTAGGGATGTTTGGGATGAGAGAGATAGACATCAAGTTTTTGTAGCGCCAGCTTACAAACTATTACTTGCCCCTGAAGACGATGTAATTTATTGTATCCTAATGCTACTGTATTTTGATTTATGTAGGTCATATCTGAACTAGTCTAAAATGTTGCATGCCATATCCGCAAAGTATTCTTCAAGTCCATATACAATATATGAGATAATACTTTGTAGCCTCAACTCTGAATATTGTCTCTGTTTTTTCTTTCATATATATTCAATAAACAGGAATGCTACTGAAAAATATAAATGAACAAATGTATAAAAATGAGATATTGGCTCTTCCATGCAACCAGGATGTTGGTGACTACATACAGTTCAAGGTATTTTATGCTACGTTTATATGGTGTGATCCATGCCTAATATTCAGAAATTTTACATCTATTGCAATTACATTCAATACTGCAGACACAGTGTTGCGCCTATTGTACCAGGTGACAATATAAGTGGTGAAGTAGAGACGAGCAAGAGTTAATGAGCATGCCCGTTTTTCTCACTTGTTTCTAGTTGTTAACTTTCTTAACTAGACGAATAAAATTAAGCTGATATTATGCTATATAAATGGGTGCCTCTATTTACTGAAAATGATTGTCGAATATGGCAACATACAATTATAGGTCCTCCATTCTTTACGGTATGATGAACATATAAAAAATTATCTCTTGACGAGCACAATCACTAGTCAAGGACATTTGACTTGAATGGCTACTTGATCAATGTGATGAACTAAATCCTTAATAGATATTAGTCTGATCAGCAGTTAACGAAGTACTAAATTTTGAATGTTCATCACATACGTGTCTACAACCACTAATAAATTCAGATCAATATACGAAATACACAAAGAGAAACAAAAAAAGAGAGAAATTGAACATGAACAGTGTTAAAATTACAGTATTCACATCTGGATTTCTCTTTGTGTATTTTACATTTTGGTCTAAATTTTGTTGGGGACGTGAACATATATGTGATGAACAGTAAAAAGAAAATAAAAATATTTTGACACATCTAAAGTTGAATTTGTCAACCTTGTATCATGTTAGCAGATGAACGATGGAATCACGTGATATTCTCCGTAGTAGCAGCATACGCAATTGCAAATATACTAAAATGTCTTTCTTGATTGAACATTAATTACAATGTCCACAAAGTATTCTTCAAGTCCAATGATAACCCACAAGTATAGGGGATCGCAACAATTTTCGAGGGTAGAGTATTCAACCCAAATTTATTGATTCGACACAAGGGGAGCCAAAGAATATTCTCAAGTATTAGCAGCTGAGTTGTCAATTCAACCACACTTGGAAACTTAATATCTGCAGGAAAGTGTTTAGTAGCAAAGTAATATGATAGTGGTGATAACGGTAGCAAAAGTTAACGGTAGTAAAAGCAATGTTTTTGGTATTTTGTAGTGATGATAGCAATAGCAACGGAAAAGTAAATAAGAAAAGCACAATATATGGAAAGCTCGTAGGCAATGGATCGGTGATGGAGAATTATGCCGGATGCGATTCATCATGTAACATTCATAACCTAGGGTGACACAGAACTAGCTCCAGTTCATTGATATAATGTAGGCATGTATTCCGAATATAGTCATACGTGCTTATGGAAAAGAACTTGCATGACATCTTTTGTCCTTCCCTCCCGTGGCAGCGGGGTCCTTACGGAAACTATGGAATATTAAGGCCTCCTTTTGATAGAGAACCGGAACAAAGCATTAACACATAGTGAATACATGAACTCCTCAAACTACGGTCATCACCGGTAAGTATCCCGATTATTGTCCTTTCGGGGTTAACGGAACATAACACATAATAGGTGACTATAGACTTGCAAGATAGGATCAAGAACACTCATATATTGATGAAAACATAATAGGTTCAGATCTGAAATCATGGCACTCGGGCCCTAGTGACAAGCATTAAGCATAGCAAAGTCATAGCAACATCAATCTCAGAACATAGTGGACACTAGGGAACAAAACTAACTTGATTACATGATAGATCCCATCCAACCCATCACCGTCCAGCAAGCCTACGATGGAATTACTCACGCACGGCGGTGAGCATCATGAAATTAGTGATGGAGAATGGTTGATGATGACGATGGCGACGGATTCCCCTCTCCGGAGCCCCGAACGGACTCCAGATCAGCCCTCCCAAGAGGTTTTTGGGCTTGGCGGCGGCTCCGTATCGTAAAACGTGATGATTTCTTCTCTTTGATTTTTTTCTCATCGAAACTCAATATATGGAGGTGGAGTTGGAGTTGGAGATGCAATAGAGGGCCCACGAGGTAGGGGGCGCACCCCCCACCCTCGTGGCAAGACGGTGGGCCCCTGGCCTTCATCTTTGGTAGGTATTTTTCTTATTTTCTGAAAAGTGTCTGCGTGAAGTTTCAGCTCATTCCAAGAATGTTTGATCCTGCACATAAATAACACCATGGTAGTTCTGCTGAAAACAGCGTCAGCCGGGTTAGTTCCATTCAAATCATGCAAGTTAGAGTCCAAAACAAGGGCAAAAGTGTTTGGAAAAGTAGATACGTTGGAGACGTATCAACTCCCCAAAGCTTAAACCTTTGCTTGTCCTCACGCAATTCAGTTGACAAACTGAAAGTGATAAAGAAAAACTTTTACAAACTCTGTTTGCTCTTGTTGTTGTAAATATGTAAAGCCAGCATTCAAGTTTTTAGCAAAGATTATAACTAACCACATTTGCAATAACGCATAGGTCTCAAATTTACTCATATAAATAGCATAATCAACTAGCGAGCCATAATAATAAAACTCAGATGACAACACTTTCTCAAAACAATCATTATATGATATAACAAGGTGGTATCTCGCTAGCCCTTTCTGAGACCGCAAAACATAAATGCAGAGCACCTTTAAAGACCAAGGGCTGACTAGACATTGTAATTCATGGTAAAAGAGATCCAGTCAAGTCATACTCAATGTAAACTAACAATAATGAATGCTTTTTAATAAGAGGATGATGACTCAGCATAAAATTAAATAGATAGGCCCTTCGCAGAGGGAAGCAGGGATTTGTAGAGGTGCCAGAGCTCGGTTTTGAAACAGAGGTGAATAATATTTTGAGCGGTATACTTTCATTGTCGACATAACAACCAAGAGATGGCGATATCTTCCATGCTACACATATTATAGGCGGTTCCCAAACAGAATGTTAAAGTTTATGCTCCCCCTTCCACCACAAGCATCAATCCATGGCTTGCTCGAAACAACGAGTGCCTCCAACTAACAAGAGTCCCAGGGGGAGTTTTGTTTGCAATTATTTTTATTTAGTTTGCATAAAGCATGGTACTGGGCATCCCGGTGACCAGCTATTTATCTCGTGAGTGAGGAGCGGAGTCCACTCCTCTTGAGAATAACCCGCCTAACATGGAAGATACAGACATCCCTAGTTGATACATGAGCCATTCGAGCATACAAAACATGATATTTATTTGAAGGTTTAGAGTTTGGCACATACAAATTTACTTGGAACGGCAGGTAGATACCGTATATAGGTAGGTATAGTGGACTCATGTGGAATAACTTTGGGGTTATGGAGTTTGGATGCACTAGCAGTATTCCCGCTTAGTACAGGTGAAGGCTAGCAAAAGACTGGGAAGCGACCAGCTGGAAAGCGAGAACAGTCATGAACATGCATTAAAATTAATCAACACCGAATGCAAGCATGAGTAGGATATAATCCACCATGAACATAAATATCGTGAAGGCTATGTTGATTTTGTTTCAACTACATGCGTAAACATGTGCCAAGTCAAGTCACTCAAATCATTCAGAAGAGGATACCACCCTATCGTACCACATCAAAACCATCTCAATAGTATGTTGGCACGCAAGGTAAACCATTATAACTCATAGCTAATCAAGCATGGCACAAGAAACTATGATCTCTAGTTGTCATTGCAAACATGTTTATTCATAATAGGCTGAATCAGGAACGATGAACTAATCATATTTACAAAAACAAAAGAGGTCGAGTTCATACCAACTTTTCTCATCTCAACCAGTCCATCATATATCATCATAATTTCCTTTCACTTGCACGACCGAACGATGTGAATAATAATAATAGTGCACGTGCATTGGACTAAGCTGGAATCTGCAGGCATTCAATAAACAGGAGAAGACAAGGCAATATGGGCTCTTTTGTCAGATAAAAAATGCATATAAGAGCCACTTCAACAATTTAATTATGGTCTTCTCCTATCGACCCCCAAAGAAAAGAAAATAAATAAAACTATTTACATGGGAAAGCTCCCAACAAGCAAAAGAAGAACAGGAAATCTTTTTGGGTTTTCTTTTTAATTACTACTAAAAGCATGGAAATTAAACTAACTAAAAGTTACAACTAATTTTTTTGGTTTTTCTTAAGATTTATTAAACACACAAGAATAAAGCATAAAAAGGAAATTAGACTAGCATGGATGATACAATGAAAAAGTATGAGCACCGACATCTAGCAATGAGTCTGTGAGCATAAATGTAATGTCGGTGGGAAATACGTACTCCCCCAAGATTAGGCTTTTGGCCTAAGTTGGTCTATGGCCACGGCTGGCCTGGCGGATATCCATAATAATAGTTGTTGGGTCGTACTGTGATGCAGCAGCTATCGCCTGCTGAGCTGCAGCGTGGCGACGAGCAGCCTCCTCTCTCCTCTCGTACTCATCTGCCTCCTCTCTGGTAATAGTATATCCTCCTCTTGCCTGATAATCAAAGAAAGCAGGAGCAGGGAGAGTAATACGGACAACATGGCGTCTGTCAAAGATTAGTCCATACTAGAGAGGTGATTCGTTCCTCTCGACAAACTGGTGGTGAACCATAGCATTAAAATGTGAAGTGGAAAATTCAAACCTCCTCACAAAGGAGCTAGTGAGATCATGATACTGATTGCACTTCTCTTCCTCGAAGCTCACGAGATCAGTGTTACGAAAATATGTGTTGAATTCTTCTTTTATTCCCGCTTGATCCATAAAATTTTCAGAAGGCCACTCACAAGGACGCACTGGAGCGTCTCTTGGTGGCTCTTCGTCAGCATCACGCATTGCAAGCCTGGGTCCTTGCTTCTTTGAAGAATCACCTTGGAACATTTTCCTAAGCATTATTCTTCCTGTGAAAAATTCTGAAAATTTTTAGTAACTTCAAAATAGAAGTAAACCAAACTCAATAATATTGATAGTAACTACTCCTACAAGTGCCTAGGGCCTATATCATGCATCAAAACTACTTTTGACCATATAAATTTGACATGTAAGCTTAAGAACAGGGTCACCTAAGCAGCAAAAAATTGCAATGAATAAAGCACTAGAACAAAAACTAATTGGACCAATGAAGGAGTCACATACCAAGGAACAATCTCCCCAAGCAGTTTTGGGCTGGTTATTCGTGTTTGGGGGAGGAAGATGAAGTGTGTGGGTGCAAGAATAAGTGGAGGAGGGCCACTGTGGGCCCACGAGGCAGGCATGTGCGCCCTAGGGGGTGGGCGCGGCCTCCGCCCTTGTGGTAAGGTGGTTGGCCCCCTGGTGTGTATTTAGTTCCATAAATCCTCAAATATTCTAGAAAAAATCATATTTAATTTTCAGGGCATTTGGAGAACTTTTATTTTCGAGGTATTTTTATATTGCACGGATAATCGGATAACAGACAGAAAAATATTTATTTTTATTTTATTTAATATAAATAACATAAAGTAAAAGTGGGGTACAAAAGGTTGTGCCTTATAGTTTCATCCATCTCATGATCATCCAAAGGAATCCACTAACAAGGTTGATCAAGTCTTGTTAACGAACTCATTCCGAATAACATGGAACCGGAGAAATTTCGAATAACACTATGTTACCTCAACGGGGATATGCACATCCCCAATAACAAAATATCATATTTCTCCTTGACAGTAGGAAGAGGAAATTCAAAACCTCCAAATATAATCGATGGAATTTTTCCAATAGAATTGATACTATGAACTTGAGGTTGTTTCCTCGGAAAGTGTACCGTATGCTCATTACCATTAACATGAAAAGTGACATTGCCTTTAGTGCAATCAATAACAGCCCCTACAGTGTTCAAAAAGGGTCTTCCAAGAATAATAGACATACTATCATCCTCAGGAATATCAAGAATTAACAAAGTCCGTTAAAATAGTAACATTTGCAACTACAACAGGCACATCCTCACAAATACCGACAGGTATAGCAGTTGATTTATCCTCCATTTGCAAAGATATTTCAGTAGGTGTCAACTTATTCAAATCAAGTCTACGATATAAAGAGAGAGGCATAACACTAACACCGGCTCCAAGATCACATAAAGCAGTTTTAACATAATTTCTTTTAATGGAGCATGGTATAGTGGGTACTCCTGGATCTCCAAGTTTCTTTGGTATTCCGCCTTTAAAAGTATAATTAGCAAGCATGGTGGAAATTTTAGCTTCCGGTATCTTTCTTTTATTTGTAATAATATCTTTCATGTACTTAGCATAAGGATTAGTTTTGAGCATATCAGTTAATGGCATACGCAAAAAGATATGTCTAATCATTTCAACAAACCACTCAAAATCCTCATCATCCTTTTTCTTGGATGGTTTGGGAGGAAAAGGCATGGGTTTCTGAACACATGGTTCTCTTTCTTTACCATGTTTCCTAGCAACAAAATCTTTCTTATCATAACGTTGACTCTTTGATTGTGGGTTATCAAGATCAACAGGAGGTTCAATTTCTATATCATTATCATTACTAGGTTGAGCATCATCATGGACATTATTATTAACATTATCACTAGTTTCAGGTTCATTACCAGATTGTGTTTCAGCATTAGAAATAGAGATATCATTTGGAATCTCAGGTGTTTCAACAATAGGATCACTAGAAGCATGCAAAGTCCTATCATTTTTCTTTTTCTTCTTTTTAGAAGAACTAGGTGCATCTATATTATTTCTCTGAGAATCTTGCTCAATTCTCTTATGATGGCCTTCAGGATACAAAGGTTCCTGAGTCATTCTACCAGTTCTAGTAGCCACTCTAACAGCATAATCATTATCTTTACTATTCAATTCATTGAGCAAATCATTTTGAGCTTTAAGTACTTGTTCTACTTGAGTGGTAACCATATAGGCATGTTTACTAATAAGTTTAAGTTCACTCTTAACATTAGCCATATAATCACCCAAGTGTCCAAGCATATTTGGATTGTGTTTTAATTGTCTACCAAAATAAGTATTAAAGTCTTCTTGCTTAGTGAGGGAGTCCTGGATAAGGGGGTCTCCGGACAGCCGGACTATATCCTTCGGCCGGACTGTTAGACTATGAAGATTCAAGATTGAAGACTTCGTCGCGTGTCCGAATGGGACTCTACTTGGCGTGGAAGGCAAGCTGGGCAATACGGATATGGATATCTCCTCCTTTGTAATCGACCTTGTGTAACGCTAACCCTCGTCGGTGTCTATATAAACCGAAGGGTTTTAGTCCGTAGGACAACAACCATAACATACAATCATACCATAGGCTAGCTTCTAGGGTTTAGCCTCTCCGATCTCGTGGTAGATCTACTCTTGTACTACCCATATCACCAATATCAATCAAGCAGGACGTAGGGTTTTACCTCCATCAAGAGGGCCCGAACCTGGGTAAAACATTGTGTCCCCTGCCTCCTGTTACCATCCGGCCTAGACGCACAGTTCGGGACCCCCTACCCGAGATCCGTCGGTTTTGACACCGACATTGGTGCTTTCATTGAGAGCCCCGCTATGCCGTCGCCACCAGGAAGGATGTCTCATCCCGTCTTTAAAGACGGCACTATTGGTGAGGGAGCTTTGGCTATCGGCCAAACTCTCCGGCTCGGTGGTTTTCTTATGACCGCATGTTCGGCCGCTGCGCCGACGATGACTTCTCGGGTCATCGAAAGCAATCTTCACGTCAACTCGGAACTCGCCGAGCAGTTAGATCCAATGGAGCTCTCTTCCCTGAACGAGCTCTTGGATCGCATTGCCGCCCTGGGAGTCGCTACAGACTACGATCAGATTGGGCCTAAACCCGATCTGAGAGAGATCCACTCTCCCCAGGTCACCCATCACGTTGCAGTGGTGGAGGAACAATGTGGCAACCCTTCATCTATCTTAAGGACCAACTATGTCCGAATTCCCGATCCCTCCAAGCCGGATACCCGCGGAGGGGAGGACGTCACTCAAGACCTGAACCTAGAGTCAGGCAGCGGGCTAGATTTATTGGAAAACATCCAAGAATCCAAACTTCCAAGTTCGGAAACTCCTTGGCCCCTGAGTCTCAGATTGGGTGAGGATCCGGGTCCAATTCCACCCACCCACCCAAACATAAGCGATCTATCCGAAATTAGGCAAGAGCCCGAAGAAACAGTACACCATTACTGGGCCAGATTCCTCCTGGTCATGAACAGGATAAAGGACTGCCGCGAGGAAGACGCAATTTCATTCTTCTACAATAATTGCATGGACAAGGGAATCCTCAACGCCATAAGTCGCCGCGAAATGACACGCTTTGCCGACTTGGTGTCCATAGTACGAAAGTACTGTGCGATGGAAAGCGCCTGGAAAACCGAAATAAAATTGTGGGATAATCCGGCCCTAAATACAAACCCAGTCCGAAATAAAAGGGTGCATTATCACAATACACCTGGGTTAACTACCAAAAAGCAAAAGCCCTCTACGGGGCAAGGAACCATACTGGAGGGATGGCTCAACGGACCCTGCAAAATTCATAGTACAACAGATGCAATACCAACGCACAGCCTTAGAGCATGTTGGATACTCCGGCAGGTGGCCAAAAGTTGTGAGGATCTACTCCTCCGAAATACCATAGAGCACCATCCTGTGGAGAACAATACGTTGTTAACGATCTTTGAGACCTTCGCGTCAAATAATAGACGCAAGCGAACACTCCGCAGCATGGCCGAAATCTGCCACGTAGCAGAAATAAATCCTTGGAGTGACACGGCTATTACCTTCAACGCCAGTGAGGAATCCAAATTCCGAACAGCCCGAGCACCAGCCGCACTGGTCCTCAGTCCAATCGTGGACGGCATTCAACTCACCAAGGTACTCATGGACGACGGCAGCGGATTAAACCTCATCTATGAGGAAACTCTTCAAAACATGGAAATAGACTGGAGCCGCATTGAGCAAAGTAGCACAACCTTTAGAGGAATCATCCCCAGTCAGGAAGCACGCTGTGCTGGGAAAATCACACTATATGTGGTATTCGGCACACCGGACAATTACAGGTCCGAAGAAATTACATTCCAAGTGGCCCCGTTCAGCAGCGGATACCACGCTCTATTAGGGCGGGAGGCATTTACAATCTTCCAAGCCATACCCCATTACGGGTACATGAAGCTCAAAATGCCCGGGCCCAACAGAATCATCACTCTGGCTAGTGATCCGGACATAGCACTTCGCGCCGAAAATAAGACAGCCGCACTGGCCCTCGAGGCACTATCCGAAGCCCTAGCGGCCGAGGAACTAACTGCGCTGCGCTCCACGGTGAACAGGGACGACGGGATACTCGATAAAAGATCCAAGTCCACCTCCTTTAAACCGGCGGACGAAATAGTCAAATTCCAAGTCCATCCAACGGACCCTACAAAAACAGCTTCCATCGGGGCACAATTAAACCCTGATGTCGATGCCGCACTGCGAGAGTTCCTATGCGAGAACTGGGACATTTTTTCCTGGCACCCTTCAGACATGCCAGGAATCCCACGCAGGCTGGCCGAGCACAGCCTAAATATCCTAAAAGGATTCAAGCCAGTCAAGCAGGCTCTTTGGCGTTTCTCCGAACCTAAGAGACAAGCCATGGGAGAGGAACTAGCCAAGCTATTGGAGGCCAGATTCATCAGAGACATAAAACATCCGGATTGGCTAGCAAACCTGGTGATGGTACCAAAGAAGGACAAATCATGGTGCTTGTGCGTCGATTTTAAGGACCTTAACAAGGCCTGCCCAAAGGATCCCTTCCCCCTCCCCCGCATCGATCAAATCATCGATGCTACCGCAGGACACGATTCATTGTGTTTCCTCGACGCATACTCCGGCTACCATCAAATTAAAATGGCAGAGCCAAACCAAGCCGCAACGGCATTCATCACACCATACGGCCCATTCTGCTTCAACACAATGCCCTTCGGGCTCAAAAACGTCGGCGAAACATATCAGCGCATGATTCAGACATGTCTGGCAAACCAGATCAGCAAAACAATGGAGGCATACATAGATGACGTGGTCGTCAATACCAAGCATGTCGAATCTCTAGTAGACGACTTGAGGCTCACATTCGATAACCTCCGAACATATGACATCAAGCTCAATCCGAAAAAATGAGTTTTCGGCGTACCAGCCGGAAAGCTCCTGGGATTCATTGTCTCCAGTAGAGGTATTGAAGCTAATCCGGCCAAAATCCGAGCGTTGTCACAGTTGGCTCCCCCAACGGACCTCAAACAAATACAAAAATTGACCGGATACGTGGCGGCTCTAAGCCGCTTTATCTCCCGCTTGGGAGAAAATGCATTACCCCTTTATCGCCTCCTCCGGCGCACCGAACACTTCGAGTGGACGGATGCCGCCATGGCCGGACTCAACAAAATAAAAGCCGTATTGGCAACAAACCCAGTCCTGGCCGTGCCAAACATTGGCGAACCAATGCTATTATACATTGCGGCAACTCATCAAGTAGTAAGCGCAGTGCTCGTCGTCGAGCGAGAAGTGGATGGACACAAATTCCCCCTTCAAAATCCGGTTTACTATGTGTCCACTATCCTTACTCCATGCAAATCATGGTACCCGCATTATCAAAAGATAGTGTACGCGGTATTTATGGCATCCCGGAAGCTGCGACACTACTTTCAAGAGTGTTCTATAACGGTAGCTTCGGCAGTACCACTTAACGATATTATAAACAACCGCGACGTGACGGGCCGGATTGCCAAATGGGCCATTGAGCTCCTCCCGTTCGACATAACTTACAAGCCACGGTGAGCTATTAAGTCGCAAGTTTTGCCTGACTTCGTCGCCGAGTGGACGGAAGTCAAACTCCCTAAGGAGTATGGCACATATTCAAACTGGATCATCCACTTTGACGGCTCCAAAATGTTGGCTGGTCTGGGGGCTGGCGTCGTTTTAACGTCCCCAACAGGAGATACAGTTCAATACGTACTACAGATAGTGTATAAGGACTCCAACAACGCAGCCGAATATGAGGCCCTTCTACGTGGTCTCCGGATGGCAGTATCCATGGGCATTCAACGCCTAGAGGTGCGCGGGGATTCAAACCTTGCGATATCCCATATAAATGGAGACTTTGATGCCAAGGATCCGAAAATGGCAGCTTATCGCAATGTCGTGCTAAAAATGCCAGCTCGGTTCGAGGGGCTCGAATTTCACCATGTGGCTCGGGAAAACAATCAGGCGGCGGATATCCTCACCCGCATCGGCGCAAAACGCGACGCGGTCCCTCCCAACATATTTCTGGAAAGGCTCTTCAAGCCATCCGTAGCATGGGAAGGGGACACCGGTAACAATAGTTCAGACCCGGCCAAATTACCCGATACCAAACTCTCTGACACAATCGAAGGCTCCGCCACCGAAATAACACATTCAACCCACGAAATAATGGCCATTATTGCCCCGTGGACAGAACCATTCCTGGCCTACCTAACTAGATAGGAACTTCCAAAAGACCAAAATGAGGCACGCTGCATAGTGCGGTGGTCCAAGGCCTACAGGGTCCATGAGGGAGAATTGTACAAGAAAAGCACTACCGGAGTCCTTCAAAGGTGCATCTCCGAAGAGGAAGGGCGGAACCTTTTGGCAGAAATTCACGCCAGACTCGGCGGTCATCGCGCCGCATCCCGGGCTCTTGTAAGCAAGGCCTTCCGTACAGGATTCTATTGGCCAACGGCCCGGGCAGATGCACAGGACTTGGTCCAACATTGCACCGGTTGCCAGCTCTTTGCAAATCAAAGCCACATGCCACCCACCGCCCTCCAAACAATCCCCATTACATGGCCCTTCGCGGTCTGGGGGCTTGACATGGTTGGACCCCTTAAAGGGGGAACCCACAAGAAAAACTACTTATTGGTCATGGTGGATAAATTCACCAAATGGATAGAGGCTAAACCGGTTAAAACAGCCGAACCCGGACCGGTGATAGAATTCATATCCGGGGTTGTACACCATTACGACGTCCCCCACAGTATCATCACTGATAACGACACAAACTTCACGGCCGACGAGGTAAAACTCTGGTGCAGCAAAATGGGCATCAAGATCGATTATGCTTCAGTCTATCACCCACAAACCAACGGTCAAGTCAAACGAGCAAACGGTCTTATAATGAGCAGCATTAAACCTAGATTAGTGCGTTCCTTAACGGAGTCTGACACGCACTGGGTAGAGGAGCTCGACTCCGTACTCTGGGGGCTGTAGACCATGCCGAATCGTAGTACCGGATATACACCGTTTTTTATGGTGTACGGCGCAGAGGCAGTCTTGCCCTGTGACATAATTCATGACTCACCTCGAGTGCGCATGTACGAAGAAAGAGAAGCCAAGCTCGATCGGCAGGACAGTCTGGACACCTTGGAGGAAGAGCGCGACGTAGCCAAAGCCCGTTCCGCATTTTACCAGCAATAGGCTCGCAGATACCAAAGCAGAGAAGTACGGGCCAAAACTTATAACGTTGGCGAACTAGTTCTACGACAGCCGGATAAGAAAAAGAACAAGCTCGAGCCCAAATGGGAAGGTCCCTTCATTATCGACCAAGTTTTGACCGGTGGAGCGTACCGACTGCGGGATGCATTGACTAGTCGACTCAAGCCGAACCCATGGAACGCAGCCAGGCTTCGAAGATTCTACGCCTAGCACCGGACTCTATGTTAGTCCCCTCCCTTTGTCCATTTTCTGCATATGCATCATCTGTCTTGTTTCCCTTTCTTTCTTTTTCTCATTATTTCTCTAGGCCTTCAAGGGTCACCTTGTGCCTCACTTGTACATTACAGATGCGCTAGCTGCACTCTCCATACTTGGGAGCTTCTTTCACAGAAGCTTAAATTATTTACCTGGGCTTCACCCCCAACACATGTGTTATACTTCCGCATGTACCTTTTTTCACCATTATATGCATCGATATGACTTAAGTTTTGGCCAAGCTGGGTTGCCTGGCTCTTGTATTTATGCCCTACATTCCCGTTAATTCGGCTAGGGCATAAGGGGAGCACCTCTGCGATTGTTACCACCGGGTCAGCCGGATGTGTACCTTAGACTGGGTGAAGTCGAAAACTAGCGTTCTTAAGGGAATATTCGGTCGGTGAACAAAATATGACTTTTATTTATTATCCATATCTGCCCCCAGATGCTTTTTCTGCGCTTCTTATCGCAGTCTGGACATGCACTTTAGGGCATGCTTACCCAGGGAAAGGAACCCTTAACGGAACTATTCTCCCTGGAAGATGTTTCTTACTACCCATGTAATATAACATAACTAGTTGGGCACTTGTCTGAGAAATCACTAATGACCCCTATGCCTGGTCTCCACGCATGCCCCGGTTCTTACATAACCGAGAGGGTATTCGGATACACTCCGGACCGTCGGGTCCTGAGGTTGAAGCGAAAAGATCCACCACGACAAACGATCTACAATCCAGCTAGAAGGCATTATACATGTCACTTTAAATTACATAGTCAATTTGACTGGTTGAATTCCTCTTCAATACCATCCAATAGGCTGTCTAGTCTACAGTCCTGTTGGGAATACTTTGCGGCCAATTCTACTTGGCCGTATACTAAGCTCACAGGGATCTCCTTCACATTGGGCCCCACAGGTCCGACTTCGGCCATGTGGTTCGGGTGAGCCTCCATGTAACGTGTCTTCACCATTGCCCAGGCTTCCCTGGCGCCCTGACGGCAGGCCGATATCTTCCATAATCGTAAGCGCCGCCGCGCTCCCTTCAGCATTTCTGCAAGCTCTCCAAGGACTTCGGGTATGGAGACGGATGGCCACAAGGCCTGGGCGATGCCTTGCGTCACCTGCCGAACTCGTTCGTGCAGCTGTGAGACCTCGGGAACAAGGTCACCCGTTGAACCGGGCATTTCCTCGGCAGGACGGCCTGTTAGCATACCTACAGTCATAACTCTGTCAGCCAGCTACCTCGCCAAACTCTTTTTCAAAGTTCGTTCAAGCACTTACTAAATATGCCGCGTCGAAGCTGCTAATTCTCCTTAACAGAGTCCGACAGTTGGGCACGAACATCTTTTAGTTCCATGCCCAGCTTGGTGTTGGCATATAGGAGATCATTCTTCTCCTGCCTCACCCTCGTAAGCACGCTCTCACCAGCCTTCAGCTGGCGTAGAAGCTGTTGCTTATCCGGATTTACTCCAGCGTCATCTGCAATTTTATCGTCAGATCTGCATATACGCCGCATCCTATATGACACTTATCATTCGAAGGATATATTACCAGAGGGGGTCTCTTTGGGCTCCCCCGCCGCGGCCAGTGCAGCCTGAAGTTGGGCTCTGCACTCTTCGAGCTCCTGGGATAGTTGGGTATTCTTTTCGATAAGAACTTGCATAACAAATGATCCTTAAATCAGTTATTATAACTGTTTCAATTCTAAGAGGCTACTGATATATATAATCACCAAATTTTCTCACCCATATGTCTTTTACATACTGCTCCATGGCTCTGGCTAGACCATTTTGAGCGGCACGGAGGTACGCATCTCCCGAGTTGAAGGCATCCAATGCCTCTTGGGAGAAACAAGCATCATGAAGAACAGTCCGGTGACGCATGTGGTTCATGGCACTTTCCACCCTGGAATTGGTGGCAGACAGTTTATCCGCATCCTTTGTCGGAGGAGCGCCCGACGCATGCCTCATATTCGTTCCCGCCTCTGAATCCGGCCTTGGAGCCTGGCTGGTGGAGGCGCGATTAGTAGCCTCTATGGGTATAGTCCGGCGAGCGCTTTTTTCCTAAAAAGAAGGCATGGGCGTTAATATGCCTCTGAGAATAATGTCTTGCAATAAAGACGGTGCGCCGTACCGCTGCGCCGGTGTCTCAATCCGGACCGCGGGTCTTTTCAGCCCGCCTGGCCTCGCGGCCCCTTGTTGGCTAGTCACCGCAGGCTCGGCCTTCCGCCTTGAGGACCTCCCCTTCAAAACACGGCTCTTATACGTCAATCAAAAACACGCAAGGAAGGATCCCTTTTTGAAGTACTGGGACTTCGGTCTCAGTCACCTGTGAGGCTGGAAGTAGCCCAGGGCAATCGGCCGTAATGGCCACCAAAGCATTGTCATTACTCAATTGGTAAATTACCCCATCGATCAGCTCCACACATATGTTCGAATCCTCCTGGGAGGCCAGGTCAAGAGACCGTCCAGGGTCCTCGGGTTGTGGAGGGGGTTGTTTATCTCCCTTATAGCCTAGCGCAGCTCCTGCGTTGAAATTGCTAGACTAAATACATAACTACGGGAATACGAAACGGATGGGCGAGAAAAAGTCTCCGCTTACCCAGCTCGGAGGATTGTACATAGAAAATCCGCCCTGCGGGTTGACACGAAGGAATTCCTCCTCTTCTCCCTTGTACAAAGTGGATAGGATCTTTATTAGATCAACAACCGATCCTGGCCCTTTACAGCCGTGGCGGGTGGCGTCATCCTCCCCGTTGAACTCCCACATGGGGTGGCCTCTATATTGAAGCGGCTGCACCCCCCGCATAATACATATGGCCATGACCTCGATCATGGTCAATCCGGATCGAGGTAAAAAACTTATCCGGCTCATCAGGTAAAGAACGTCCCTGTCATCTTCCTCCAGGGAGCTCCATGGACGCCAGCTCCGGCGCTTCTTCAAAGGGGCATTGTCGAACTCAGGAAGGCCGATTCTAATAGGATCCAGGAGGGGGACGTCTTCTATATAAAACCATTCTGAAGGCCAGTCCTCGGACATCTTCTTTGGGGTTCCGGACAGGTATCCGGTCCCGGCAATACGCCACACTTCGGCTCCGCCCACTTGATGTATTGACCCCTTATGAGAACGGGGCACAAGGCAGAACAACTTCTTCCACAGAGCGAAATGAGCCTCACAGCCCAAAAACAACTCGCAAAGGGCTACGAATCCCGCGATATGCAGCATGGAGGCAGGCGTAAGGTTGTGCAACTGGAGGTCGTAGAACTCCAGGAGCCCCCAGAGAAACGAATGAATTGGAAATCCGAGCCCTCTTACCAAATAAGGGATAAGGCATACCCGCTCTCCCTTGGAGCGATTGGGAAGGCTCTCCGCTTGCTCTCCGCCATTATAGGTGGCAAGACCGGCTCGAACTGGGACCATGTACGCTGGGGGAAGAAATCCCTTGGTCTGAAGCATCACTAATTTGCTGTGCGGGACGGAACATCTCTCCCAATCTCCAGGCTTGGGGCTAGGGGAGCGAGAGGAGGAGTTGCGTCGACCGGCCATGATGGAATGGATCTCTGTCGAATGCGCTCCGATGAAGGCTCGCCAAGGGAGGATGGTGTGATTTGGATCTGAATCCTCGTCTTTTTAATACGCAGCTCATTCACACAGCTAGGGTGGTAAATGTAAAAACACCCTGGCTCTTCACATTCGCTCGACACGTGGAAAGTGGCCATTATTGGGCGTGGAAGCCAAGGAGTGCAACATTCACAATAGGCCGGACACTATTTCGACAGGTACACAGAATTTGGAGAGGAACCCGCCCTGCAATGCGGAAGACAATACTGCGCGCCGGACTCATTGTCATTGAAGCCTGGTTCGGGGGCTACTGTGGGAGTCCTGGATTAGGGGGTCTACGGACAGCCGGACTATATCCTTCGGCCAGACTGTTAGACTATGAAGATACAAGATTGAAGACTTCGTCTCATGTCCGGATAGGACTCTACTTGGCGTGGAAGGCAAGCTAGGCAATACGGATATGGATATCTCCTCCTTTGTATCCGACCTTGTGTAACCCTAACCCTCTCCGATGTCTATATAAACCGAAGGGTTTTAGTCTGTAGGACAACAACCATAACATACAATCATACCATAGGCTAGCTTCTAGGGTTTAGCTTCTCCGATCTCGTGGTAGATCTACTCTTGTACTACCCATATCATCAATATCAGTCAAGCAGGACGTAGGGTTTTACCTCCATCAAGAGGGCCCGGACCTGGGTAAAACATTGTGTCCCCTGCCTCCTGTTATCATCCGGCCTAGATGCACAGTTCGGGACCCCCTACCCGAGATCCGCCGGTTTTGACGCCGACACTTAGCCATAAATTTATCAAACTCATCTAAGCATGGGCTAGCAAACTTAGTAAATGGGATTACAGCTTTATCATATCTATAGAGAGAATTTACCTTTACTACCTGTGTTGGGTTATCAAGACCATGAGTTTCTTCGATGGGTAATGGATTAAGATTATATGTTTCTTCAACAGGCGCTAAATTAAGACCATGTATTCCTTCAATAGGAGGTAAATTCTAAACATCTTCAGCTTTAATACCCTTTTTCTTTCATAGATTTCTTTGCTTCTTGCATATCTTCAGGACTGAGAAATAGAATACCCCTCTTCTTCGGAGTTGGTTTAGGAATAGGCTGATGAATTGGCTCCGGAGGTGTCCAATTATTTTCATTTGTCAACATATTATTCAATAGAATCTCAGCTTCATTCTGTGTTCTTTCCCTGAAAATAGAACTAGCACAACTATCCAGGTAATCTCTAGAGGCATCGGTTAGTCCATTATAAAAGATCTCAAGTATTTCATTTTTCTTAAGAGGATGATCAGGCAAAGCATTAAGTAATTGGAGAAGCCTCCCCCAAGCTTGTGGGAGACTCTCTTCTTCATTTGCACAAAATTATATATATATCCCTTAAAGCAACTTGTTTCTTATGAGCAGGGAAATATTTAGAAGAGAAGTAATAAATCATATCCTGGGAGTACGCACACAACCAGGATCAAGAGAATTAAACCATATCTTAGCATCACCCTTTAATGAGAACGGAAATATTTTAAGAATGTAAAAGTAGCGAGTTCTCTCATCTTTAGTGAACAGGGTAGCTATATCATTCAATTTAGTAAGATGTGCCACTACAATTTTAGATTCATAACCATGAAAAGGATCAGATTCAACCAAAGTAATTATATCAGGATCAACAGAGAATTCATAATCCTTACCAGTAACAAAGATAGGTGAAGTAGCAAAAGCAGGGTCAGCTTTCATTCTATCATTTAGGGATTGCTTACTCCATTTAGCTAATAATTTTTTAAGTTCAATTGTATTTCTGCAAGCTAAAATAGCTAAAGAAGCATCTTGGTCAAATACATAACCCTTAGGTATAGCAAGTGGTTCTTCATCATCACTTTCATCAGTATCATCAGATTCAATATTTTCAATTTCTCTAGCCCTAGCAAGGTGTTTATCAAGAATATCACTAAGTTGCATAGTAGTATCAGGCATAGAGGTAGTTCCATCATAAGTATCATGCATAGCAGAAGTGGCATCATCAATAACATGCGACATATCAGAACGAATAGCAGAAGCAGGTGTAGGTGTCGCAAGTTTACTCAAAACAGAAGGTGAATCAAGTGCAGAGCTATATGGCAGTTCCTTACCTCCCCTCGTAGTTGAGGGATAGATCTTTGTTTTTGGATCTCTCAAGTTCTTCATAATGATAAGCAGATATATATCCCAAGTGACTCAAAGAATAGAGCTATGCCAGAAAATAGTCTTGATAACCAACAAGTATAGGGGATCGCAACAGTTTTCGAGGGTAGAGTATTCAACCCAAATTTATTTATTCGACACAAGGGGAGCCAAAGAATATTCTCAAGTATTAGCAGCTGAGTTGTCTATTCAACCACACCTAGAAACTTAATATCTGCAACAAAGTGTTTAGTAGCAAAGTAATATGATAGTGGTGATAACGGTAGTAAAAGCAATGTTTTTGGTATTTTGTAGTGATGATAGAAATAGCAACGGAAAAGTAAATAAGCGAAGCACAATATATGGAAAGCTCGCAGGCAATGGATCGGTGATGGAGAATTATGCCGGATGCAGTTCATCATGTAACAGTCATAACCTAGGGTGACACAGAACTAGCTCCAGTACATTGATATAATGTAGGCATGTATTCCGAATATAGTCATACGTGCTTATGGAAAAGAACATGCATGTCGACATCTTTTGTCCTACCCTCCCGTGGCAGCGGGGTCCTTACGGAAACTAAGGGATATTAAGGCCTCCTTTAATAGAGAACCGGAACAAAGCATTAACACATAGTGAATACATGAACTCCTCAAACTACGGTCATCATCGGTAAGTATCCTGATTATTGTCGGTTCGGGGTTAACGGATCATAACACATAATAGGTGACTACAGACTTGCAAGATAGGATCAAGAACACTCATATATTGATGAAAACATAATAGGTTCAGATCTGAAATCATTGCACTCGGGCCCTAGTGGCAAGCATTAAGCATAGCGAAGTCATAGCAACATCAATCTCAGAACATAGTGGACAATAGGGATCAAACCCTAACAAAACTAACTCGATTACATGATAGATCCCATCGAACCCATCACCGTCCAGCAAGCCTACGATGGCATTACTCACGCACGGCAGTGATCATCATGAAATTGGTGATGGAGAATTGTTGATGATGACGATGGCGACGGATTCCCCTCTCCGGAGCCCCGAACGGACTCCAGATCAGCCCCCCCGAGAGGTTTTAGGGCTTGGCGGTGGCTCCATATCGTAAAACATGATGATTTCTTCTCTTTGATTTTTTTTCTCATCGAAACTCAATATATGGAGGTGGAGTTGGAGTCGGAGACGCAATAGAGGGCCCATGAGGTAGGGTGCGCGCCCTAGGGGGGCAGGCGCGCCCCACACCTCGTGGCAAGACGGTGGGCCCTCTGGCATTCATCTTTGGCAGGTATTTTTCTTATTTTCTGAAAAGTGTCTTCATGAAGTTTCAGGTCATTCCGATAATGTTTGATCCTGCACATAAATAACACCATGGTAGTTCTGCTGAAAACAGCGTCAGTCTGGGTTAGTTCCATTCAAATCATGCAAGTTAGAGTCCAAAACAAGGGAAAAGTGTTTGGAAAATTAGATACGTTGGAGACGTATCATCCATATACAACATATGAGATAATACTTTATAGCTTGCACTCTAAATATTGTCTCTGTTTTTGTCTTTCATATATATTTATTAAACCGGTTATGTTATAGTGAGTTTGATGGGATGCTACTGAAAAATATAAATGAACAAATGTATGAAAATGAGGTATTTGATCTTCCAAACAACGAGGATGTTGGTGACTATTTATAGTTCAAGTTACTTTATGCTACATTTATATCGTGTGATCCATGCCTAATATTCAGACATTTTACATCAGTTGCAATTATATTCTAGAATAATAATAATGCAGACACTTTTTCCCTTGTTTTTTTCACTATAGTGTTGCTCCTATAGAACTAGGTGATAATATAGGTGGTGAAGTAGATAAGAGCAAGAGTTAATAAGCATGTCAGTTTTTTTCACTTGTTTCTACTTGTTAACTTTCTTAACTAGATGAATAAAATTAAGCTAATATTATGCTATATAAATTGGGTTTCCCTATTTACTTAAAATGATTGTCGAATATGGCAACATACAATTATAGGCCCTCCATTCTTTACGGTATGATGAACATATAACAAAATTATATCTTGACGAACCCAATAGCTAGTCAAGGAAATTTGACTTGAATGGCTACTTGATCAATGTGACCAACTAAATCCTTAATAGATACTGGTCTGATCAACAGCTAACGAAGTACTAAATTGTGAATGGTCATCACATACGTGTCTACAACCCCTTATAAATTCAGATCAATATACGAAATACACAAAGAGAAAAAAGAGAAATTTAACATGAATAGTGTCAAAATGAAATTCTTCACATTTAGATCTGGATTTTTTTGGGGATGTGCACATATATGTGATGAACATTAAAAACAAAATCAAAATATTTTGACGCATCCAAAGTTGAATTTGTCAACCTTATATCATGCTAGTGCATGAATGATGTTATCACATGATATTCTCCCTAGTAGCAGCATACACACATTGCAAGTATACCAGAATGTCGTTCTTGATCGAACATTAATTGTCGATGTTTTCATAGCTCCTCCGGACCTAAAATTTACATTCTTGATGATCGTAGGGATGTTTGGTATGAGAGAGATAGACATTGTGTTTTTGTAGCGCCACCTTACAAACCATTAGTTGCCCGTGAAAACGAGGTAATTTATTGTACCCTCATACTTCTGTATTTTGATTTATGTACGTCATATGTGAACTAGTCTAAAATGTTGCATGCCATGTCTGCAAAGTATTCTTCAAGTCCATATACAATATATGAGATAATACTTTATAGCCTCAACTCTAGATATTGTCTCTGTTTTCGTATTTCATATATATTCAGTAAACGGGTTAGGTTAATGTGAGTTTGATGGGATGCTCCTGAAAAATATAAATGAACAAATGTATGAAAATGAGGTATTGGATCTTCCATTCAACCAGGATGTTGGTGACTACTTGCAGTTCAAGGTATTTTATGCTACATTTATATGGTGTGATCCATGCCTAATATTCAGAAATTTTACATCTATTGCAATTATATTCTAGAACAACAATACTGCAGACACAGTCTTGCGCCTATTGTACCAGGTGATAATATAAGTGGTGAAGTACAGAGTAGCAAGAGTTAATGAGCATGTCAGTTTTTCTCACTTGTTTCTACTTGTTAACTTTCTTAACTAGACGAATAAAATTAAGTTGATATTATGCTATATAAATTGGGTGCCCCTATTTACTGAAAATTATTGTCGAATATGGCAACATACAATTATAGGTCCTCCATTCTTTATGGTATGATGAACATATAACAAAATTATATCGTGACGAACACAATAGCTAGTCAAGGACATTTGACATGAATGGCTACTTGATCAACGTGATCAACTAAATCCTTAATAGATATTAGTCTGATCAACACATAACGAAGTACTAAATTTTGAATGTTCATCACATACGTGTCTACAACCACTAATAAATTCAGATCAATATACAAAAAAAGAGAAATTGAACATGAATAGTGTTAAAATTTCACTATTCACATCTAGATTTCTCTTTGTGTATTTTACATTTTGATCTAAATTTTGTTGGGGATGTGAACATATATGTGATGAACATTAAAAAGAAAATAAAAATATTTTGACACATCTCAAGTTGAATTTGTCAACCTTGTATCATGTTAGCAGATGAACGATGGTATCACGTGATATTCTCCGTAGTAGAAGCATACACACATTGCAAGTATACTAAAATGCCATTCTTGATTGAACATTAATTGTCGATGTCCGCAAAGTATTCTTCAAGTCCATATACAATATATGAGATAATACTTTATAGCATGTACTCTAAATATTGTCTATGTTTTTGTCTTTCATATATATTTATTAAACCAGTTATGTTATAGTGAGTTTGATGGGATGCTACTGAAAAATATAAATGAACAAATGTATGAAAATGAGGTATTTGATCTTCCATACAACCAGGATGTTGGTGACTAGTTACAGTTCAAGTTATTTTATGCTACATTTATATAGTGTGATCCATGCCTAATATTCAGACATTTTACATCAGTTGCAATTATATTCTAGAATAATAATAATGCAGACACAATGTTGCTCCTATAGAACCAGGTGATAATATAGGTGGTGAAGTAGAGAGGAGCAAGAGTTAATAAGCATGTCAGTTTTTTCACTTGTTTCTACTTGTTAACTTTCTTAACTAGACGAATAAAATTAAGCTAATATTATGCTATATAAATTGGGTTTCCCTATTTACTGAAAATGATTGTCGAATATGGCAACATACAATTATAGGCCGTCCATTCTTTACGGTATGATGAACATATAACAAAATTATATCTTGACGAACCCAATAGCTAGTCAAGGAAATTTGACTTGAATGGCTACTTGATCAATGTGAACAACTAAATCCTTAATAGATACTAGTCTGATCAACAGCTAATGAAGTACTAAATTTTGAATGTTCATCACATACATGTCTACAACCACTTGTAAATTCATATCAATATAAGAAATACACTGTGACGCCCCCGATTCAATCGTACACTAATCATACACGCAAACGTGTACGATCAAGATCAGGGACTCACGGGAAGATATCATAGCACAACTCTACAAATAAAATAAGTCATACAAGCATCATATTACAAGCCAGGGGCGTCGAGGGCTCGAATACAAGAGCTCGATCATAAACGAGTCAGCGGAAGCAACAATATCTGAGTACAGACATAAGTTAAACAAGTTTGCCTTAAGAAGGCTAGCACAAACTGGGATACAGATCGAAAGAGGTGCAGGCCTCCTACCAGGGATCCTCCTAATCTAGTCCTGGTCGTCGTCAGCGGGCTGCACGTAGTAGTAGCCACCTCCCGAGTAGTAGTAGTCATCATCGACAGTGGCGTCTGGCTCCTGGGCTCCATCGTCTGGTCGCAGCAAACGGGTATAGAAAAGGGGAAAAAGGTGAGCACAGCAACCGTGAGTACTCATCCAAAGTACTCGCAAGCAAAGAGCTACACTACAAATGTATGCATTGGTATCGAATGGAATAAGGGTATCATATGTGGACTGAACTACAGAATGCCGGAATAAGAGGGGGATAGCTAGTCCTATCAAAGACCCGGTGTCTAGCGAGAGAAGAGGGGGAAGAAACAATAAATATTAAGCAAACAGATGCATAGCGATGCATGACATGACAAGTATCGGTGCTAGGAGTGCCTAACGCGGCATGAGGTGGTACCGGTGAATGGGGGAAACATCCGCGAAAATATCCTCGGGGTTTCGCATTTTCGGGCAGATGAACCGGAGGGGGAAAGTTGTGTGTTCGCTCTGCTAGAGATGCCTGGCGGACGAACGGGCTGTGTATCCGGATTCTTCTCGTTGTTCTGAGCAACTTTCATGTACAAAGTTTTTCCATCCGAACTACAGTTTATTTAATATTAATTTTAAAAGATTTAAATCATTTTTAGGATTTATTTAATTATTTAAATCAACATTATCGAGAATAGTGCTTGCTGATGTCATCATGATGTCAGCATGACATCAGCAGTTGACCTGGTCAACCTGACAGGTGGGTCCCATCTATCAGTGACCCATTTCAATTAGACACACTAGTCATCAACCCATGCCGCTGCACGGGCTAGAAATTGTTGTCTTAAAATTGATGTGTAATTCCTATTTTTCCAGATATTTTTGTTCAATAAGTAAGTCGGCATCATGTGTCCTATAATAGAAGAAGAGAAGTGTAGAGACATTCTAATATTTTCTATCGGTTGAACCTTTCTTGCGGAAATGACATAATTAATGTCCACCCTTGGATCAGCATTATGCATGCACACATAAGATTTATACTTTTAAGCTAAGCCAATTTATTTATTCTCATAATTACATTAAGAACATAGAAATTTTGCTGACAGATTTGGATAAAAAGTATATGCTTATAGTCATGCAAAAATGACCTTTTCACTTAAGACATCCAACGAATACATTCCTCTCTTAGCATGTTCATGCCCTTTACTCTTTGTAGTGTGAGGAAAAATTGAGAATTTATGAGCTAGTGACTACATTAATATGGTAGTTATGAATCGTTTGTTCACTGTAACCTAAAGCGTATAAGTATGTAGGTTTAACATCAGCCGACACTTGCCGTCTTACATCCAAATTATTTTATATGATTTCTTAATCTGTTGTGCTACCGCGGTGTCTTTCTGTAATTGTTACACATACCAGGTCAAAGCTTATAAAAATTATTGGTCAATTAAAATTTGAAAGCTGTTAGGGAAAAAAATCATGTTTGATTTATTTTATCTTGGGGAGGTTTCTTTTCTTACTCCGGATCATTTATTTGTACATGTCTTTTTAATTTAATCTTTCTCATGGGAACATGCATGTGGCTAAAAACAATCAAGCATAGATTTTTTTTCTAATCGCGGTGATTTGGGAGAATTTATTTATACTTTTTTAATTTCCTTTTTCTGAAGGAAACTCCAACGTGGTTTTTATTTCCATGGTATTTGGGACGTGGACTCTTTTTTTAGCGTCTGGCCTAAGGACTTTTCATTTGTGTCTATCTTTTTTTATCACATATCTTTTTTTATGAATATAGAAGGAAAATGCATTTTCTTTTCGACGGTACTTGAACTGGGCATCTAGGGCTCATTTTGGTGCGTGTGTGTATCTAGGGCATCTAAGGCTCATTTATGAATCGCGAGGCCGCCTAATTAATGTTCACCATTAAAATTTAGAATAGGTTTGTGATTTTTTTTAACACTATACAAACGCATACGCTCATACTTACGCACATACACTCATCCGTCTGAACACACACATACACACCCTATCCCTTATGAGCACCTTCTTGACTGAGCCGACACGTCATCTTGAGATAAAAAAAGTCACCACATGTGTCTCTGTAGTCGACAGGAACGTCTCATTCTACTGAACGAACATCGCCAGAAAGCTTCAAATAAATCTAGGAAAATGACAGGATCAGTGTCAAGTCTAAAACTTGAACCTTATAGACTGGTTCTACCACAAAGAACCTAAGCATCTGAGATTAGCTCAGTTCGCATTTTTCGTGTTCCATTTACTCTATCTTGGGTGAGTTTCTTTTCTTACAGACCGAATAAAAAAACATTCATGCATCGACTCTTTTTTAATCTAAACATAAGGCTTGGATTAGCGTTTATTTGACATGTCTTTTTGGTTTCATTGTTCTCAAGGCAACATGCATGTGGGTGAAAATCATTCCGCCGTAGTATTTTTTTTCTAAACGTGATACTTTCAAGAGCATTTATTTGTACGTCACTTTAATATTCTTTTAAGGGAACACGTACCTACCTTTTTTATTTCCGTTGTATTTGGGACATGGACACTTTTCCTAGCGTGAGGCCTAAGGGCTTTTCATTTGTTCCTATCGTTTTGTATAGTACATCTTTTTATGAAAGGAGAAGGTAAATTGATTTTTTATTGACCGGGAGAAGAACGTGGACATGCAGGACTCTTTAGAAGGCATGTGGGCTCGTTTCTACTCTATCTACGTGTGGTATTTTTCTATTCAAACGTATGGCAGGGCCGGCCTAGTTGATCTTGACCTTTATAATATATAAATATCGTGTCCAAATTAATTCTGTTGATGTGGAAGAGTCCATCTCACGTAAGCCACCCAGCTGGAAAAAGCGCAGGAATCATTCAACGGCTGTAGACCGGTCATTAAGCCAATCTGATGGATGTAACTTTCTAACCTTCAGGATTAACGTGGAGCCTCGTATGGTGCTTTCAATTAGTAAATACTAGTCCTCAACCCGTGCACCTACACGGGCTAGCAATTTTGATATTAGATGTACCATAGTTTTGACAGTATTAAAAATGTCAATAATCATTTGAATATTTTGATATACGTTATTATTATTACACATGCACATTGGATCCAATGAAGTTACATTGCTTTGACTATTTTGTGATTACATAGTTTAAGCCTAATTGTGTGACAACGGTATATATAATATCGTTGTGTGATCGCAAATCACATGAAATTTGTAGAAGATATGTGGAAATATGGAAATGCTACTTTATGAGCACATCAAAACATAGCAACAAAACATAGCAATGCTATAGGCCTAGACTCATTCCAGCCTCCTCGATAAAACTAAGCTGCCATCCAGAGGCTATGGATTCATGTACACAGGTAGCAAGAACATATTGCAGAGCATCAAATTAACCAAGTGGCAAGTAATGATTTACAAATCAAGAATCTTACCCTAAACACAGCTACCACCGCCGTTCAAACGAGGAGAGTGGCGAGGGAACCATGGAGAACGGCGGGGAAGCGAGGTGGTGACCACTTTCCTCCTCCTCTTGCACTTCGGAGTCTCCGGTGACTCGGTTGGAGGCTGCACAATCTGCAACGGCACCTCGTGCAGGGTGGCTTCCTGGTGCAGTGGATGCTCTACCCTGGATCTGAACGCCCACCACCTCCGCCTAACCCACTCGTGGGCGAATCCTTGTACCCCATCGCCCAGAGGAGGATCTCGATCTTGTGCATCGGTTCAGTGGGTGGGGGGAGCTTTTTCCTCTCCTTCTTCGTCATTTCCTTGAGAGTGGACATCTGCCTTGTGTTGTCAATGTTGGGTTTCGTAGTAATTTCAAAAAATTTCCTACGCACACGCAAGATCATGTGATGCATAGCAACGAGAGGGGAGAGTGTTGTCTACGTACCCATGCAGACCGACTGCGGAAGCGTTGACGCAACGTAGAGGAAGTAGTCGTACGTCTTCACGATCCAACCGATCAAGCACCGAAACTACGGCACCTCCGAGTTCGATCACACGTTCAGCTCGATGACGATCCCCGGACTCCGATCCAGCAAAGTGTCGGGGAAGAGTTTCGTTAGCACGACGGCGTGGTGACGATCTTGATGTACTACAGCAGCAGGGCTTCGCCTAAACTCCGCTACAGTATTATCGAGGACTATAGTGGCTGGGGGCACCGCACACGGCTAAGGAATAGATCACGTGGATCAACTTGTGTTGTTTATGGGGTGCCTCTGCCTCAGTATATAAAGGAGCCAAGGGGGAGGGGGGCGCCAGCCAGGAGGAGGGCGCAGGAGGAGTCCTACTCCTTCCACTTGCACTAGAGTCAATAATCTAGATTACACTGTAATGATTCTAACACCCATGGAGCTTTGGTGCTGATCATGTTTTGCTCGTGGAAGAGGCTTAGTCAACGGGTCTGCAACATTCAGATCCGTATGTATCTTGCAAATCTCTATGTCTCCCACCTGGACTAGATCCCCGATGGAATTGAAGCGTCTCTTGATGTGTTTGGTCCTTTTGTGAAATCTGGATTCCTTTGCCAAGGCAATTGCACGAGTATTGTCACAAAAGATTTTCATTGGACCCGATGCACTAGGTATGACACCTAGATCGGATATGAACTCCTTCATCCAGACTCCTTCGTTTGCTGCTTCCGAAGCAGCTATGTACTCCGCTTCACATGTAGATCCCGCTACGACGCTTTGTTTAGAACTGCACCAACTGACAGCTCCACCGTTTAATGTAAACACGTATCCGGTTTGCGATTTAGAATCGTCCGGATTAGTGTCAAAGCTTGCATCAACGTAACCTTTTACGGTGAGCTCTTTGTCACCTCCATATACGAGAAACATATCCTTAGTCCTTTTCAGGTATTTCAGGATGTTCTTGACCGCTGTCCAGTGATCCACTCCTGGATTACTTTGGTACCTCCTTGCTAAACTTATAGCAAGGCACACATCAGGTCTGGTACACAGCATTGCATACATGATAGAGCCTATGGCTGAAGCATAGGGAACATCTTTCATTTTCTCTCTATCTTCTGCAGTGGTCGGGCATTGAGTCTGACTCAACTTCACACCTTGTAACACAAGCAAGAACCCTTTCTTTGCTTGATCCATTTTGAACTTCTTCAAAATCTTGTCAAGGTATGTGCTTTGTGAAAGTCCAATTAAGCGTCTTGATCTATCTCTATAGATCTTAATGCCTAATATGTAAGCAGCTTCACCGAGGTCTTTCATTGAAAAACACTTATTCAAGTATCCCTTTATGCTATCCAGAAATTCTATATCATTTCCAATCAGCAATATGTCATCCACATATAATATTAGAAATGCTACAGAGCTCCCACTCACTTTCTTGTAAATACAGGCTTCTCCGAAAGTCTGTATAAAACCAAATGCTTGGATCACACTAACAAAACGTTTATTCCAACTCCGAGAGGCTTGCACCAGTCCATAAATGGATCGCTGGAGCTTGCACACTTTGTTAGCTCCCTTTGGATCGACAAAACCTTCCGGTTGCATCATATACAACTCTTCTTCCAGAAATCCATTCAGGAATGCAGTTTTGACATCCATCTGCCAAATTTCATAATCATAAAATGCGGCAATTGCTAACATGATTCGGACAGACTTAAGCATCGCTACGGGTGAGAAGGTCTCATCGTAGTCAACCCCTTGAACTTTTCGAAAACCTTTTGCGACAAGTCGAGCTTTGTAGACAGTAACATTACCATCAGCGTCAGTCTTCTTCTTGAAGATCCATTTATTCTCAATTGCTTGCCGATCATCGGGCAAGTCAACCAAAGTCCATACTTTGTTCTCATACATGGATCCCATCTCAGATTTCATGGCTTCAAGCCACTTTGCGGAATCTGGGCTCACCATCGCTTCTTCATAGTTCGTAGGTTCATCATGATCTAGTAGCATGACTTCCAGAACAGGATTACCGTACCACTCTGGTGCGGATCTCGCTCTGGTCGATCTACGAGGTTCAGTAGTATCTCGAACTGAAGTTTCATGATCAACATCATTAGCTTCCTCACTAATTGGTATAGATGTCGCAGAAACAGTTTTCTGTGATGTACTATTTTCCAATAAGGGAGCAGGTACAGTTACCTTGTCAAGTTCTACTTTCCTCCCACTCACTTCTTTCGAGAGAAACTCCTTCTCTAGAAAGGATCCATTCTTAGCAACGAATGTCTTGCCTTCGGATCTGTGATAGAAGGTGTACCCAACAGTCTCCTTTGGGTATCCTATGAAGACACATTTCTCCGATTTGGGTTCGAGTTTATCAGGTTGAAGCTTTTTCACATAAGCATCGCAGCCCCAAACTTTAAGAAACAACAACTTTGGTTTCTTGCCAAACCATAGTTCATAAGGCATCGTCTCAACGGATTTTGATGGTGCCCTATTTAACGTGAATGCGGCCGTCTCTAAAGCATAACCCCAAAACGATAGCGGTAAATCAGTAAGAGACATCATAGATCGCACCATATCTAGTAAAGTACGATTACGATGTTCGGACACACCATTACGCTGTGGTGTTCCGGGTGGCGTGAGTTGCGAAACTATTCCACAATTTTTCAAATGTACACCAAACTCGTAACTCAAATATTCTCCTCCATGATCAGATCGTAGAAACTTTATTTTCTTGTTACGATGATTTTCAACTTCACTCTGAAACTCTTTGAACTTTTCAAACGTTTCAGACTTATGTTTCATTAAGTAGATATACCCATATCTGCTTAAGTCATCTGTGAAGGTGAGAAAATAATGATATCCGCCACGAGCCTCAATGTTCATCGGACCACATACATCGGTATTTATGATTTCCAAAAAATCTGTTGCTCTCTCCATAGTTCCGAAGAACGGTGTTTTAGTCATCTTGCCCATGAGGCACGGTTCGCAAGTACCAAGTGATTCATAATCAAGTGGTTCCAAAAGTCCATCAGTATGGAGTTTCTTCATGCGCTTTACACCGATATGACCTAAATGACAGTGCCACAAATAAGTTGCACTTTCATTATCAACTCTGCATCTTTTGGCTTCAACATTATGAATATGTGTATCACTACTATCGAGATTCATCAAAAATAGACCACTCTTCAAAGGTGCATGACCATAAAAGATATTACTCATATAAATAGAACAACCATTATTCTCTGATTTAAATGAATAACCGTCTCGCATTAAACAAGATCCAGATATAATGTTCATGCTCAACGCTGGCACCAAATAACAATTATTTAGGTCTAATATTAATCCCGAAGGTAGATGTAGAGGTAGCGTGCCGACCGCGATCACATCGACTTTGGAACCGTTTCCCACGCGCATCGTCACCTCGTCCTTTGCCAGTGCCCGCTTATTCCGTAGTCCCTGTTTCGAGTTGCAGATATTAGCAACAGAACCAATATCAAATACCCGGGTGCTACTGCGAGCTCTAGTAAGGTACACATCAATAACATGTATATCACATATACCTTTGTTCACCTTGTCATCCTTCTTATCCGCCAAATACTTGGGGCAGTTCCGCTTCCAGTGACCAGTCTGCTTGCAGTAGAAGCACTCAGTTTCAGGCTTAGGTCCAGACTTGGGTTTCTTCTCCTGAGCAGCAACTTGCTTGCTGTTCTTCTTGAAGTTCCCCTTCTTCTTCCCTTTTCCCTTTTTCTTGAAACTAGTGGTCTTGTTAACCATCAACACTTGATGCTTCTTCTTGATTTCTACCTCCGCAGCTTTCAGCATCGCGAAGAGCTCGGGAATAGTCTTGTTCATCCCTTGCATATTATAGTTCATCACGAAGCTCTTGTAGCTTGGTGGCAGTGATTGGAGAATTCTGTCAATGACGCAATCATCTGGAAGATTAACTCCCATCTGAATCAAGTGATTATTATACCCAGACATTTTGAGTATATGCTCACTGACAGAACTGTTCTCCTCCATCTTGCAGCTATAGAACTTATTGGAGACTTCATATCTCTCAATCCGGGCATTTGCTTGAAATATTAACTTCAACTCCTGGAACATCTCATATGCTCCATGACGTTCAAAACGTCGTTGAAGTCCCGATTCTAAGCCGTAAAGCATGGCACACTGAACTATCGAGTAGTCATCAGCTTTGCTCTGCCAGACGTTCATAACATCTGGTGTTGCTCCAGCAGCAGGCTTGGCACCCAGCGGTGCTTCCAGGACGTAATTCTTCTGTGCAGCAATGAGGATAATCCTCAAGTTACGGACCCAGTCCGTGTAATTTCTACCATCATCTTTCAACTTTGCTTTCTCAAGGAACGCATTAAAATTCAACGGAACAATAGCACGAGCCATGTATCTACAATCAACATAAACAAGCAAGATACTTTCAGGTACTAAGTTCATGATAAGTTTAAGTTCAATTAATCAAATTACTTAAGAACTCCCACTTAGATAGACATCCCTCTAATCTTCTAAGTGATTACGTGATCCAAATCAACTAAACCATAACCGATCATCACGTGAGATGGAGTAATTTTCAATGGTGAACATCGTTATGTTGATCATATCTACTATATGATTCACGCTCGACCTTTCAGTCTCCGTGTTCCGAGGCCATATCTGCATATGCTAGGCTCGTCAAGTTTAACCTGAGTATTTTGCGTGTGCAAAACTGGCTTGCACCCGTTGTAGATGGACGTAGAGATTATCACACCCGATCATCACGTGGTGTCTGGGCACGACGAACTTTGGCAACGGTGCATACTCAGGGAGAACACTTCTTGATAATTTAGTGAGAGATCATCTTATAATGCTACCGTCAATCAAAGCAAGATAAGATGCATAAAAGGATAAACATCACATGCAATCAATATAAGTGATATGATATGGCCATCATCATCTTATGCTTGTGATCTCCATCTCCGAAGCACCGTTATGATCACCATCGTCACCAGCGCGACACCTTGATCTCCATCGTAGCATCATTGTCGTCTCGCCAATCTTATGCTTCCACGACTATCACTACCGCTTAGTAATAAAGTAAAGCATTACATCGCGATTTCATTGCATACAATAAAGCGACAACCATATGGCTCCTGCCAGTTGCCGATAACTCGGTTACAAAACATGATCATCTCATACAATAAAATTCAGCATCATGCCTTGACCATATCACATCACAACATGCCCTGCAAAAACAAGTTAGACGTCCTCTACTTTGTTGTTGCAAGTTTTACGTGGCTGCTACGGGCTTAAGTAAGAACCAATCTCACCTACGCATCAAAACCACAATGATAGTTTGTCAAATAGACTCTGTTTTAACCTTTGCAAGGACCGGGCGTAGCCATACTTGGTTCAACTAAAGTTGGAGAGACAGTCGCCCGCAAGCCACCTATGTGCAAAGCACGTCGGGGGAACCGGTCTCGCGTAAGCGTACGCGTAAGGTTGGTCCGGGTCGTCTCATCCAGCAATACCGCCGAACCAAAGTATGACATGCTGGTAGGCAGTATGACTTATATCGCCCACAACTCACGTGTGTTCTACTCGTGCATATAACATCAACATAAATAACCTAGGCTCGAATGCCACTGTTGGGTTTCGTAGTAATTTCAAAAAATTTCCTACGCACACGCAAGATCATGTGATGCATAGCAACGAGAGGGGAGAGTGTTGTCTACGTACCCACGCAGACCGAGTGCAGAAGCGTTGACGCAACGTAGAGGAATTAGTCGTACGTCTTCACGATCCAACCGATCAAGCACCGAAACTATGGCACCTCCGAGTTCGAGCACACGTTCAGCTCGATGACGATCCCCGGACTCCGATCCAGCAAAGTTTCCGGGAAGAGTTTCGTCAGCACGACGGCGTGGTGACGATCTTGATGTACTACAGCAGCAGGGCTTCGCCTAAACTCCGCTACAGTATTATCGAGGACTATAGTGGCTGGGGGCACCGCACACGGCTAAGGAATAGATCACGTGGATCAACTTGTGTTGTTTCTGGGGTGCCTCTGCCTCAGTATATAAAGGAGCCAAGGGGGAGGGGGCGCCGGCCAGGAGGAGGGCGCAGGAGGAGTCCTACTCCTTCCGGGAGTAGGACTCCCCCCCCAATCCTAGTTGGACTAGGATTCCCCGAGGGGGAAAGAGGGAGAGGGGGGCCGGCCACCTTCTCCTAGTCCTAATAGGACTAGGGGAGGGGGGAGGTGCGCAGCCACCTTGGGCTGCCCCTTTCTCCTTTCCACTAAAGCCCATTAAGGCCCATACGGCTCCCGGGGGGTTCCGGTAACCTCCCGGTACTCTGGTAAAATCCCGATTTCACCCGGAACACTTCCGATATCCAAACATAGGCTTCCAATATATCAATCTTTACGTCTCGACCATTTCGAGACTCCTCGTGATGTCCGTGATCACATCCGGGACTCCGAACAACCTTCGGTACATCAAAATGCATAAACTCATAATATAACTGTCATCGTAACCTGAAGCGTGCGGACCCTACGGGTTCGAGAACAATGTAGACATGACCGAGACACGTCTCCGGTCAATAACCAATAGTGGGACCTGGATACCCATATTGGCTCCTACATATTCTACGAAGATCTTTATCGGTCAGACCGCATAACAACATACGTTGTTCCCTTTGTCATCGGTATGTTACTTGCCCGAGATTCGATCGTCGGTATCCAATACCTAGTTCAATCTCGTTACCGGCAAGTCTCTTTACTCGTTCCGTAATACATCATCCCGCAACTAACTCATTTAGTTGCAATGCTTGCAAGGCTTAAGTGATGTGCATTACCGAGAGGGCCTAGAGATACCTCTCCGACAATCGGAGTGACAAAACCTAATCTCGAAATACGCCAACCCAACATGTACCTTTGGAGACACCTGTAGTACTCCTTTATAATCACCCAGTTACGTTGTGACGTTTGGTAGTACCCAAAGTGTTCCTCCGGTAAACGGGAGTTGCATAATCTCATAGTCATAGGAACATGTATAAGTCATGAAGAAAAAGCAATAGCAACATACTAAACGATCGGGTGCTAAGCTAATGGAATGGGTCATGTCAATCAGATCATTCAACTAATGATGTGACCTCATTAATCAAATAACAACTCTTTGTTCATGGTTAGGAAACATAACCATCTTTGATTAACGAGTTAGTCAAGTAGAGGCATACTAGTGACACTCTGTTTGTCTATGTATTCACACATGTATTATGTTTCCGGTTAATACAATTCTAGCATGAATAATAAACATTTATCATGATATAAGGAAATAAATAATAACTTTATTATTGCCTCTAGGGCATATTTCCTTCAGTCAAACCAAGAATGGATCTCCCTCAACCTGGCCATCTTGACCTGGTTGCCGCCGGCGATCTTCTCGATCTGCTGCCGCATCAAGGTTCTTGCTTGGATGGAAGAGGGGGTGGATGTGGAAGACGAGAAGAGAAAAGTTGCGGCGGCGAGGAGGAGGAGATGGCTGCGGTGGATTTGGAATGTAGGAGAGGCAGGAGATGGCTGCGATTGTGTAATGGTGATGGAAGAGGAGAGGACCATGGCGGCGGTTTTGCATTGGACGAGAGGGGCGGCGTGTGAAATTTTTTCTTATGACTAAAATGCCCCTATATTAAAATGTGTCCCCATATTGTCATTAGTACCGGACACACAAGTTGTAGTACTTTCAAATACTTTCATCCCAGTACTACCGAGTACTACATATGTGTGTGCTGTTAGATTGAGACAAACTAACGGATCCAAAAAAGCCCAACCACTGTAAAACTTATAGTTCCAAATTGTCCATTTTATAACTGCTTTCTTGCCATGGAAGTAAACTTTTCATGTTTCTCCATCTTGTTAATTATTCGCAAAGATGTTGATTACTCTCAGACGGGAGGAGTAGATTTGAGCTGCAGTCTACAAGTCCAAGTTATTTTTTTTAGGATCAAGGTCGAAGTTACGAGGCTCAAAACTAAGAGATGTTCTGATAGACATCAGTTTCAGTGGAAAACAATTGCTGGGAAGTTTCAATGGAAATTGGGGCCTATGAACTCAATGGATGCAGCAGGTACACTTTTTTTAACAGACATCACATATTGGTTCCTTGGAAAAGAGTCTACATGGGACCGATTGCTCTCATCCCTCGATTGGATCCGCGTCTTTCTCACCTCTAGGAAGATTCTCTCGAGAGCGATCGCGTACCCACCAAACCTAGTAAAACGTGTCGGTCCACCTCGCTTTTTGGGCACAATTGTGACCGCTGTGACATGGGCCTCCTCCTTTTAGTCGGTGGCAGAATCCTCTGCCGACATAGAGGTGAGAGTGACGATGGAGCATTTGGCAATATCCCTGGGAAAACAACAGCATGCCCACTCGACTAAGTATGATGGGTCGCTCCACCTCACCTTCTCGATGTGGTTACGGCAGCCACGGTAGTGGCCTACTCCTCAAGATCAGTGTCAAGGCTCAGCGGCGGGGTGGCGGGGGTACAGAGGAGCCTACCTTCTCGGATTGTTGTGGTGGCTTCCATGAGGAGGAGACAAGTTCCTCAGACATCACTGGCCTGTGAAGTCATGTCCAGTGGGGGAACCTGTTGCCACCATTTTCGACTAGTAGATTGTGGAGAAAAAGAGCGCCAGGGAGTGGAGAAGGGACCTTGCAAGGGTTTGAGGGCTATATTGTCTATGCGTCAGACATACCGAAGGCAGTTTAGGTTAAGAAAATACCTCACATATTGTCTAGGCATCAGACATACCGAAGGCAGTTTAGGTTAAGAAAATACCTCACATACTTTCAAGTTGAAGGCAGTTTTGAACTGCCTCCAATAGTGTGTCGTCTCATTGGAGGTGGTTTTGATTTCGTAAACCGCCTGAGCAAGAAAGTTAGAGACAGTCGATGATTTTAACATTCCTAACCGCCTCCATGGAAAGCCTATAATGACCATTTTGTACTAGTATACGATTATTATATTTTATAAAATCTCAAATTATAGTCTTGATTTAAAAAAATCAAAAATATTGTCCCACCGTTCTCGTAACAATGAAGAGTGAATCTTTATCCACGCCGTGACCGAAGAGGCCATTTTCGTCCAACTGTGGACTGAAGATGCTCTTTTTGTCCACATGTGGCCCGAAAAGGTACCCTTCGCTCCCAGCACACAACCGAAGAGGAAGTTTTCATACTCTTCATTCTAACTCAGAACGAAAAGAGTGCAACTATATTAATGAATGGCTACCCATGTCCCTGCCGCTCTGGAGCTCCCTTTGCTGAACCCTCATGCCAACAAGACCGTATTAATGACGAGAATCCATTTAGACGAAGAATAGCTTGAATTGTCCATCGTGAAAATAAATTTTGCCTTGCAATCTACATCGACCGTCACAAGCCTACATCATGCTCGATGAGATATTTTTCAATTACTCTCATCCATCGACTTATCTAATTGTTGTCAACCTCGTATTGAATTGTGCCTCATCCTATTGTTGGCAACGGTCGTGTGCACCATGATACGTGCCATCCGCGGATGTGAACTGGATGTGGCCAACTCTGGCAATAACAATAATATGAAGAGGATCAATCTCTAGGAGGTTGGCGGCATCTAATAAGTAGTTGTATGCGATAAATTGGAAAATTTCTCACTGAGTGTGATGTAGGCTTGCGATGATCGATTTGTACTGAGAGGTGAAATTTGGCCTCCATGATGTACAGTTCAAATGGCTCTTGGTCTGAATGAATTCTTCTTGTTGATGTGATCCTGGTGCTATGATGGTTTGACAAAGAGAGGATCTAGTGTGCAGGAAGTGCACGCATGTGGCTGCATTTGGCACAAGAACTCTTTGTGCTTGCTTAGAAGGAAGAGTGTCTCTTCGACTGGTGTGCAAAAGAAAGGGCACCTCTTCAGCCCACATCAACAGTATTTCACATGTTGATGAAGTACCACGTGGATAACGCCAGAAGTAGGTACGTTACCACTGTCATGCCTTCTTGGCCAAGGCCATCAAATTGATTTTTCGCTAATAAAAAATTATATGTAAGCCAGACAAAACTGCATATAGGTACTCAGCAACTTAATTAACTAGTTTAACTCCACAAATCTACATAGCTAGGTAGTACTCATGAAATTAATTATTGACTAGTTCAACTTCACAAAAGTTACTTGTTAAAGAACTAAATAATTCAACTTCACAAACTACATCATCATTCCATAGCGAGCCTACTGGATGGTCGATCATATTTCTTTGTCAAAGATTAACTTCAACTGACGAATCTTGTGTCTATTTTTCTCTCCATTTTTTCTGAAATGAGCTATCTCCATCTTGATCTCATTCCTCTCAGACCTAACGAGTTTTCTCTCATTCTTCAGCTTACCCCTCTCCTCGATCAGCTAATCTCTCTCGTCCCTCATCCTAACAGTCTTGCCAAAGAGATCAACCTTCTCATTCAGCAGCCTAACCCTTCTCCGCCTTCAGCGTGACATTCGCCTCCTGCAGGGCCTTGATGCTATATTGATGAGACACTAAGAGGTCGCGGCTCTGCATCTCCACATCATATACCTCCTCCTGGTTGCCACCAGCATTGGCGATGACAAGTCAGCGCCAACTACAAAATAATGACTAGTCTCAGTGCCAACCACAAAACATATATGAAAATTGAACTATATGAAGCTTGGTAACTATTCATGTCATTATACCATGCATTTGACAATCGCATAGCAACATTAATATATGTATCAAAGCAGAAGTTGTATAATGTGTGAATATAATTGGATGACTATATAGTAAATTACTTCATCAAGTATCCTACAAATGTAGGAGGACATCATATAACATTGCACAGAACAAACAAAAATTATTATATCGAGAAAGCACAACACATATAGTTTAGATAAGTGTTCCAAATTCTCAACGACAATAAGAAGTTATTCCAAATTTAACAACACAATTGTTCAAATAAGGTGAAGTTGAACATTACATAGTTCCAAAAAAAATTATTCAAATAGGACCAAGTTCAACTAGACAAACATGGCAACCTTTTCTTCTATAGTGACATATACGCTATCTTTCAAACCACACTTCATACATTTCTTTTAGCAAGTACTTCCTATGAACATATCGAAGCTCCTCATCACTAAATCATCTCAAACTCTTCGGTACTCTCTGCGTACTAAGATAAGCTAGGCCAAGACAAACTGACTAATTTTACATTACTAAATCTAATTGTACACTACTAATTTTATACACAAATAAACCAAATCCACGGATTCCATGGCATCCGCGGACGAGGAAGATGGTACGGGAGGGGAAGAAGATGTGCACGCGCCTAGGGGCGGGGGGGGAGGAGGGGGGAGGGGGTCTCAACTGCTGACCCAGAGGTGGCGGCGATGAGCGGTGTGGTCAGGAGGTGGCAGCGGCGCTGCTTAAGAGGGGGGACGAAGTGAAAAAGATATGATGGGGTGAATTAGACTTAGGTTTTTTTTATTGGATATAGTAGTTTGAAGATGGACTGGTGATGTCGTGGTAGGCCCATGACATAACAAATTGTAGCAAACAGAAGAAAAAAAACTCAGCGAATATCTATTGCATGACCAAAAAATACTATGTCAGCACTAATCTAATAGCGATGACGTACAAAATATGCCAATGCCAGCACTATTTAAAAAAATAGTGCTGGTTTTGATCGAAAATGACGCGCCGCCAACAAAAGTTGTAGATGGCCATTTCTCCACTGGTGAAATAATCCTTAAAAGTCTTAAAAATAATTAAATCAGGACTATAGTTTTGACATTTCATAAAAGTATAAAATTCCCAATGTTAACATCAACGTTATTATCATATACTCTTATAGTAGTTAAAATAAGTTCAATTGGACTATATGCTAGAATTTGCTGATACAAATCAGCATGAAATCCATCTCGGCCAACTCATTTGTTTGTCTGTGTGCCAAACACATACTCCTGTAGTACCTCAAAGGTAAATTTCCTAGTCAATATCTCCTAAAACAAACTAGATTGTTCTGACTTTCCAAATAATATTGGTTAGAAATCAGTTATAAAATCAATCGCATTAGATTGTCCTTCAATAACTCCTACATCTTGGTAAGGCTGAGCAGTTGTGTTTTTCTTTTCGTCTTCCATTAGCCATAGGTATTTTCCCTTCATGGAATTCCATCTCATGATATCTGTGGAGTGATTTCATTTTCTCCTCTTTTAGAATGATCCTTAGGTATTTTGACATTGTTGTTGTACAAATTGTCCTCAACTATTAAACCTTGGGATTCTTCTAGCCCGTCCAACCCATCTTATGCTTTCGGAGAGATTTTTTCAGCTTCCTCTGTTCAACTTGAATATTTATGTTTCACCCCTTAAGTTTTTTCCTTGTATAATTTTTACTGCCAGATATCTAAACAAGTAGCACTACGATATGTTTCTGCCAAATCTAACCTACTAGTATATAATAAAGTCAGGTCTATAGAACCAACAATTCTCAAGTTTGAAAACTTCGTAGAATGTTGGGTAGTTCCCCCTAGGAGATTAGTATATGGGTACAGCCAGAAAGATCCTTGGCTAAATAAGTAGCACTCACTAGAGGAAACTCATCTCCCTAAGTAGGGAAAACCAAAACTCTATCAAACTTTTCAAAAGTGGGAACTTCCATGTTCTCTGATGACCAGGTATATTTCACACCACTAGGAGCATCTCTAACCAATCCTTGAAAAATCATTTATAGGAGAAAAATAGGCTGCTAATGAGACATAACCGAACTCTCAAAGGCCAAAGAACGTGCTATCATGTTTAAGAACCCGAACACAAGATGCCACGGCAAAAATGTTTTTGGAGCTCACTCATGGAGAAATCTTGACCCAAACGGAGACCTCTCTTCGGAGTGATGGTGGTGGCCTTGTGGATGGTGGTGGTTGCCATGGAGATGGGAGTGGTGGTCGTGTGGATGGGGGTGGTGGCCGTGGAGATGGTGTTGGACAAGGAGGAGATGGTGGTGGTGGCCGCGTGGATGCTTGTGGACGTGGAGATGGAGATGATGGAGATGGTCATGATCTCTTTGGTGACAGTGGTGTTTGAGTTCGTGTTGCATGCCTTTGGTTGGGCTCGATCCGTGACACAAACATACTATGTTGTGGTGATTTTGGATCAAACTTGATCGATGTGGTGCCTTTTGGATGAACTATTTCCATGTTTTAATTTGAATTGGCAACTATATATGCGTTTTTGGTTTGTGCATGTTGAATTTGAGTCACTCAGATGATTGATTAAATAGCATGCAATTGTTTGAAATCTATGTGGCTAGGCTAAATGAATTGAGCCAAAAATATGTCCTCCTCTAAATATAGGGAAACAATTAGGCCCTGTAAAAGGTTGATGGAAGCGCTGAACCCTTAGCTCGGGCCGCGGTTGTATATATATGCTGTATGTCGTGGCTTACAAGAACCGATCGAGAAGAGATCGATCGTTATTGTTACAGGAGGTTGAAAGAGATAAAATAGAAGAAGAGATAGAAAGAGATACAAGTTAAACAGCTTTCCTATCTCTACACAATATCTTCTAACACTCCCCCTCAGTCTAAACCTTAGGAAACTTGCGCAAGGTTAAGATTGTACTTGAACTCATCCAACCTCCTCATAGTGAGAGGTTTTGTGAATCCATTAGCAAGTTGATCTCGAGTAGGTATAAACTGAATATCAAGTAGCTTTCAAGCCACTCTTTCTCTGACAAAGTGGAAATCAACTTCAATATGGTTGGTGCGTGCATGAAAAACAGGATTAGCTGAAAGATAAGTTGCTCCAATATTATCACACCATAATCTAGCAGCTTTAGGAGCCTTGATTCCAAGTTCATATAGAGCAATGTCTATATCCACATTACTTCTGTTGTAGCATTCGCCAAAGCTTTATACTCAACCTCTGTACTTGACCTTGAGACAGGATCCTCTTTTATTGCACTCCATGATATGAGATTAGTTCCCAGAAACACAACAAAACCACCTGTAGACCTTCCATCATCAGCACACCCTGCCCAGTCTACATCAGAATAAGCAGTAACAAGTAGAGATGGAGACTTGGTAATCTGAAGTCCAAGTCCTCCACAAAACTTAAGATACCTTAAAATCCTCTTAACTGCAGTCCAGTGAGTTGTTCTAGGTGCATGTAAATACTGACATACCTTATTCATAGAGTAAGAAATATCAGGACGTGTAAGAGTTAGATATTGTAAAGCACCCACAACACTTCTATAATTTGTTGCATCTTCTGATCCAAGTGCTTCTCCTCTCTCAATTGTAAGTTTTTCAGAAGTTGAAGTTTGTGTACTCACAGGTTTACAATTGTGTAGTCCTACTCTCTTGAGTATATCAGAAGTGTACTTTTCCTGCGTAAGAAGAATACCATCTTTGACTCAGTTGACCTCTATGCCAAGAAAGTAGTGAAGATCACCCAAGTCCTTGAGAGCAAATTCCAACTTGAGATCTTTAAGCAAACAAGTGGTAGCATCTGAACTTGAGCTTGCAACAATTATATAATCAACATAAACAAGTACAAATATAGTGATCTTGTCTTTATGATAAAAGAACAATGAAGTATCAGCTTTAGATGGTGTAAATCCAAGTTGTTGCAACTGCATGCTCAACCTTGAGTACCAAGCTCTTGGGGCTTGTTTCAGACCATACAAAGCTTTATCCAACTTACAAAGATAATGTGGTGTGCTTTGATTCTCATATCCAGGTGGTTGCCGCATGAACACTTCTTCCTCAAGAACACCATGAAGAAACGCATTCTAAAAATCTAGCTGCCTAAAATCCATCCTCTGGAAATAGCAATAGACAATACAAGTCGAATAGTAGCTGCCTTAACAACATGACTAAAAGAATTTTCATAATGAATACCAAATCTCTACTTAAAACCTTTGGCAACTAATCTAGCCTTGTATCTGTCTATACTTCCATCAAATTTTCTTTTTTATCTTATATACCCATTTGCAGTCTATAACATTGCTACCTTGCTTTGAAGGTACTAAGTGCCAAGTTCTATTTTTCATGAGTGCATCATATTCTTTATCCATAGCCTCCTTCCAATCTTTATGTGCTAGAGCATCATGCAAATTATTTGGTTCACCAACAGTACTAAGAAAAACACGTTTGCCTCTATCATTCCATATCGTACCATCCTTATACTCCTTATTTTTGACGATACCTGACTGTGACCTGGTGTGACGACGAGGAGCCGAAGATAGAGCTGCTGATGTAGGCGTAGAACGATCCACAGAAGATCCCATCGCCGGATCCAAGAAAGATTTTGCACTGGCTGCTGTGCCTGACACCTCAGATGTCCCCATGTCGGCAGCTGCACCTGCCACGTCATCCTGCGAACAAGTGGCGCTCGGTGATAGGGACGCGCTCGCCCGCGGTGATAAGCGCTCGTCCACGCCACGCGATGATAAGCGCTTTCCCATGCCTGGACTAGCGGGCTCCACCTGGTGGGGGCTGTTGGCCACGCACGCGCATGCACCTGCGCCTAGGCTGGCGGCCTTGTCCAATCGCGGAGCGAGATAGGCAAGGTCCACCTGGTCGGCCACCCGCGCACGAGACGCATGCAGAGGAGAGCGATCCTCCTGGGATTGCGCGCTGCTAGGGACAGATGCGCTGATGCGAGGATCGGCTTGGGATCCAGCGCCGCTGCCAGCAGGATCAGCATGGGATCTCGTGCGTGTCTAGTCCTGATCTGTACACATAAAATGACGACCAAAATCTGCAGAATCACAATTTTCATTGGAATTTTTCACAAGGTCAGCATTATTTAGTTCACCCCGTGATCTGGAAGAAGAGCTATTTCAGCACAGAGGAGAGCTCCTGCATTTGGATGAAGCTTGGCAAATGGAAAGAGATTTTCATCAAAAACAACATCTCGAGAAATATAAATACGTCCAGTAGCAACTTCTAGACACTTATAGCCTTTGTGAATATTCCTATAGCCAAGAAAAACACATTGAGTTGAACGAAACTCAAGTTTATGACGATTGTAAGGACGAAGATTGGGGTAGCATGCACAACCAAAAGTTTTGAGAGAATTGTAATCTGGTTTTTGATTATAGAGACGCTCCAAATGAGTAGAATTGGCAATGACTTTGCTAGGCAAATGATTAGTAAGATATGTGGCAGTGATGAAAGCTTCATCCCAATATTTGAGAGGCATAGAAGCATGAGCAAGTAAAGATAAACCAACTTCAACAATATGATGATGTTTTCTCTCTGCAGAGCCATTCTATTGATGGGCATGAGGACAAGACACATGGTGTGCAATACCAATACTATGAAAGAAGGAGTTGAGCTTCTCATACTCCCCTCCTCGGTCACTTTGGACTGTCAAAAATTTTCTGACAAAGTGTCTTTCAACAAGTTTTTGAAACTCTTGGAATATGGAAAAAAACTTCAGATTTATACTTGAGTAAGTAAATCCAGGTAAACTTGCTATAATCATCAATGAAACTAACATAATATTTCTTTCGTCCAAAAGAATCACGGGCATGGCCCCATACATCACTGAAAATAAGCTCTAAAGGAGCATGAGAAACACTACTTGATCTAGGATAGGGAAGTTGGTGACTCTTGGCACATTGACAAGCTTCACAAACTAAATCACTAAGAGGACTAGGAGACAAAGAAAGATTGCCTTATTGATAACTTGCTTAACAATGACTGAGGAAGGATGTCCTAATCGTTGATGCCACCTTGCCATAGAGGGCCTGATGACGGAGTAGACCTAACAACGCTTGCGACTAAGTGCTCCGGATGTGATGGGGTAGAGGCCTCCAATGCATCTACCGTGGTGTAGAAGTTCCCTTGTTGCCCGATCCTTTATAAAAAAGTAACGAGGGTGAGTTTCAAAGAAGACATTATTATCAGTGGCTAAACGAGACATAGAAGCAAGGTTTTTGTCGGCTTGAGGAACATGAAGAACATCTTCAGAATTAGATCACAGTTAAGCATAGGTGAATTAATAAATGCTTGAGCAATGTGTTGGATATCCATACCTCCACCGCTTGCGATGTCAATCTGATCATTGCCGTGATATTTTTCACGGAGAGCGAACTTCTCTAGCTCACTTGTGACATGATCCGTGGCGCCGGAATCAACGTACCACACGCCATCTCCTCCTTGCTCACGCATGGCTGCAGAAACATGTTTAGCATCGGGAACGTAGTCCTCATCAAAGCGGTGCCAGCAATCCATAACCTCATGGCCGGCCTTCTTGCAGAGTTGGCAGCGAGGGCGACCACGAGAGGAAGAGGAGGAGCGGCGGCTAGTTTTGTTATTGTAGCCACCACCCCCTTATCTGTTGCCAGAGTTGTTGTAGCTGCCGCCTCCTGTTGTTGTAGTTGTAGTTGTAGTCGCTGTCTTGGGAGTTGCCGTGCCCACGCCCACCGCCGCGTTGCGCGTGGTGACCGCGCCCACGACTGGGGCCACGCGAGACGGCGTTGGCGGAGGATTGACAGAAGCTGGCGCCATGAAGGAGGCTGAGGCTGGCGTCGAAGCTCAGGAGCTGGCTATATAGCTCCTGTACAGTGATCGGCTCCACCCGAGCTGCAAGGGCCGAGACTACTGGATTGTAGTCCATGTCTAGCCCGGCTAAGATCTTGGACACGATCTCCGGATCGGAGAGCGCGGCAGCGGTGCAGGCAACTTCATCTGTGAGGCTCTTAATCTTTCCAAGATATTCGGCCATAGTCATGTTACCTTTTTGAAGATTCGTAAGCTCGATGCGGGTATTGATAGCTTGGGCTTGGCTCTGGGCGGCGAACATGTCATGGATGGTGCGCCAGACTTCAGCCGGCATCTGCAGCGTGGCAACTTGTGCAAGAATGTCGCGGGAAAGGGAGCCCTTCAAGTAGCCTTAGGGCTGTTGCTGCTGTGCAAACCAGAGGGATCTCGCAAAGTTCAGTACCTGTTCTTCTTAGCCGTCCTTGGTGATGGTGAGGGTGGACGGCAGTGCCGGACTCTTCGCGTCGAGATAATGTTCCATCTGCGCGCCCTTGATCTGTGGTAGGACGATGGCCTTCCAGAGCAGGAAGTTGCCCCTTGTCAGCTTCTCTTGCGGCGGCGATCCGAGGAAAGAGGTGGTGGAGTTGGAGGTGGATGATGATGCAAACGTAGAGGAGGAGGAGGTGGTGAGCGCACCCATGGTGCTGGGCGTCATGGATGCGGTGGTGGTGGACATGGCTGTGGTCACCTGGTAGCTAGATGCGATCTCTATCCAATCTATCGAGGAAGAGGCTCTATTACCATGTAAAAGGTTGATGGAAGCGTTGAACCCTTTTCTCGGGCCGCGGTTGTATATATATATTGTATGCCGTTGCTTACAAGAACCGACCGAGAAGAGATCGATCGTTATTGTTATAGAAGGTTGAAAGAGATAAAACAGAAGAAGAGATAGAAAGAGATACAAGTTAAACAGCTTTCCTATCTCTACACAATATCTTCTAACAGGCCCGGCCACCGTTGGAGGCAAAAAATTATCCTCCACTAAAGATACTTGCCCGTATCCTCCACTAAATTATAGATGATTGGTTGGAGATGCCCTAATAGAGATTTCCATCAAGACATCCGTAGCGCTACTTGAGTTGAAAAGGATGCTCGACTTGTTGTATCCGCCTGGATTTTTCTTATTAGATGACCTCCTTGTCATGTTAAAATCTCCAACAATAAAACTGGGCGCTTGTAAGGTATTTATGAGATGCACCCGTTCAACCCAGAATTATGATTTCTCTATGGGATGGGCACTGAGAATCACCAAAAACAATCACCACATTCCATGTCAACCCATCGGAAAATATTCAACCTTCTCCTTTTCAACCACATTAAAAGAAAGTATATTAGAGAAGCCGGCAGTCTGGGCCGCCCGCATTGATCTTTTTTGCATTAGCATGATTATTAGGGCATCTCCAATGCTGACCCTCAAACCGCCAGCATCCGTTCGGGCGCAGAAGCCATCCAACGCGGGCTTGTATCGGTCGGTAGGACGGTCCGGACACGTTTTCTCCCGCAAACCAAAAACATCATGGGGGGCTTCGCGGGAGTCCGGACCGCTGCCATGCCCGCTTTTGACGGCCCTAGCCCACCCAAAACTCCTCCTCCCTCCCGCGTGTGCTTCCCGCCCGAAACGATCAGCGTCACTCCAGAGCATCAGTGCCCGCATTCATGCCCAGCAAAAGCGGACGTGACCGCTCACTGGTGTCGGCATTGAAGCAGTGCGCTGACCGATAGAGTGACACCCGCATTGCTTCCTGGTGCAGGTGACCACTCCGCATTCAAACGAGACGACAGCCACTCTCCTGTCTATCTGCCGCCCACATTAATGACACAGGGTTGTCGAGGCCCTACTCTGGCGCTACCCGTCTGTCCCTCTATCGCCCATCATTGCTATATAAACCTCTGCCACGGGCATAGCCGCAGCCATCTGTCTCCGATCCCTCTTCGCACCACTCCCACCATGGATTCCTCCCCCGACAAAGCTCTCAAGGACGGGCTGACGCCGTACCAGGAGAAGGAGTTTCTTGCCATTGCTGTCGGTTGGCTGGCCGGTAGGAGGCTGACGTCCCAACGGAGGACGGAGCCGATGACGAGTCGGCACCACACTCCTCGTCTGTGCAACCCTCCTCCTCCGTGCCACACTCAGTAGTGCTTTGCACCATGACCATCGGCGAGGCCCATGCCCATTCATTACTAGGGAAAAGCCTAGCAGTACCATGGGTTTTTGGCCTATCAGTAGCGCGGGTTGCCGCGCTACTGATAAGGCGCTACAGCTAAAGGTTAGCAGCAGCGTTGTTCAACACACACTTCTGCTAAGTACTTACTAGTAGCGAGTTTTCCGTAATGTGCTACTGGTAAGTACTAGCAGCGCGCCTCTGCGCCCGCGCTACTACTATTATTGCGTACTCTATTTCTTTTTCATTATATGTCGTATTCATACACCACTATACAAGTTTTCATACAATAGCAATTTAGAGATTGTTTTTACATCATAATGAGTTATTACATCACTGGGTGAAAGAATCGTGGACTAGTTTCAAGTGGATGGATCCATCCACTTCAAACTAATCTGCGGTTCTTTCACCCAATGATATAATAAATCATCATATCATTAACAACTTATCATCATAATACATCATTGTCATATAACACCTCCTCATGATCATCATTTTCATCAAATGAGACATCATATAGCAAGTTGGTCACTACTCATAATCACAACTCATCATCATCATCATCATCAACTCTTAACACATTGTAGCACATAATAACACATTTTACCTAGGGCCTACTCCTCTCTTATAGGACCTACTACCTTATCTTAGGTAAAATAGCATAAAAGAAGATAGGCCCTGACTCTCCATTATGGAGAATGGAGATTATCCTGTCTCCAATTCTTGTGCTTCGCACAATGTTGCTTCCAAGTAGCTCCCTACGATTGACCATACATTTTTTCCAATCTTTGATTGTCATGTCTCCATCGGTTTTAGAAATCCGATATGAACAAGAGTCATTCGTAGGATGGCCTAGCAGTAAGTTCAAAACATCAAGGCGGCCTTTCTGAAACATCAGATGAGGCACACAATCCTTCGGGATTTTCTGTTGAAAGATATTGTAATAATTTTGTAGTTAGCAATGTAGTTGAGTTTTACGAGAATTTATGCAAAAGATGCACGGATGTCGTAATAGTAAAGAATCTTACCTTGACATCTCCATGGATGTTACCATAGTTCAACACATGCACTAGTGGCACGTATTGACCATAATGTGGAGGAGTTTGATAATATATATATTGTAATTCTCAAGATCAGTAATAAATGAGATCAGATGATTTTTCTCCTGGTAAGTTAATTCTGAGCCATCGGTGTAATAGGTTCTGTATACCATCTTCCGCACATTCTTTGAAGAATGAAAATAAGCTATCAATGGAAATAAGATATCAACTATTTTGAAATAAACAATATAAATTGTTTAATAACTATGTTTGAGAAACTCACATAGCGGTAGAATTGGAAGCATATCAACAAGGACCCAAATGTCCATATTGTCTTGGGCGATGTCAGAATCACCAAGATCCATGGTGACAAGCATACCCTCATGAAAATCATACATCTTGCCAAGGGCTTTCCAATTCTGGCAAACAAATGGGATACGCTCTCAGAATTGTATAGATTTACATCAAAATCCATACCATGATGGTCCTTAGGTGAATTTTCTTTGTTTCCATACTTTCATGATCTTCAAAATACATCCTCTCCAAGACATAGCGTCTTGCATGGCATGGGATAAGCTACTCGAATTGTAAAAGACGAAAATTACACGTTGAAGTACTAGAAGTAGTGCTTAATTACGAAAAAAACACTTGTCGTCGTTGCGTACCGTTTCAACGTCGAAGGTCTCCTAGAGCTTAATGCTGAAGCGCCGACCTTCGTCCAGGTGAGGCCTGTTGCACAGACCCCGGTCGTCGTTGCGCCAGTCGCACTCCCCGGGAGACTTTCGTCGTCAGATGACGACATTTCCTAGGTTCATAATTCAAAGATTAAACTTGTACAATTAAATATATGTCCTACAAAAACTAAATTAGATCATTATTATTCACCACGGGTTGACTATCGGTCTGCCACTCTTTTCTTGAAAACTCTCAGCTCACGTGGTGTATATATTCGACTGTCGGTGATGGTCGCTCCTCCCTTCGTCCCCAAGTGCATTACACCAAAATATCTAGCATGCCGGAACGAACGAGAAGCGACCCCCACGACAACAGTCGGGATTCTTTGTTTTCTCATATACGATGGAGACTCTCCCTCACTGATTCCTCTCTAACATTTGTGACCGTCGGTGATGGTCGTTACTCCTTCCCCTAGAACATAACAAAGGACTAGCACGAGAAGAAGGAGAAATGACCCCCCCCCCCCCCCCGACAACAGTCGGGATTCTTCGTCCTCTCTCACATATGATGGATACAATCCCTCACTGATTTTTCGACCGTCGGTGATGGTCGTTATTCCTCCTTCCCCTAGTGCATAACAAAGGTCTAGCACAAGGAGAAGAAGGAAAAACGACCCCCACGACAACAGGAGGGATTCTTCTTCTCTCATATATGGTGCAAACTTTCTCCCTCACTCATTTGTTGACTGTCATGTATGGAGCCTTGACAGACTTAAAGTCAACCTGAAATGTCGTTTAATTATCTTTCTAGAAAATCCAGGCCACTCGTAATGTCCTACATATTCTAGCACAAGTCATGCCAAAATTCACCGAAAAATCTGGCATGACCATTGCTAAAAAAGGACATATCGAGCGCCTGCAATTTGCTGGAACGGAAATTAATCAACACTCTGGCAAAACATAGGCCACTCGGAGGTGTAACCTGCAAACATGGCCGACCACTTGGGCAAGCACATATCCTATTTGAGCAACACAAGATATACATGTTTATATCTACATCATATGAGCATTCAAACTTGGTGGTCATTGCATTTCTATTGTTGAAAATATGAACAAAAACATTTCAAAATATCTTATAGGACTCATATTGACATGGAGATTTGGCTGGTCTCACCTCGAGGTCGGAGGCGGCCGGTGACGAGGACGACGACGGGGATGATGGAGGGGCTCCTTGATTTCTGCAAAAACAAAAACCATATAAGCTATCAACTAATCAAATGCATACGCCTTGCATAGTGGGGTCCAATTTGAGCATTCAAAATAGGAGTAGTTCTCCAATTTGAGCATTCAATAAGTAAAACCAAATCATAAAATAAATTAGTATTCAAATTAGCATGCATTCAATAAGCAAAACTAAATCATCTCTTGCGTCCGTACATCATCGAATATTATCACTAATACATCTCGAATAGTATCATACATATAACATCACTAATACAGCTAAAACCCTAGCGAACGACGGGTATCGATGCGGGCAGTGGACACCCAAAGAGAAGGAACCATCACAGGATCATAGCTCCAGTGAGATCCCTGAAGAACCTGCCAGGTATTGGTGAACCTGCCCTCCAGCGCAACCATGCAGCGACGGACGTGCTCGTCCTCCTCACTGACACGGTGACGTACCATCTCTGCAGAGTCCTCAAGCCTCCGCACCGTCACTGGCCCACGCAACCGCCATCGAAGAAGGTTCGGGACAACGATGGGTTAGCTCCTCACCAACCTGCGCCCCCCCGGAAGGTAGCACCTCCCAGTACCAGCCCGGCGGAGCCCAGTCCCGGACATGGCCCCTCTGATCAAGTAGGCCTCCTCCACCGAGTGGACGACGAGGATGCGGGATAGGCATCGTAGACGTCGATGCGGGAATAATTGCTTTAAGTATAAAAATAACAACAAATGTGACATGTTCAAAATATGACATGTCCACTTCAAAACGAATCAACCTAGAATTCTGTTAAATACACCTAAAAACAAACTAGTTTCTATTAATTTTCTTACTAAAAATAAACTAGTTCTATAGTAAAATTTTAATTAGACTAGTTCTATTAATTCAACTAGTTCAACCAAGCACTTACTATAAATAAAAATAAACTAGTTCTTACAAAAAATAAACTAGTTCTATTAATTTTCTTACTAATTCCATTAAACACTTACTAAAAAATAGTAAAAAAAAACTACATTATACAATAGTAAAAAAACTACAGTAAAAACAGAAAAAAAATAGAGATGGAGGGAGGAGGGGTGGGAGGAGGGAGGAGGAGGAGAGAGGAGGAGAGGGAGGAGGGTGGTGGGATCGAAGGAGGGAGGAGGAGGGAGGAGAAGGGAAGGGGAGGGGAGGGGCGGTGGGAGGAGGGCTGACGGCGGAGGATGGAGGAGGGAGGAGGGGGCGGCCGGAGGAGGAGAGAGGAGGGGCGGCCGAAGGAGGAGGGAGGGGAGGAGGGACGAGGGACGAGGAGGGATGGAGGGAGTACCTAGGTGGAGGAGGAGCAGCGCGGCGGCGGCAGACGACGACGGCGGAGGACGATGGGGCATGCGAGGGGAGAGTGACTGAGAGGGAGAGGGAGGGGGTCGGCCGCGTGGGGACGATAAGGTAGGGTTAGTAGTAGCGCGGGTTCGAGAAAAGCGCTGGTGCTATGGAGCATAGCAGTAGCGCTGGGTACGATACGCGCTGCTGCTAAGTGGGGCCAGCCATATGCGCCCAGTTCAAGTTTAGCAGAAATGCGTTGTGCTAGTACACGCTACTGCTAAAGTGATAGTAGTAGCGCCGTTTTCTCACACGCGCTGCTACTAAGTTGCAGTAGCGCCTCATTTTGACCAGCGCAGTAGTGATTACATGGACATTGTGCGGGAGGAGTGGGAGAAGAAGTTCCAGGAGGCATAGGCCGATGCCGCCTACAACCACCAACTCCTCTAGGAGCACCTGCAGCGGACGAGTATCTCTCTGCCAGGAGAGTGAGCATGTCGGACGCACACCCGGCAGAGCAGGCGGCGCTGCCGATTTTCTACCGTTCCGCCCGCGAAATCCGCCTCGCCTGTGGCGGTACTGCTAGCGGGCGGCGAAACTGGTGGCGGCCTACTAGGAGTGCAACGAGGATGCGGGCAAGGCGGTGTTCGGTGATACCGACGACAAGGACGACATTGCTGGCTCCGCCGAGGCCGCACCTCGCCAAGACAACCACGAAGCCATCACGTCCGCGTGCGGTGCCGGCAGCGAGGAAGAGTAGTGCACGGTAGGTCGCTGCCACTCAGGTCCCAAATAGGCCACTGCTACTCCCCTCTCATCGACGCCAAGCTTGGTGGGCTCAGCATCTGTGGCCGATTAGTTGCTTGGTGGCGACGTGAAGGCAGACAACTTCACTTTCCGGGTGTCCGGAGGTGAAGCCGGAGCGCCGAGGCGGTACTAGAGAAGGCGAAACTTCAGTTTCTCGGGGCTCAGGCTAGTCATAGTGAAGATTAACTTACACTAGTAACATGCATATATTACTGGTCTATATTACTACCTTCATAGTAGGTATTGTCATAGGTGTGATAACATAAATGTCTTCATTTATTACTCTGTAGACTCATTTTGCATTGGGAAGCTCTATGTGATGGTAATATATTATGTTACTCTATTTGCCTCTCTTTTCATTAACTACTTGCAACATCATCATTTTTGTTTAGGTGGCATCTATATGTTACTGCCTATATTACTCCCACTATGACCATCCTCATAGCCGGAGATGAGGAATGGGTGCCGGCGATTATTTAGATTATGTATTAATTATGCCTCAAGAGCCGAATGAGCACCGCTTAGTTTATGTAAATGTAATAAAATACGTCATGTTTATATGAAATATGCCCATGTTCGCATGAATTTCATTCGGTTTGTTGCAAAAGTGTTTGAAATGTATACGGCTAAGGTTGTATGGCAGCCTCCGGCATCTGTATCCACAGACTGATCCCCCTCTCCGCAGACAGATGCGAGAGAAAATTTGCGGGACGCCGTTTGGGATGCCCTTAAAGCAACATCGAAGAAGATCATTGCAACTCGACACCAGAGCTCTCACTTGTTTCTTCTTACCACATGGCATGTGTGGTAAGCAAACAAAAGATCCCAATATTGTTTCTTCTTCGATACTATCCGCATCGTCCTCCATTTCAGCCGTGGAAATTAAAGGTCGAGCCTATCCTAATTCCTAAAAGAAACGAATCAACATCACCGCGATGCAATATTTCAACTCTGCGCATCTCATTTGAAGAGCCTTTCGTTTTCCCTCTCCAAACCAACCCAGCCCGGGCCCGGCCATCAAGGACTAGACCCCACTGCTGGAGACGACATAGATGGTTGATGGTCATGGTAGCCGGCATTGGTGGACCAATCAAATGCATGTTGCAGGAGCGGCAACACTCCACGTCGTCAGCGAAGATCCGAATCCTGCCGAGCAAATCAGCGCACGCCTGTATTATTCATCCCCATCCACCTCTGCTGCTCTATAAAGAACCTCTCGGCCGCGGCCTATCGGAGCCCCGAAGGCCACTCTGACTCGCGCTCTTCCCTCTCTGTCCCTCTGGCTCCCAACCAAGAAATAGCCACGACGGCGACACGTCTAGGTAGACGGAACGGAACCGGTTGCGTGCTGTACGGAGCATGGGGCTCCTCGACCAGCTCTGGGACGAGACTGTCGCCGGCCCGCGGCCGGACCACGGCCTCGGCAGGCTCCGCAAGTACTCCTCCTTCTCGCCCTCGACCGCGGCGGCCGCGGACGTCGCGCCGGCGGTGACCCGCAGCATCACTATCGCCCGGCCGCCATCTCTCTCGGTGCCATCCGGCGAATCAAGCTCCGCGACGCCGTCCCCGGCCAGCGCGCCGGACTCCCCGTTCGCAGCAGGTGGGCCTCCTCCTCTGTTTCTTGGCCTCTCCCTGTGATTTCCATTCTTTAATTAGGATCGGTCTGTGACTCTGTGTAGTGTTGATCGACCGTGATCGCTTCTGTTGGATCGGCGATGCGTCGCTTGTCCCTCGAGCGCGATGCAGCCACAGAATCAGATCCGTGACCACTGTCCCAGTCGCAGAAATGTCGGGAAATTTGCTGTTGAACCTGAAATTCCCCTCATTAAATTGATGTTCTATCTGAATCTTTATGCTGCAGCTACCAGTAGCATACGGAAAGTGGACGGATGGAGGGCGTTCCGCCGGAAATCCAAGATGGCCAACGTCGACGTCGTCCGGGCGGAGGCGACCGTCGGGCCCAGGAGCCCCACCGTGTACGACTGGTGCGTTTAAACGTCGCCCTCGCTCTCACTCCATCCTCCTTGCACCATACCAATGATGATCCATACATAGATACTACCTACTGGATACTATGTCTGACCAATCATTCAGAAAAATAGAACATAAGAACATATGGCACGGTTCACCGTGGTAGGTGGTTCCGTTCTAACTCTGGGTCGGTGTGCTTGCAGGGTGGTGATCAGTTCATTGGACCGATGAAGCAGCACGCCCAAGGTACGAAATAATCGACCGATGCCGATGAAGCAGAGGAGCTTAGCTGGTGTGTTTGAGGCCGTGTGTTCGTCATGTCATATGCATACCTGCTGTGTAATCGTTGTGTTAATTAGATGCACTTTCCTTCTTCTTCTTTTTTATGTAGTTGTGCGTCCCTTTGGGCTGCGAAAGTATGTGATGGCAGTAGCTCCGGTTGAGGCAATCGAGATGTTTTGCCTTCACGAGGCAAGGCACCTTTTGGTGTGTGTGGAGGAGATGAGCGCTGAAATGAGGATGCAATGCAAGTGTACAATCATGCTTCGTTTTCTTACTATCATTGTCCATGTACTGTAATTGAGTACCATGTGTGTCTGGAGTTAAATGCAACAAATCACCCTAAATCATACCGGCCAATGGAACAGACGCCCCCTTAGTTGGTTATAAGGGTCGGGTCTTTTGGGCCTTATGGGTGACTGCGAAAATAAGTTTCCCTCTACCCAGCTTATGGATGGCCAAACAAAAGTGCTTGAGAAAGACCAAAAAGCAATATGGATGTTTCCTCATAGTCAAAAAATATGAAATAATTTCAATTAAAAAGAACAGTTTGTAAGGTGGACATTAAAATAATATGAATACTTTTAAGAAAGGTGGACATTTTGAAAATTCATCACCATTTTTTCTGTACATTCATGAATCTATATCTATATCTATAACTATATCTATATCTATACCTACTAATAAAGGAAGGTGCGTTTCGTCAATTTTTTCATCTGTTCACCGCCGAAAAGAATTTTTGTCAATCTGAGTTGCTACTAAATTCTAATGCCTTTATCTGCTAGAAAAACATTTTTCTTACGTGGGCCGCGCGCTGTGGCCCAGCGAAACCAGCCCACTTATTTTTCTGTCAACGCAGTTGGGAAAATTCTATTTTCTGCACTCGGCGATAAATAGTAAGAGTTTCCCACAGGGTAACCAATAATGGGTTGGCCCATATTTCTTTTTTTCCGTGTCTTCTATTTTTATTCCCCTTTCCCTATCTCTTTTTCCCTTCCAAGTTCATTTTTCTTTTAAAACTTACTCCCTCCGTCCGAAAATACTTGTCATCAAAATGGATAAAAAATAATGTATGTAGAACTAAAATACGTCTAGATACATCTCCTTTTATCCATTTTGATGACATGTATTTCCGGACAGAGGGAGTATTTCATAAATTAAAAATTCTCAAAAATTGTTAAGAATTAAAAAAATTGGAAAATCTTCTGAATACCAAAATTTTGTTGCTATTTTGAAAAATATTCTGCATGCAAAACATTTCCTATTTTTTAAAAAACATTTCCTATTTTTTTAAAAACATTTCCTATTTTTTCTAAATTGTTCGGCATTTCTATAAATAAAATGGCAAAAAAACTCAAAATTCTAAAAATCTTCTTATTTTAGGAAATTAAAAAATTAAAAATAATGTTCGTGTATAAAAGATCAACATTTTCTAAAAATCTTGCGAATTCTCAACAGATGTTCCTATTTTAAAAAATGTTTACAAATTCTAATAATGTTCATATTTTTATAAAAAAATTGGTGTTTTCTGAAAATGTTTGTGAATTTTAAACCCTTTCATATTTTGTTCACGTTTTTTTCGAATGTCTACATAATTAAAAAAACTATTCAGGATTTGAAAAAATGTTCATGTGTCCTACAATATTCAGAAACTTCATACCTTAAAATCCCTTGATTGAAATGATTGAAAGGAAGAGTAAATTGAATAACTCATGGACCTTCTCTGGCGTATGATGACGTAATAAAACTCTTAAATGCCCTCGATCAATGAATGGAAAAATAGCGTATTGATTCCTTCACACGTGGCGATACCGAAAAGCTAAATGTTCCTTTTTCGCGTGCACATAGGATTTTGCTTGCACATATAGTTCTCACTGACTATAAATGCATACTATTTTATCTCCCGTTGCAATGCACGGACATATGTGCTAGTATTTTAATAAACCATGAATTTTTTTAAAATTTTGTGAGCATTTTCTAAAAGAATCAAAAAGAAAAATAAGAAAACAGATTTTATTTACAAAGAGTAATATAAAAATTGAATAAAAAAGTTAATCAGATATAGAATCCTACTCAGGAAATAAAACCAAGAAGAACAATTCTGTGAACTGGTGGTGGGGAACTACGAGAGGATGAAAGAATACTGGAGGAATAGGTCGATCCAAATTACAATCCCATAGATGTGTGATTTCCCGACATTTAGTCACAAGTTGCTAAGAACTTCCTATTATTTGCTTATAGTGAAGAAGAGTAGTCTTTTCATACAAACCGCACACTCTGATATCCTATGGGCCTCGCCCAATTAGCTTTCATTCGCTTAGCATTGAGGAGTTTTTTTTTCTTACTATTTTCTTGTAATGTTTTTAGGGGTCTGCTGTAATTTTCTCCAGGACACGTTATATCTACTATTTTCGTTCGTTTTCCTTCCAATAAATAGTTTTTTGTTTTATGTCTTATTTCCTCTTCTTCGGGTTTTAGAATTTTTTTATAAAAAATATTTGTTTTTTATGTTTTATTTTTAACTAATAATTATTTTGCAAAATATTCGTGTTCATTCAAGAAATCATGGTTTTTTAAGAAGTATTGAGCTTTCTAAATTAGTAACATTCTCTAAATTTGTGAATATTTTTAAAATTTCGTGAGTACTTTTAAGTTCTTAAGGTTTTTTGAAAGTTAGAAACCTTTTACTGTTTGAAACACAACTTTCCCTAAATTTGTAAAAACAGGTAGCTGGTTTTTTCTCACCGCCTGGTGGTTCTCTTTTTTGCCGTCAGGAACGAGCGAGTGCATTGTTTCTTTTTTCCTTTTGTTAGAACATGAGGGGAGCAGCATGGGAGTGTTGTTCCGCCTGCCCGATTCCCGCCTATCCATCGCAGATGGCGATGAATAAGAGTTCCAATAGAGAAGTGACTGCGTGCTGGGCACAGGAATCACTGCCGTAGAGGAAGCTCAACGGGAGTGAGTACGTGCTGGGCACCCGAAAAAGAAAAAAATATCATATACGCGTGTTTTCTCGCGTTCGTGATCTGAGAAATTTAGGTCCCCTCGTCTTTGGCTGTCATCTTGGCGCTAGAGGTGTCGGACCTCGGATCTTGAAGACTCTATGTTCTTTGTCAACGTCTTTTTTTTGAATCGGGCATAACCCCTTTCCATTACTTTGACATAACGGAAATACAGAGTTCCGAAACTGAAGCTACCAAGGAAATTAGAAAGGGGAAAGCGAGTTCAGAGCATCCTTGGGAAACCCACTGCAAGCACCCGTCATCGAGCAGCGTACCGTGGGGCGAAAACCCAAGGACACCCAAACGCAATCTAGACCTAACCAGGAGAGTTCAACAAGCTTAAGGCTACCAAAAGGCTCACGCAGGAGCGATACCACATGCTCGCGCAGGAGCAGAAACAAGTAGTTTTAATAAAGCATGGCCAAGGACCCAAAGACGAAACAGCTCCACCGTCGTGATCCATTTACTGGCCACGCCCTTTCAATCAGTACTGCGCCCTCTCGCCTGATGCCGCACAGATCCTCATCATGTTCGAAGCGTTGGCCCTACTCCAGTCATAATACATGCCCAATAAGACATGAAGCCACATGCAGAGTAAATTGCTGCGAAAGGAGTCTGTAACTTTTTCCCCTCGAAGGTAGCCTGATTGCGACAATTCCATATTGCCCAGCAGATGGCCGCAAGCCCGAACATGTAAAACTTTTCCCCATCTGGGAGGAAGACATAGCACCAAGAGAAGTATTGCCAAATATTATTCGGGTACTTGTCCGTGCCAAGAACACACCCCACCGTCCTCCAGATTACCCTGGCCACATGACAAGTGAAAAACAGATGCGTCGACGTCTCTCTGTCCCTACAGAAAGAGCATCTGGGGTTGCCTGCCCAATGTCTTCTGCTCATGACGTCCCTAGTTAGAATAGCGTCCTGGAAAACTTGCCATAGGAATATTTGGATCTTTAGGGGGATTTTTTTTGCCAAATCCACCTATAATTACACCCTGTCATGTTTCCCTCCAGGTGATCATACACTGACTTGGTCGTAAAAAATTTCTTCTTGCCTAGGTTCCAAATAACCTGATCAGGTTCCTCGGACAACATCCAGGAGTCAACTGTAGCTTTAAGCTCATTGCATTGATCTAACAGTGGCGAATGTAGTTGTCTTCGGAAGAAATTATCCCCCACACCGGTTCTAAACTTCTCCACCGTGATTTCTTGTTTATTGCAAATGCTATATAGCACAAGATATTTCTGATCCATAGGAAGTTCTTCATTTAAGGAATCTTTACATACCCTGGCAAGGTTGCCCGAATTCATTACCACTTTCCTACCCGCTAGGTAGTATTCCTTCACCTTCATGATAGCCTTCCACATGGGCGAGTCACTAAATTTGCTTTTGATCGAGGTCACCTTATCTTTTTTCATGTATTTTGCCCGGATCACCTCTTGCCACAACCCTTGTTGTGTTTCTAGCTTCCACCACCACTTGGTGAGCAGGCTAATGTTCTGTTTACGGAGGTCTTTCACTCCCAGGCCTCCTTTGTTTTTAGATCTACAGATTCCGGACCACTTAACCAAGTGGTATCCCTTGCGCCCCTCGTGTTCTTGCCAGAAAAAACGCTTACGATGTTTATCCAGCTTCTCAATGACCATCTTAGGAAGTAGAAACATGGACATATAAAAGTAGATGATACTAGTAAGTGAGGAGTTAACGAGGATTAATCTTCCTCCCGAGGAGGCCGCATTGCCTATCCAAGATTCACAGCATTGAAGAAATCTTTCATCAGCAAAATTCTAGTGCAGGTTACGAAGAGTAGAATAGCTGACCGACACTCCAAAATATTTCATTGGGAAATGACCAATCTAACAGTTAAACAAGTCTGCATAAAAGGCCAACGTATCATCATCCCCTCCCACACATAAGGTTTCACTTTTCAGGAAGTTTATCTTTAGTCCAGACATAAGTTCGAAGATATATAGTAACAGTTTCAGATTCACAGCTGCCTTTTTGTCATGCTCGAGGTAGATGACTGTGTCATCGGCGTATTGGAGAATGGCCACCCCATCTTTAAAAAGATCTGGTGCCAAACCCGTGATAAGATTCTCTTTTTGAGCGTTACGGGTCATCTTAGACAGTGCTTCCACAGCTAGGTTAAAAAGAAAAGGGGAGTGGGGATTGCCCTGGCGCACCCCCTTGTGGATCTGGAAATAAGGGCCTTTTTCGTTATTCAATTTGACGCTAACAGTACCAGGTTACACCAAAACCTCGGTCGCGATGACAATCTAGGAGGAATTCCATCGCGACCGAGGTTTTGGTGTAACCTGGTGCGACCGAGGTTTTGGTGTAACCTGGTCAACGTCTACTGATCATCAAAGTTTTGTGAGAATAAATTTTCTCTCGTTCTTTTGGCGGTGCCATGAGGTTAGAGAATTTTCTGTCCTCGCGGATCCGATTATTCAAATCTGATGAGTTTATGTTGTGTTAAGCTTTTTCTATTGACCTGATTCTTTGTGAAGTTGAAATCTTTCATCTACATCATGGTGAAGATATAGTGATTCGACGGCCTGCATTTCTAGGGAATCATCCCCGGCCCAAGTATGTTCATCGATGAATACTTCCATCTTTTTGGATGAGCGACTCAAGGCGCTTTCAAAAACCATTATTGATAATGTTCGTGCGGGTGCAAGAGTGACGACATCTTTGCTCCAGTTCAATTGCAGCCTTTTGTTGGGGAATGTAGCATGCAATTTCAAAAAAATTCCTACGATCATGCAAGATCTATCTAGGAGACGCATAGAAACGAGAGGGGGAGAGTGTGTCCACGTACCCTCGTAGACCGAAAGCGGAAGTGTTAGGTTAACGCGGTTGATGTAGTCGAACGTCGTCGCGATCCAACCGATCAAGTAACGAACGTACGGCACCTCCGAGTTCAGCACACATTCAGCTTGATGACGTTCCTCGAACTCTTGATTCAGCAAAGTGTCGAGGGAGAGTTTTGTCATCACGACGATGTGGTGACGGTGATGGTGAAGTAATCCGTGCAGGGCTTCGCCTAAGCACTACGTGAATATGACAGAAGACGTAAACTGTGGAGAAGGGCGCCGCACACGGCTAACAATTGTTGGTGTGTGTTCTAGACACCCCCCTCCCCATGTATATATAGGTGGGAGAGGAAGGGGAGCAGCCTTGGGGCGCCCCAAGTAGGAGAAATCCTACTAGGGGGCCTCCTCCAATTCGGCCTCCCCCTTTCCTTATCTCGGAAAGAGGGGAGAGGGGAAAGGAAGGCGGAATCATATTCCCTCTATTTACTTTCCTCCTCCCCTTTTCCTTTCTCCACTTAGATCGACCCATATGGGGGCGCACCAGCCCACAAGGGGCTGGTCTATCCCGCCCTAGGCCCAATAGGGCCCATATCTTTGGCAGGGGGGGGGTTGACCCGATACGTACCCGGTACCCCCGGAACACTTTTGGTGTCCGAATACTATCGTCCTATATATGAATCTTTACCTCTCGACCATTTCAAGACTCCTCGTCATGTCCGTGATCTCATCCGGGACTCCGAACAACACTCGGTCACCAAATCGCATAACTCATATAATACAAAATCGCCATCGAACGTTAAGCGTGCGGACCCTATGGGTTCGAGAACTATATAGACATGACCGAGACACCTCTCCGGTCAATAACCAACATAGGAACCTGGATGCTCATATTGGTTCCCACATATACTACGAAGATCTTTATTGGTCGTATCGTAATGACAACATACGTTATTCGCTTTGTCATGGGTATGTTACTTGTTCGAGATTTGATCGTCGGTATCTTCATACCTAGTTCAATCTCGTTACCGGCAAGTCTCTTTACTCGTTCCATAATGCATCATCCCACAACTAACTCATTAGTCACATTGCTTGCAAGGCTTATTATGATGTGCATTACCGAGAGGGCTCAGAGATACCTCTCCGATAGCCGGAGTGACAAACCCTAATCTTGATCTATGCCAACCCAACAAACACCTTCGGAGACACCTGTAGAGTATCTTTATAATCACACAGTTTCGTTGTGACGTTTGATAGCACACAAGGTGTTCCTCCAGTATTCGGGAGTTGCATAATCTCATAGTCAGGGGAATATGTATAAGTCATGAAGAAAGCAATAGCAATAAAACATAACGATCATTATGCTAAGCTAACAGATGGGTCTTGTCCATCGCATCATTCTCCTAATGATGTGATCCCGTTCATCAAATTACAACACATGTCTGATACGTCTCCAATGTATCTATGAATTTTGATTGTTCCATGATATTATATTATCAACCTTGGATGTTTTATATGCTATTTTATATGATTTTTGGGACTAACCTATTAACCTAGAGCACAGTGCCAGTTTTTCTGTTTTTTCCTTGTTTTTGAGTATCGCAGAAAAGGAAAACCAAACGGAGTCCAATTGACCTGAAATTTCACGGAGATCATTTTTGGACCAAAAGAAGCCCACGGAGTACCGGAGATGGGCCAGAAGAGTCCCGAGGCCACCACGAGGGTGGGGGCGCGCTCTACCCCCTGGGCGGGACCCCTACCTCGTGGCCGCCTCAGGGACCCGCTGACTTGTTCCCGACTCCAACAACTCTTATATATACCCAAACTTCCAAAAAGAAACCTAGATCGGGAGTTCTGCTGCCGTAAGCCTCCGTAGCCACCGAAAACCAATCTAGACCCGTTCCGGTACCTTGCCGGAGGGGGGAATCCCTCTCCGGTGGCCATCTCCATCATCCCGACGCTCTCCATGACGAGGAGGGAGTAGCTCACCCTCGGGGCTGAGGGTATGTACCAGTAGCTATGTGTTTGATCTCTCTCCCTCATGTTCTTGATTTGGCACGATCTTGATGCATGTATCGTGAGCTTTGCTATTATAGTTGGATCTTATGATGTTTCTCCCCCTCTACTCTCCTTTGATGAATTGAGTTTTCCCTTTGAAGTTATCTTATTGGATTGAGTATTGAAGGATTTGAGAACACTTGATGTATGTCTTGCATGTGCTTATCTGTGGTGACAATGGGATATTCACGTGATCCACTTGATGTATGTTTTGGTGATCAACCTGCGAGTTCCGTGACCTCGTGAACTTATGCATAGGGGTTGGCACACGTTTTCATCTTAACTCTCTGGTAGAAACTTTGGGGCACTCCTTGAAGTTCTTTGTGTTGGTTGAATAGATGAATCTGAGATTGTGTTGTGCATATCGTATAATCATACCCATGAATACTTGAGGTGACATTGGAGTATCTGGGTGACATTAGGGTTTTGTTTGATTTGTGTCTTAAGGTGTTATTCTAGTACGAACTCTAGGATAGATAGAACGGAAAGAATAGCTTCATGTTATTTTACTACGGACTCTTGAATAAATCGGTCAGAAAGGATAACTTTGAGGTTGTTTTCGTACCCTATCATAATCTCTTCGTTTGTTCTCCGTTATTAGTGACTTTGGAGTGACTCTTTGTTGCATGTTGAGGGATAGTTATATGATCCAATTATGTTATTATTGTTGAGAGAACTTGCACTAGTGAAAGTATGAACCATAGGCCTTGTTTCCTAGCATTGAAATACCGTTTACACACACTTTTATCATTAGTTACCTTGCTGTTTTTATATTTTCAGATTACAAAAACCTATATCTACCATCCATATTGCACTTGTATCACCATGTCTTCGCCGAACTAGTGCATCTATACAATTTACCATTGTATTGGGTGTGTTGGGGACATAAGAGACTCTTTGTTATTTGGTTGCAGGGTTTGTTTGAGAGAGACCATCTTCATCCTACGCCTCCCATGGATTGATAAACCTTAGGTCATCCACTTGAGAGAAATTTGCTACTTTCTTGCAAACCTCTGCACTTGGAGGCCCAACAACGTCTACAAGAAGAAGGTTGTGTAGTAGACATCAAGCTCTTTTCTGGCACCGTTGCCGTGGAGGTTAGCGCTTGAAGGTATATCTTTAGATCTTGCAATCGAATCTTTTAGTTTCTTGTTTTATCACTTGTTTAGTCTATAAAAGAAAACTACAAAAAAATGGAACTAAGGTTACCTAATATGCTTCATCATTTTAATGTCTTTCATGAAAATAAGGATTCCGATAATTGTGCCAAAGTGTTAGAAGAAGAATGTATTAAAATGTATGGCACTAAATCTTTGGAGGATGAGCATGATTGCAATGTTGTTAGTATGAATTCTTTGAATACCCATGATGCTAATGATATGCAAAGCCATAAGCTTGGGGATGCTATGTTTGATGATGATGATATTTTTAGTCCCTGAAGTTTTGATATGCAAATTTATTATGATGATAGCATGTCTCCTATTTATGATGATTATATAGATGAAAGTGGGTTTGGAAGAGTGTCGACTTTAGGGAGTAATGATCCCACTATTTTGGAGGGTGTTGAATCTTATTTTGACGGTTATGAAAGTGGATTTGGAGAGGTCATGACTTTATTTAGTAATGATCCCACTATCTTGGAAGAGATTTCAATTGATTATGATGAGAACAAAGTTTCTACTTATGATGATTATTGTGATGACACTTATGCCATAAAAAGTAGTGATGATTATATTTATAGAACTTGTCATGATTATGATTACCCTCTTTCTGAACATTACTCTTTTAATGTGGAAACAATTTATAGTATTCGAGTTTCTTATGATACTCCCACTATTCCGATTGAGAAGAATCTTGCTTATGTGTTCTATGCTTGTAGATCATGAAAAGAATGCTTTATGTGATGATTACATTGTTGAATTCATTCATGATGCTACTTAAAATTATTATGAGGGAGTAATATATTCTTGTAGGAATTGCAATAATATCAAGTTTCCTCTCTATGTGTTGAAAATCCTGAAGTTATGCTTGTTTTACCTTCCTATGCAAGTTGATTCTTATTCCCACAAGTTGTTTGCTCACAAAATCCCTATGCATAAGAAGCGGGTTAGACTTAAATGTGCTATTCATATTCTTCATGATGCTCCCTTTATGTTTCAAATCTTATCCTTTATGTGAGCATCAGTGAAATCATCATGCCTAGCTAGGGGCGTTAAATGATAGCGCTTGTTGGGAAGCAACCCAATTTTATTTTTGTTCTTTGCTTTTTCCTTCTGTTTAGTAATAAATAATTCATCTAGCCTCTGTTTATATGTGGTTTTATGTTTTAATTAGTGTTTGTGCCAAGTAGAACCTTTGGGAAGACTTGGGTGAAGTCTTTGCGATCTTGCTATAAAAACAGAAACTCTTGTGCTCACGATATTAGCTACCATTTTTTACTAGAGAGTGCATTTAGGCTGATTCTTTTTGCAGATGATTAATAGACTATTTCCTCAGGTGCACCAATTTAGATCAGAATTTTTGGAGTGACATAAGTATTCGAAACCTCCAGACTGTTACAAACTGTTCTGTTTTTGACAGATTCTGTTTTCTTTGTGTTGTTTGCTTATTTTGATGAATCTATGAGTAGTATCAGAGGGTGTGTACCATAGAGAAGTTGGAATACAGTAGATATTACACTAATATGAATTTAGGATGAGTTCACAACAGTACCTAAGTGGTGATTTATTTTCTTATACTAATGGAGCTTACGAGTTTTCTGTTAAGTTTTGTGTTGTGAAATTTTCAAGTTTTGGGTAAAGATTCGATGGAATATGGAATAAAGAGTGGAAAGAGCCTAAGCTTGGGGATGCCCAAGGCACCCCGAGGTAATATTCAAGTACAACCAAGAGCCTAAGCTTGGGGGTGCCCCGGATGGCATCCCCTCTTTCATCTTCGTTCATCGGTAACTTTACTTGGAGCTATATTTTTATTCACCACATGATATGTGTTTTGCTTGGAGTGTCATTTTATTTTCTTTTGTTTTTCTTGATATTTGAATAAAATATCAAGATCTGAAATTCTTAAATGTTAGACAGTCTTCACATAGTTTCATAAGTATTCGACTACTCATTGATCTTCACTTATATCTTTCGGAGTAGTTTGTCAATTGCTCTAGTGCTTCACTTATATCCTTTTAGAGCATGTCGGTGGTTTTATTTTGAAGAAATAGATGAACTCTCATGCTTCACTTATATTATTTTGAGAGTCTTTTAGAACATCATGGTAATTTGCTTTGGTTATGAAACTAGACCTAATATGATAGGCATCCAAGATGGGTATAAAAATAACTTTCATATAAAGTGCATTGAATACTATGAGAAGTTTGATACTTGATGATTGTTTTGAGATATGAAGATGGTGATATCGATATTAGAGTCATGCTAGTAGAGTAGTGTGAATTTGAGAGATACTTGCGTTAAAGTTTGTGATTCCCGTAGTATGCACGTATGGTGAACCGTTATGTGATAAAGTCGGAGCATGATTTATTTTTTGATTGTCTTCCTTATGAGTGGCGGTCGGGGACGAGCGATGGTCTTTTCCTACCAATCTATCCTCCTAGGAGCATGCGCGCAGTACTTCGTTTTGATAACTAATAAATTTTTGGAATAAGTATGTGAGTTCTTTATGACTAATATTGAGTCCATGGATTATACGCACTCTCACACTTCCACCATTGCTAGCCTCTCTAATACCGTGCACCTTTTGCCGGTATCATACACCCACCATTACCTTCCTCAAAACAGCCACCATACATACCTATTATGGTATTTCCATAACCATTCCGAGATATATTTCCATGCAACTTTCCACTGTTCCGTTTATTATGACACGCTCCATCATTGTCATATTGCTTGGCATGATCCTGTAGTTGACATCGTATTTGTGGCAAAGCCACCTTCATAATTTTTCATACATGTCACTCTTGATTCATTGCACATCCCGGTACACCGCCGGAGGCATTCATATAGAGTCATATCTTGTTCTAAGTATCGAGTTGTAACTTTTTGAGTTGTATGTAAATAAAAGTGTGATGATCATCATTATTAGAGCATTGTCCCAAGTGAGAAAAGGATGATGGAGACTATGATTCTCCCATAAGTCGGGATGAGACTCCGGACGAAAAAATAGAAAAAAGGCCATAAAAAAGAGAAGGCCCAAAAAAACAAAAAAAATAGAGAAAAAGAGAGAAGGGGCAATGCTACTATCTTTTTACCACACTTGTGCTTCAAAGTAGCACCATGATCTACAAATTAAGATCTTGCCTTCGGATCTGTGATAGAAGGTGTACCCAACAGTTTCTTTTGGGTATCCTATGAAGACGCACTTCTCTGATTTGAGTTCGAGCTTATCAGGCTGAAGCTTTTTCACATAAGCATCGCAACCCCAAACTTTAAGAAACGACAGCTTAGGTTTCTTGCTAAACTGCAGTTCATACGGTGTCATCTCAACGGATTTAGACGGTGCCCTATTTAACGTGAATGCAACTATCTCTAATGCATAACCCCAAAACGATAGTGGTAAACTGGTAAGAGAAACCATAGATCATACCATATCTAATAAAGTACGGTTACGATGTTCGGACTTGCTTGAAGGTTCAAGGTAATTGTATCCTTCCAGTGCAGTAGCTCCATGTTTTGGTACACATATTGCATTAAAATCATGTGTAGAACCAATAATATACATATAGTTGAGACGTAGCATAGGATGACATGAACTTAACATGAATTCTGATTCAATTAACTGAGGTATGTGCATATCTGTAAATTATTAGTTCGCCTCATCAATTCATTGTGCTGTGTGTAGACTGCTGTGGTGGAGGCCGGAGAGGAGGATCTACACCTTGTTGCTATGCAAAGCAAGCAGGTGAAAGGTCTAGCTTGCTTCTGGTGTTGGTCTGCACCAACGGGGCTTTACGCGGCATTCCTTCAGATACTAATAAGCGATGCCTCGCCCTTGTGCTTGACCTCGATGAAACCGTTGTGTTTTCTAACACAGCGGAAACCTTCGAAAGGCGATTGGACAAGATTATGTCAAGCTTGGAGGATTTGGAGCTTGATGCTGCTAATGAATCAGCAATGTCCGACGAATTCAATCGGACATTTAACGACAAACAATTGCTTGTCGATTTCAACGGAACAGATGCTATCACTATGAATAGTTACCAGACCGTGAGGAGCCATAGTGAACAGGGCATGTTCCGTAAACCCAGTGGACAGCTCGAGCTTATTATCCGTCCTATAATCAGGGTACCGGGAAGGAATGCTGTATTGACTCGCATTGCTCCAATTGTATGACCTAATTTAAGACTATATTGTAAATCACCAAAGTATCCTTAATATAACTAGTTGCTATTTGAAATGCTGTTTGAAATTGCTTCAGGGTGCTCATCAAATTAAACAACAATATCCATAGTATTTTTTATTGTAGCAGATTAGTATTTTTATCGTAGCAGATTAGTATTTTTATTGTAGCTGATTAGTTTTTATGTTGCATACAAACTAATTTTAAAAATCCATAAAGGTCCTTTATATTGTTGTTTACATTGTTTTGTTTAATTTATCGAAGAAGTCCCTTTTTTCTCTAGACGTCAATGATATTACTCTGTTAGATAGGTGGCATATGGTTTCAGGCTTCGGGCTTATACCAAGCAGCCAACAAAAAATACAGATTTTAATCCGGATTAAAACGACAGTGATGTTCATCTCAAGATTGAACCCAATTTAATTAGGTAAAAATTCTTGAGATGTTATTATCTGTTTATTATGTAGGTCTAGTTCTAAATAAGCCGGTTTACACAAGCCAAATCCACAAAGTCCAGAAGAATCACATATGTGCTAGTAGCTGCATGCACATATCGCAAGTATACAAAAATAGCGTTCGCTGTTCAACGTTAATTGTCGATGTTTTCACAGCTCCTCCTGTCCTAAAATTATGCGCTCATTTCTGTTTTCTTAATTTATTATACACCTGTTATTTCAAATATAAGTTTTTTTGTGGGATTTTCCAATATATGCTTCTTATATTTTCTTGTCAATAATTAATTACTTATATCATCGCTTCTTACTTGCTGCAATGTTACATGCCATTCAGGATCCAAACACTGGTTATTTTGTAAACATAAGGCCTAGCTGGGATGACTTGAAGGGTTATTTGATTACTTCCAGTGGGCGCCAAAGATTTAAAGTCTATGTTTGCACAATGGCTGGAAGAGATTATGCTCTTGAGATATGGAGACTGCTTGATCCTGAAGGCAGACTGATCAGCCTAAGAGAGATTTCACAACGTTTAATATGTGTGAGGCCAGGTAAAATGAGGCACGCATTTTGATTATTTTCTAAATGTTTATAGCTACGCTGGACAGGGATAAGCCTAAGAGAGAGTTCACACTGTTTGCATTCGCGTCATTGGTGCCCTTTAAAAGAAAACATGTGATAGGATGAGAGACCTGATACGTGCTAACCGGAAATACAAAATGAACATGGCAAGTAGGAGTAAAAAGGAATTTGTCCGACTAGATGGAGTAATAAAAAATGTACACTTCTCTTCTTAATAAGAAAGAAAAAGCTGCACGATTCTCAGCGAGGCTATACGCCTGGTTCCCCGGGAAGTTTGGACATTTTTCGGTCTAGTCGGCCTACCAGTTGGCCATGCAGAATCATGTGCAAGTTCATGCAGCTGGGGCATGCAGCTTCGCTCCGAGGGAGATCGTCCGCACTGGAATCTTGTATGGCAGGCTAAAGTTCCGAGCAAGATGAGACATTTTGCATGGCGTGTGATTGTTGATGCACTGCCTACTAACGCATGCAAAGCACGCCACCATATCCCTGTCTCTGCTACCTGTCGGCTGTGTGGGGAGGCAAATGACAGTTCGTTTCATGCTTTGATCACCTGCCCCAGGTCGGCGGAGTTGTGGGATGAGATGCGCCAGGTTTGGCCTCTGCCGGCAAAGGAGTTGATGTTGGAGACAGGCCAAGAATGGCTGTTCAGTATTCTATCAGTCCAAAAAGAAGAAGTTAGAGCAATGATAATCATGCTTCTATGGCGGATATGGAGTTTACAGAACGAAGCACTTCACGGCAAGTCGACACCACCTACAGAAATATCAAGAATTTTCTTGTGCATCTACTTAAGCTCATATACTCAGGCACAGAAGTATGGAATAGAGGACATTATTAAAGGAAAAATGACCATCGGAGAGCCTTGTTGTTCAGGTACAGCGGTGAAGCAAGCAAAGCCATGGCCAAAGCCCCCGCCTGGCTGGGTTGCGCTATCGGTGGATGGGTCCTTTGTCAAGGACACTGGATCGGCAGGTTCAGGTGTGGTTTTGTGAAATTCGGATGGAGAGGTCATATTCTCGGCATATAGATACCTATTCCACTGTCAGAGTGCGTTGGAAGCTGAAATCAGTGCAATGTTGGAGGGTGTCTCTTTTAGTTTGCAACAATCAGAGCTACTCATGGTGATTCAATCTGACAATGCTGCTGTAATTGCTGCCGTGATGGATGAATCTCTGAACAAATCTGCCTTTGGGTACCTTATAATGGAAGTCAAGAAGCTACTGGAACCTCGTGATTTTATTCTGCAGAAGATCGATCGTCATCAAAATAGTGTTGCTTAGCTAATATTGGTAGATTTGGAGGTTGCACTGCTTTTTGGTTGCGCCGTGTTCCAGACAGTGTCTCCAACTTGGTACTAGCGGACTGTAACACCATTTCAGAGGAATAAATTCACACCCCTTTCATAAAAAAAATAGTGTAGGAAAAGAAGTCACATGAGTTCATCCAAACAAAAAAGAAGAATTCACATGAGTTAGACTTAAGAAGAAAAGAGTGTTGTGCTTCAGTTCACGGTTGCTAACAAGGTATTACAGATTTTATTTATTTATTGCGAAAAAGATCTGATCTACTATTAAAGTTCACCTAAAGTACAAAATATCTCTATATGAAAAAAGGTACAAAGCATCTCAAACATATAAATTACATCGAGATTCTAAGAACACCGAACAAGCACTACCGACGCCAGAATAAGTCAGGATCAATGCACGCAAGACATTCAGCATTGTGGTACATGGGCGAGCAACATACCATACGGAATCCTTGCAAAAAAATATCATACATAAGAAGAATGATATTGTGTCTATAACAATTGAAAATGAACAACACGTAGTTAAAGTATCCACTAAATCATCTTAATTGTGCATGAACATATATGTCTTAGAACAAAATTTATCCATACAATAAGGGGGGGGGGGAGCAATGATAAAGTGAGAGGATATTCATGAAAGGTTAGTTTGGTGGAAAAAAACTGAGCAAGAGATAATGTTCTAATGAACTAGAAACAAACCATGCTGTATATTTTATACTTTTTTTTGTTATGCCAAGAAAATATAGGTCAACACGAAATAAGATAGAAATGACGAAATAATTCTATGATGATTATAACAAGTGGACAAAGAGAAGAAGAAGAAGAAGAAGAAGAAGAAGAAGAAGAAGAAGAAGAAGAAGAAGAAGAGAGAGAGAGAGAGAGAGAGAGAGAGAGAGAGTTTTGACAACATTATTTAGCATGTATCAATAATGTAATGGCTTAGATTTATGATTATGCGAAATATATATAATAAGATGAGCTGCCAAGAAAGTATTGGGAGGGTGCTATGTACAAACGAATAATATATCCAGGTATTAACCAATGAGCAAAATAGCCAAATTTATCAAAAATATAAATAAAATATATGAATTCTAGCCACGCAACTGCGCAGGTGAACCCGCTAGTTACACATTATATCACAATACTTATGCCTATTCTCTCTTATTTTATAAGGTTTACATGAAGAGGGAGAATGCCAGCAGCTGGAATTCTGGACTCGAAAGGGAGCAAATATTAGAGACCTATTCTGCACAACTCCAAAAGTCCTGAAACTTCACGAAGCTTATTTTTGGAATATATAAAAAATATTGGGCGAAGAAAGAACCAGAGGGGGGCCACCAGCCAGCCACATCGGTGGAGGGCGCGCCCTACACCCCTGGGCGCCCCCCCCGACCTTGTGGGCCCCCTGGCAGGCCTCCGATGCCCATCTTTGGCTATATGGTGTGTTTTGACCTGGAAAAAAAATTAGAAGGAAGCCTTCGGGACGAAGCGCCGCCATCTCGAGGCGGAACCTGGGCAGAACCAATCCAGGGCTCTGGCGGAGTTGTTCTACCGGGGAAACATCCCTCCGGGAGGGGAAAATCGTCGCCGTCATCATCACCATCAATCCTCTCATCGAGAGGGGGTCAATTTCCATCAACATCTTCACCAGCACCATCTACTCTCAAACTCTAGTTCATCTCTTGTATTTGATCTTGGTCCCAAAACCTCAGATATGTACCTGTGGGTTGCTAGTAGTGTTGATTACTCCTTGTAGTTGATGCAAGTTGGTTTATCCGGTGGAAGATTATATTTTCAGATCCTTAATGATAATTAATACTCCTCTGATCTTGATTATGAATATGTTTTGTTAGTAGTTACGTTTGTTCCTGAGGGCATGGGAGAAGTCTTGTTATAAGTAATCATGTGAATTTGATATTCGTTCGATATTTTGATGAGATTTATGTTGTCTCTCCTCTAGTGGTGTTATGTGAACGTCGACTACATGACACTTCACCATTATTGGGGCCTAGGGGAAGGCATTGGGAAGTAATAAGTATATGATGGGTTGCTAGAGTGACAGAAGCTTCAACCCTAGTTTATGCGTTGCTTCGTAAGGGGTTGATTTGGATCCATATGTTTCATGCTATGGTTAGGTTTACCTTAATACTTCTTTCATAGTTGTGGATGCTTGCGAGAGGGGTTAATCATAAGTGGGAGGCTTGTCCAAGGAAGGGCAGCACCCAAGCACCGGTTCACCCACATATCAAATTATCAAAGTAACGAACGCAAATCATATGAGCATGATGCAAAACTAACTTGACAATGTGTCCTCGGGAGCGCTTTGCTTCATATAAGAGTTCGTCCAGGCTTGTCCTTTGCTACAAAAAGGATTGGGCCACCTTGCTGCACCATGTTTACTTCTGTTACTTGCTACCCGTTACGATTTACCTTATCACAAAACTATCTGTTACGATAATTTCAATGCTTGTAGAGAATACCTTACTAAAAACTAATTGTCACTAGTAGAAAAATGGCCATTGGTCCCGGTTCGTAAGGCTCATCTGTCCTGGTTGGCCAACCGGGACTAAAGGGTCGTTACTAATGCCCTAGGCCTTTAGTCCTAGTTCTTACACGAACCGGGACAGGTGGGCCTCCACGTGGCCGCTGCGGCGAGCCCAGGCAGGAGGGCCTTTGGTCCCGGTTGGTGGAACCAACCGGGACCAAAAGGCATCCATGCGTCAGCAGCTGGCAGGAGCTGAGGTTTTTGTTTTTTAAAGGGGGTGGTTTAGGGGTTTTGGGGGTTAATTTAGGTTGTTAGCTAGCTAATAGAGAGAAGTGTCCTCTCTTATCTCCGTGCTTGGTTTACCAACGCTACTGCTATGCCTAAACATGGCTTAGATTAAAGTGAAGGCAATATGTGGTGCACGTCGAAAGTAATACTAATGCTAATTAACTTGATCAAGTTTGGATTGTACTACTTTCGACATGGACCACATGCATGTTGCCTTCACTACAATCCAATTCATGTTCATTTCACCCACTGATATATAATAACTCTTCATGCTCGCATTATGCATCATCTTAATAACAAGTCCTACTAATCATTGTCATACAACTTCTACTCGTTATTAATAACAAGTCATACGATCATCATCCTCATAGTCATCGAACCAACCCTACTTAATTGTTCTTAGCACATGATCATCAGTATTAGGTAGGACCTAAATACCCTCTTTAAGGTAAAATAGCATAAAACAATATAGACCCTGACTCTCCATTATGGAGAATGGAGATCATCCTGTCTCCAATTCTTGTGTTTTGCTTCCTTTTGCTTCCAAGAACCTCCTTACGACTGTCCATACATTTTTTTCATTCTTTGATTAGCATGTCTCCACTTCTTTTAGAAATCCGGTATGGACAGTTCAGATTCGTTGGATGACCTGGATGTATGTTCAAAACATCAAGGCTACCATTCTCATACATCAAATGAGGCACACAATCCATCAAGATTCTCTGTTGAAAAACGTAGCAATAACTTCATAGTTAGCAATGATGTACTAGTTTTAGAAGTATGCAAAAGATGCACGGATGTCGTAATAGTAAAAAATCTTACCAGGGTATCTCCATGGTAGTTGACGTGGTTCAACACGTGCACTAATGGCACATATTGACCATAATGTTGAGGAGTTTGATTGTAGATATTGTAATTCTCAATATCAGTACAAAATGCGATCAGATGATTTTTCTCCTGATAAGTTAATTCGGAGCCATCGGTGTAGTGGGTTTTGTCTACCATCTTCCGCACATTCTTTGAACAATGAAAATAAGCTGTCAATGAAAATAAGCTGTCAACTATCTTGAACTAACCAATGTAAATTAGTTAATAACTACGTTTGAGAAACTCACATAACGGTAGAATTGGAGGCGTATCAACAAGGACCCAAATGTCCATATTGTCTTGCTCGATTTCAGGATCACTAAGATCCATGGTGACAAGCATATCCTCATGAAAACCATACATCTTGCAAAGTTCTTCCCATTTTTTGCAACCAAAATGGGTTACGCTCTCAGAATTGTACAGTTTTACTTCGAAATCCATACCATGATGGGTCCTTAAGTGAATTTTCTTTGTTTCCATCCTTTCATGGTCTTCAAAACCCATCCTCCCCAAGACATAGCGTCTTGCATGGCATGGGATAAGCTAGTCGAATTGTAAAACATGAAAATTACACGTTGAAATAGTTAAAGTCGTGCCTAATTATGAAAAAAACACTTGTCGTCGTTGCGTACCGTTTCAACATCAAAGGTCTCCTCGAGCTTAATGCTGAAGCGCCGATCTTCGTCTCGGTGAGGCCTGTCGCACAGACCTCGGTCGTCGTGGCACTAGTCGCACTCCCTCGGGAGACTTTCGTCGTCCGAGTATGACATCTCCTATGTTCATAATGTTGGGGAACGTAGTCATTTCAAAAAAATTCTATGCACACGCAGGATCATGGTGATGCATAGCAACGAGAGGGGAGAGTGTGTCCACGTACCCTCGTAGACTGAAAGCGGAAGCGTTAGCACAATGCAGTTGATGTAGTCGTACGTCTTCATGATCCGTCCAATCCAAGTACAGAACGCACGGCACCTCTGAGTTCAGCACACGTTCAGCTCGATGACGTCCCACGAACTCCGGTCCAGCAGAGCTTCGAGGGAGAGTTTCGTCAGCACGACGGCGTGACGATGGTGATGATGATGCTACCGACGCAGGGCTTCACCTAAGCACCGCTACGATATGACCAAGGTGGATTATGGTGGAGGGGGGCACAGCACACGGCTAAAAGATCAATGATCAATTGTTGTGTCTCCAAGGGGTGCCCCCTCCCCGTATATAAAGGAGTGGGGGAGGGGGAGGGCCGGCTCTCTCTATGGCGCGCCCTAGGGGAGTCCTACTCCCACCGTGAGTAAGATTCCCCCTTTCCTAGTAGAACTAGCTAGGAGCCCTTCCAAGTAGTAGGAGTAGGAGAGAAGGAAAGGGAAAAGAGAAGAGAAGGAAGGAGGGGGCGCCGCCCTCCCCATAGTCCAATTCGGACTAAGCATTGGGGGCGTGCAGCCTCTCCTCTCTCTTTCCCCTAAGGGCTTGTTCGGTTAATCCCTCCCACAAGGGGATTGGAGAGGATTGGAGGGGATTGAGGTGGATTTTGACTTGTGGGGGATTTAAGCCCTCTCAATCCCCTCCAAACCCCTTCAAATCTGAAGGAACCGAACAAGGCCTAAAGCCCAATAAGGCCCATATACTCTCCGGCGAATTCCCGTAACTCTCCGGTACTCCGAAAAATACACGAATCACATGGAACCTTTCCGAGGTCCGAATATAGTCGTCCAATATATCGATCTTTAATCCGGGACTCCGAACTACCTTTAGTACATCAAAACACATAAACTCATAATACAAATTGTCACCGAACGTTAAGCGTGCGGACCCTACGGGTTCGAGAACTATGTAGACATGACCAAGACACGTCTCCGGTCAATAACCAATAGCGGAAACTGGATGCTCATATTGGCTCCTACATATTCTACAAAGATCTTTTTCGGTCAAACCGCATAACAACATACGTTGTTCCCTTTGTCATCGGTATGTTACTTGCCCGAGATTCGATCGTCGGTATCTCAATACCTAGTTCAATCTCGTTACCGGCAAGTCTCTTTACTCGTTCCTAATACATCATCCCGCAACTAACTCATTAGTTACAATGCTTGCAAGGCTTATAGTGATGTGTATTACCGAGTGGGCCAAGAGATACCTCTCCGACGATCGGAGTGACAAATCCTAATATCGAAATATGCCAACTCAACAAGTACCTTCGGAGACACCTGTAGACCACCTTTATAATCACCTAGTTACGTTGTGACGTTTGGTAGCACACAAAGTGTTCCTCCGGTAAATGGGAGTTGCATAATCTCATAGTCATAGGAACATGTATAAGTCATGAAGAAAGCAATAGCAACATACTAAACGATCAAGTTCTAAGCTAACGGAATGGGTCAAGTCAATCACATCATTCTCCTAATGATGTGATCCCGTTAATCAAATCTATACCTACTAATAAAGCAAGGTGCGTTTCGCCAATTTTTTTATCCGTTCACCGCTAAAAATAATTTAGTTTCCTATATCCGAGGTGGTACGAAATTTATATATGTTTGTCAGTTAGAAAAAGAATTTTCGTACGTGGGCCGCACACTATGGCCCAGCAAAGCCAGCCCACGTATTTTTCTGCCCACGCACTTGGGAAAATTCTATTTTCCGCACAGGGCGATAAATAGTTGAGTTTCCCACTAGACAACCAATATTCAGCTGGCCAATTTTTTTTGTGTTTTACTTCTATTTTTATTCTTAGTTTCATATCTCTTTTTTCTCATCCAAGTTTATTTTCCTTTTAGAATTTATTTCTTAAATTTAAAAATCCTCAAAAATGTTCCGAATTAATTTTTTTTTGAAAATGTTCAAATTCAAATACTTTGTTACTATTTAAAAAAATATTCCAAACTTGCAAAGAGTTTCCCATTTTTTCAGAAAATATTTTTTCAAAATTGTTCAAGATGTCTAAAAATCAAATAGCATTTAAAAATGCTTCAAATTCAAAAAATATTCTTATTTTTGTGAAATTTTCATAATAAAAAATAATGTTCGTTTAAAAAAGATACACATTTTCAATTTTTTTGAATTTTCAACACATGTTCCTGTTTTTAGAAAATGTTCACAAATTTAAATAATTTTCATGTTTTTAGTTGGAGTTTCGTATAGGACAACCAATAATGGGCTGGCCCAATTTTCTTTATTTCTGTGTTTTACTTCTATTTTTATTCTATTTCCTATCTATTTTTTCCCTTCCAAGTTTAATTTTATTTTAGAATTTATTTTGTAAATAAAAAATTCTCAAAAAAGTTCAGACTTAAGATTTGTTTTTTTAAATGTTAACAATTCCTTTTTTTCTATTTTAAAAAAATATTCGGAACTTGCAAAAAGGTTCCCATTGTTTCCAAAACAATTATTGTTTTTCAAAATAGTTTGAGATGTCTAAAAGAAAATAGCGTTTCAAAAATGCTCCAAATTCGAAAAATATTCTGTTTTATTGAAATTTTTATCATTAAAAATAATGTTTTGTATAAAAGATACATATTTTCTAAAAATCTTACGAATTTTGAACATATGTTCGCTTTTTAAAAAATGTTCACAAAGTCAAATAATGTTAATGTTTTTATAAAAAAATTGGTGTTTTCAGAAAATATTTGTGAATTGAAAAAGATGTTTCCTTTCATATTTTGTTCGCCTTTTAAAAAGTGTACATTATTTTCAAAAAACTATTCCAGATTTAAAATATTACTCATGTTTCCTAGAATATTCAGAAACTTCATACCTTAAAGTCCCCTGGATTGGAAGGATTGAAAGGAAAAATAGATTGAATAACTCATGGTTCCTCCCTGACGTACGATGACATAACAAAAGTCTTAAACACCATCGATCAATGAATGAAAAAATAACGGATTGATTCCTCCACACGCTGCGAAACCGAGAAGCTAATCGTTTCTTTTCTTTGTGTGCACATAGGGTTTTGCTTGCACATATAATTCTCACTGACTTTAACTGCATACTATTTTATCTCCTGTTGCAACGCACGAGCATATGTGCTAGTGACAAGTCATGTCTATGGTCATGAAACTTAACCATCTTTGATTAACGAGCTAGTCAAGTAGAGGCATACTAGTGACACTATGTTTATCTATGTATTCACACATGTATTATGTTTCCGGTTAATACAATTCTAGTATGAATAATAAACATTTATCATGAAATAAGGAAATAAATAATAACTTTATTATTGCCTCTAGGGCATATTTCCTTCAGTCTCCCACTTGCACTAGAGTCAATAATCTAGTTCACATGGCCACGTGATTTAACACCAATAGTTCCCATCACCATGTGATTAACACCCATAGTTCACATTGTCATGTGACCAACACCCAAAGGGTTTACTAGAGTAAATAATCTAGTTCACATCGCTATGTGATTAACACCCAAAGAGTACTAAGGTGTGATCTTGTTTTGCATGTGAGTGAAGTTTAGTCTACGGGTCTGCCACATTCAGATCCGTATGTATTTTGCAAATTTCTATGTCAACAATGCTCTACACGGAGGTACTCTAGCTAATTGCTCCCACTTTCAAAAATGTATCCAGATTGAGACTTAGAGTCATCTGGATTATTGACAAAATTTGCATCGACGTAACCCTTTACGACGAACCTTTTGTCACCTCCATAATCGAGAAACATATCCTTATTCCACTAAGGATAATTTTGACCGCTGTCCAGTGATCTACTCCTAGATCACTATTGTACTCCCTTGCTAAACTCAGTGTAGGATATACAATAGATCTGGTACACAGCATGGCATACTTTATAGAAACTATGGATGAGGCATAGGGAATGACTTTCATTCTCTTTCTATCTTCTGCCGTGGTCGAGCTTTGAGTCTTACTCAATTTCACACCTTGTAACACAGGTAAGAACTCTTTCTTTGACTATTACATTTTGAACTACTTCAAAATCTTGTCAAGGTATGTACTTATTGAAAAAAAAACTTATCAAGTGTCTTGATCTATCTCTATAGATCTTGATGCTCAATATGTAAGTAGCTTCACCGAGGCCTTTATTTGAAAAACTCCTTTAAAATACTTCTTTATCCTTTCCAGAAAATTCTACATTATTTCCGATCAACAATATGTCATTCACATATATTTATCAGAAATACTGTAGTGCTCCCACTCACTTTCTTGTAAATACAGGCTTCACCACAAGTCTGTATAAAATTATATGCTTTGATCAACTCATCAAAGTGTATATTCCAACTCCGAGATGCTTGCACCAGTCCATAGATGGATCACTGGAGCTTGCACATTTTGTTAGCACCTTTAGGATCGACAAATCCTTCTGGTTACATCATATACAACTCTTCTCTAAGAAATCCATTAAGGAATGTAGTTTTGACATCCATTTGCCAGATTTCCTAAAATGTCGCAATTTCCTAACATGATTCGGACAGACTTAAGCATCGTTACGAGTGAGAAAATCTCATCGTAGTCAACACCTTGAACTTTGTCAAAACCTTTTTCGACAAGTCTAGCTTTGTAGATAGTAACAGTACTATCAGAGTCCCTCTTCCTCTTGAAGATCCATTTATTTTATATGGCTTGCCCATCATCGGGGAAGTCAACCAAAGTCTACACTTTGTTCTCATACATGGATCCCATCTCAGATTTCATGGCCTCAAGCCATTTCGCGGAATCTGGGCTCATCATCGCTTCCTCATAGTTCGTAGGTTCGTCATGGTCAATTAACATGACCTCCAGAATAGGATTACCTTACCACTCTAGTGCGGATCTCACTTTGGTCGACCTACGAGGTTCGCTAGTAAATTGATCTGAAGTTACATGATCATCATCATTAGCTTCCTCACTAATTGGTGTAGGAGTCACAGAAACAGATTTCTGTGACGAACTACTTTCCAATAAGGGAGCAGGTACAGTTACCTCATCAAGTTCTACTTTCCTCCCACTCACTTCTTTCGAGAGAAACTCCTTCTCTAGAAAGGATCCATTCTCAGCAACAAATATCTTGCCTTCGGATCAGTGATAGAAGGTGTACCCAACAGTTACTTTTGGGTATCCTATGAAGACTCACTTTTCCGACTTGGGTTTGAGCTTATCAAGATGAAACCTTTTCACATAAGCATCGCAACCCCAAACTTTAAGAAACGAAAGCTTAAGTTTCTTACTAAACCACAGTTCATACGGTGTCGTCTCAAAGGATTTAGATGGTGCCCTTTTTAATGTGAATGCAGCTGTCTCTAATGCATAACCCCAAAACGATAGTGGTAAATCGGTAAAAGACATCATAGATTGCACTATGTCAAATAAAGTACGGTTATGACGTTCAGACACACCATAACGCTGTGGTGTTCCAGGTGGCATGAGTTTCTGAAACTATTCCACATTGTTTTAATTGAAGACCAAACTCGTAACTCAGATCATAGAAACTTCATTTTCTTGTTACGATGATTTTCCACTTCACTCTGAAATTCTTTGAACTTTTCAAATGTTTCAGACTTATGTTTCTTCAACTAGATATACCCATATCTGCTCAAATCATCTGTGAAGGTCAGAAAATAATGATACCCACCGTGAGCCTCAACACTCATCGGACCACATACATCAGTATGTATTATATTCAATAAGTCAGTTGCTCGCTCCATTGTTCTGGAGAACGGAGTCTTAGTCATCTTTGCCCATGAGGCATGGTTCGCGAGCATCAATTGATTCATAATCAAGTGATTCCAAAAGCCCATCAGCATGGATTTTCTTCATGTGCTTTACACCAATATGACCTAAACGGCAGTGCCACAAATAAGTTGCACTATCATTATTAACTTTGCATCTTTTGGGTTCAATATTATGAATATGTGTATCACTATGATCGAGTTTCAACAAACCATTTTCATTTGGTGTATAACCATAGAAGGTTTTATTCATGTAAACAGAATAACAATTATTCTGTAACTTAAATGAATAACCGTATTGCAATAAACATGATCAAATCATATTCATGCTCAACGCAAAGACCAAATAACACTTATTTAGGTTCAACACTAATTCCGAAAGTATATGGAGTATGCAATGATGATCATATCATTCTTGGAACTACTTCCAACACATATCATTACTTCACCCTTAACTAGTCTATGTTCATTCTGCAACTCCCGTTTTAAGTTACTACTCTTAGCAACTGAACTAGTATCAAATAATGAGGGGTTGCTATAAACACTAGTAAATTACATGTAAATCCAATATACCTTTGTCCACTTTGCCATCCTTCTTATCCGCCAAATACTTGGGGCAGTTCCGCTTCCAGTGACTAGTCCCTTTGCAGTAAAATCACTTAGTCTCAGGCTTAGGTCCAGACTTGGGCATCTTCACTTGAGCAGCAACTTGCTTGCCATTCTTCTTTAAGTTCTCCTTCTTCCCTTTGCCCTTTTCTTGAAACTAGTGGTCTTGTTAACCATCAACACTTGATGCTTTTCTTGATTTCTACCTTCGTCGATTTCAGCATCACGAAGAGCTTGGGAATCGTTTCCGTTATCCCTTGCATATTATAGTTCATCATGAAGTTCTAGCAACTTGGTGATAGTGACTACAGAACTCTGTCAATCACTATCTTCTCTGGAAGATTAAATCCCACTTGATTCAAGTGATTGTAGTACTCGGACAATCTGAGCACATGCTTACTGGTTGAGCTATTCTCCTCCATCTTGTAGGCAAAGTAACATCATAGGTCTACCTCTCGACACGGGCATGAGTATGAAATACTAATTTCAACTCTTGGAACATCTTATATGATCCGTGGCGTTCAAAACATTTTTGAAGTCCCGGTTCTAAGCCATAAAGCATGGTGCACTAAACTACCAAGTAGTCATCATACCGACAGAGCCGGCCTTGGGGAGGGGCAGGGGGGCAGCCGCCCTGGGCCGCCAGATTTCAGGGGGGCCCTACGCGTATAACTATGGGCCATGCAGGGACGCAGGTAGTCCATGATCAAATATATTCCGTATTACCCTCGTGATTTCAGAGGCCCGTAGGCAGTACCATGTACAGTACTTCCGTATTACCCTCGTTGAGATATGGGGCTTCACCCAACGCATGACCTTGCCAAAGCCCTACAGATTTTAGCACACAACGCCCACGACTCCATGTCTTTTTTTTGCGCCGTCAACACCCCCAAACACGATAAGGTCATGGTCGCCATTGCTGTGGCGGCGGCGACGGTGGAGTACACCAGTACGCTCGTCGGCGGCCTCTGGTAAGTATTGATTCACTCCTTTTTATTTTATCGAATCATGCGCGTTTGTATCTATTTTGAGATTTCTGCCTTCCCTTCAGTAGGAAAATTTTGGCCGCCACAAGCAGACTTCCGCTTGGCATTGGAAAACTAGGATTATCTCAAAGACACTCAGGTGGTCGAGAAGATTTCAACTTATTACCCCACCCCAAATCATAAGACGTTTTTGCAGGCTTTTTAGTCTACCTAAGACGTCTTACAATTTGGGACAGATGAAGTAGATTTCGAGGTTCAAGGTGGATGGAAAACATTGTTTTTAGATCTGCAAATGTGAAATTTTGAATATCTTTTCTACGGGTTTCTCATGTAGCTATACCATTTAACTTGTTATATGTGTTAATCTACAGGGATTAAAAGATGGTTCTAATGCTTTATCAAAGAGAAAAAATTCTTATCAGCAAACACATGTATAAGTAAGCACTGGATGTGGTGATAATGGCGTAGGTATTGTTTTTCTTCCTATCATAAAAAGCACATGAATCTTTTAAATGGCTATATATTGGCGAAAAACTATATGAGGTTTGTAGATGTCCCAAGAGAGGTTAGGTTTGGCAACTTTACACATTGAAAAGAAATTGTTGAATAAGATTGATATTGATACCATCGCCAGACATTGCATATGGGAAACTAGAAGAAAATTTTCAAGGTAATATATTAGGGGCCCTAGGTTATAGTTTTGCCCCGGGCCCCCGAACTCTCAGGAACGGCCCTGCATACCGAGCTTTGCCAAACATTCATAACGTCTGCATATGCTCCTGCAATAGGTCCGTCACCTAGCGGTGCATCAAGGACATAATTCTTCTGTGCAGCAATGAGGATAATCCTCAGATCACGGATCTAATACGCATCATTGCTACTAACATCTTTCAATTTATTTTTCTCTAGGAACATATCGAAAATAAACGGGGAAGCTATGTGCGAGCTATTGATCTACAACATAGATATGCAAATACTATCATGACTAAGTTCATGAGAAATTTAAGTTCAATTAATCATATTACTTAACAACTCCCACTTAGATAGACATCCCTCTAGTCATCTAAATGATCACGTGATCCAAATCAACTAAACCATGTCCGATCATCACGTGAGATGGAGTAGTTTTCAATGGTGAACATCATTAAGTTGATGATATCTACTATACGATTCACGCTCGACCTTTCGGTCTCCAGTGTTCCGAGGCCATATCTGCATATGCTAGGCTCGTCAAGTTTAACCCGAGTATTCTGAGTGTGCAAAATTGGCTTGCACCCGTTGTAGATGAATGTAGAGCTTATCACACCCGATCATCACGTGGCGTCTCGGCACAACGAACTTTGGCAACGGTGCATACTCAGTGAGAACACTTTTATCTTGAAATTTAGTGAGAGATCATCTTATAATGCTACCGTCAATCAAAGCAAAATAAGATGTATAAAAGATAAACATCACATGTAATCAATATAAGTGATATGATATGGCCATCATCATCTTGTGCTTGTGATCTCCATCTCCGAAGTACTGTCATGACCTCCATTGTTACTGGCATGACACTATGATCTCCATCATCTTGATCTTTTATCAACGTGTCGTCACATGGTCGTCTCACCAGCTATTGCTTTTGCAACTATTGCTATCGCATAGCGATAAAGTAAATCAATTACACACCACTTGCATCTTATGCAAATAAAGAGACAACCATAAGGCTCCTGCCAGTAGCCGATAACTTCAACAAAACATGATCATCTCATACAACAATTTATATTTCATCACGTCTTGACCATATCACATCACAACATGCCCTGCAAAAACAAGTTAGACGTCCTCTACTTTGTTGTTGCAAGTTTTACGTGGCTGCTACGGACTTAGCAAGAACCGTTCTTACCTACGCATCAAAACCACAATGATAGTTTGTCAAGTTAGTGTTGTTTTAACCTTCTCAAGGACCGGGCGCAGCCACACTCGGTTCAACTAAAGTTGGAGAAACTGACACCCACCAGCCACCTGCGTGCAAAGCACGTCGGTAGAACCAGTCTTGCGTAAACGTATACGTAATCTCGGTCCAGGCCGTTTCATCCAACAATACCGCCGAACCAAAGTATGACATGCTGGTAAGCAGTATGACTTGTATTGCCCACAACTCACTTGTGTTCTACTCGTGCATATAACATCTACGCATAAAACCTGGCTCGGATGCCACTGTTGGGGAACGTAGTAATTTCAAAAATTTCCTACGCACATGCAGGATCATGGTGATGCATAGCAACGAGAGGGGAGAGTGTGTCCACGTACCCTCGTAGACCGAAGGTGGAAGTGTTAGCACAACGTGGTTGATGTAGTCGTACGTCTTCACGATCCGACCGATCCAAGTACCGAACACACAACACCTCCGAGTTCAGCACACGTTCAGCTCGATGACGTCCCACGAACTCCGATCCAGCAGAGCTTGGGAGAGTTCCGTCAGCACGACGGGTTGATGACGGTGATGATGATGCTACTGACGCAGAGCTTCTCCTAAGCACCGCTACGATATGACCGGGGTGGATTATGGTGGAGGGGGGCACCGCACACGGCTAAAAGATCAATGATCAATTGTTTTGTCTCCAAGGGGTGCCCCCTCCCCGTATATGAAGGAGTGGAGGAGGGGGAGGGCCGGCCCTCTCCATGGCGCGCCCTAGGGGAGTCCTACTCCCACCGGGAGTAGGATTCCCCCTTTCCTAGTAGAACTAGGAGCCCTTCCAAGTAGTAGGAGTAGGAGAGAAGGAAAGGGAAAAGAGAAGAGAAGGAAGGAGGGGACGCCGCCCCTCCCCCTAGTCCAATTCGGACTAAGCATTGGGGGGTGCACAGCCTCTCCTCTCTGTTTCCCCTAAAGCCCAATAAGGCCCATATTCTCCCCGGCGAATTCCTGTAACTCTCCGGTACTCCAAAAATACCCGAATCACTCGGAATCTTTCCGATGTCCGAATATAGTCATCCAATATATCGATCTTTACGTCTTGACCATTTCGAGACTCCTCGTCATGTCCCCGATCTCATCCGGGACTCCGAACTACCTTCGTTACATCAAAACACATAAACTCATAATACAAATCTTCAATGAACTTTAAGCGTGCGGACCCTACGGGTTCGAGAACTATGTAGACATGACCGAGACACGTCTCCGGTCAATAACCAATAGCGGAATCTGGATGCTCATATTGGCTCCTACATATTCTACAAAGATCTTTATCGGTCAAACCACATAACAACATATGTTGTTCCCTTTGTCATCGGTATGTTACTTGCCCGAGATTCGATCGTCGGTATCTCAAAACCTAGTTCAATCTCGTTACCGGCAAGTCTCTTTACTCGTTCCGTAATAAATCATCCCGGAACTAACTCATTAGTTACAATGCTTGTAAGGCTTATAGTGATGTGTATTACCGAGTGGGCCCAGAGATACATCTCCGACGATCGGAGTGACAAATCCTAATCTTGAAATACTCCAACTCAACAACTACCTTCGGAGACACCTGTAGAGCACCTTTATAATCACCCAGTTACGTTGTGACGTTTGGTAGCACACAAAGTGTTCCTCCGGTAAACGGGAGTTGCATAATCTCATAGTCACAGGAACATGTATAAGTCATGAAGAAAGCAATAGCAACATACTAAACGATCAAGTGCTAAGCTAACAAAATGGGTCAAGTCAATCACGTCATTCTCCTAATGATGTGATCCCGTTAATCAAATGACAACTCATGTCTATGGTTAGGAAACTTAACCATCTTTGATTAATGAGCTAGTCAAGTAGAGGCATACTAGTGACACTATGTTTGTCTATGTATTCACACATGTATTATGTTTCGGGATAATACAATTCTAGCATGAATAATAAACATTTATCATGAAATAAGGAAATAAATAATCACTTTATTATTGCATCTAGGGCATATTTCCTTCACATAATTTAAATATTAAACTTGTACAATTAAATATATGTACTAAAAACCTAAATTAGATCATTATTATTCATCATGGGCTGACTATCGGTCTGTCGAGTCTATTCTTGAAAACTCTTAGCTCACGTGGTGTACGTATTCGACCGTCGGTGATGGTAGCTCCTCCTTTCATTCCCGAGTGCATTACACCAAATTTTCTTGCACACAGGAATGAAGGAGAAGCTACCCCCATGACAATAGTCGGGATTCTTCATCCTCCCATATATATATGGTGGAGACTCTCCCTCACTGGTTCCTCTCTGACATTTGTGACCGTCGGTGATGGTACCCCCTCCTTTCATTCCCGAGTGCATTACCCCAAATTGTCTAGTACACAGGAACGAAGGAGAAGCTACCCCCACGACAACAGTCGGGATTCTTCGTCCTCTCATATATGGTGGAGACTCGACAGAAATATACATGTTTTTATCTACATCATATGAGCATTCAAACTTGATGGCCATTACATTTCAATGGTTGAAAATATCAGCAAAAACATTTCAAAATATCTTATAGGACTCATATTGACATGGAGATTTGGCTCGTGTGACCTCGAGGTCGGAGGGGGGTCGATGACAGGGACGACGGCAGGGATGATGGAGTGGGCTCCTAGATTTCTGCAAAAACGAAAACCCTATAAGCTATCAACTAATGAAATGCATACGCCTTGCATAGTGCTCTCCAATTTTAGCATTCAAAGTAGGAGTAGTTTTCCAATTTGAGCAGTCAATAAGCAAAACCAAATCGTAAAATAAAGTAGTATTCAAATTAGCATGCATTAAATTATAAGCAAAACTACATCATCTCTAGCGTCCGTACATCATCGAATATTATCACTAATACACCTCGAATACTATCATATATATAGCATCACTAATACTATCATAGGGCATGGACAACACATAAAACCATTCTGCTTGTTTGCCTCAGCCACTTCGAGAAAATTATGCAGGCCCTTAATGTACTCGGAGGTGTCTCTTTCACCATACATCCATTGCCGGTTCATCTGCGTGCATTATATATAATTATGTGTGTCAAAAGTAAAAAAATTAGACAAGTATCTATCTAAAGTAAGAATTTTTTTATTTCAGAAAGAAGATAAGAACAAGAAGATCACCACGGTGGTGCCGGCGACGAGATCGGCGCGGGCGATCGACGACGGTGACGATGGGGACGGGGCATGACAGACCGCTAAACCTATGCAAATCTCGGGAAAAATGGAGCTCGGAGGTCGAGCTTCGAGAGGAGAAAGCTTAACTAGTGTGGCTCGGGCATTTCATCGAACACCTCATGTGCATAGGAGGTGAGCTAGAGCACCCAAATGGCCTCCCCTCGCCGGCCAGGAAAAACATAGCACTATGGAGTGCTCTACTGTGGCGAGGGGGTATATATAGGCAACTCATTTGTCCTGGTTCATGGTTGGAACCAGGACTAAATCTCCCCCTTCTGTCCCGGTTCGAGCCACGAACCGGCACCAATGTATGTGGCCCAGGAGCGAGGCCCATTAGTCCCGGTTCGTGCCAGGAACCGGGACAAATGGGTCCAAACAAACCGCGACCAATGCCCACGAGGCCCCGTCCGGCCCCATGGGCTGACGAACCGGGACGTATGCCCCCATGGGTCCCGGTTCGTGACTGAACCGGGACTAATGGGCTGGCCAAGCCCTAACCAAAGCCCTGTTTTCTACTAGTGTGTCATTTCCGTCTGCTCCTTGTTGGGTTCGACACTCGTAGTTACTGAAAGGACTACGATAGATCCCCTAGACTTGTGGGTCATCAGAGATCGACCGAGAGGGGTAGGGGTGAGGTTCGCGCGAGAGAGTTTTCTTTTTTTTGAGGAATGCACGAGAGAGTTTGGTGGGGTGGGAGTGGATCGGGGGGTGGTTGATGCGGCTGTGGACACGCTCATTAGTAGCGTGGGTGTGTTACCTGCACTATAGCTATTCACTAAGTAGTAGCACAGGTTTTACAACCCGCGCTAGTACTATTTTATGTGCGGTTTTTTCCATGTGCTACCACTAATATTTACTAGTAGCAAGCGGTCAATATAGCGCGCTACTAGTAATTAGCAGTAGTGTGGGTTAATATAGCGCGCTACTAGTAAGCGTCTACCTATAAGCTATTTCCTAGTAGTGCCATCCTGCATTGCATAAATGGATGGATGGAACTAGTTTCCTTAGAAATGATAATTGGTTAGACAGATGGATGGAACTAGGTTTTTTTAGTAAAGCTTGGATAGATAGATGGATAGATGGATGGATGGATGGTAGGGTTAGAACTAGGGATTTTTTGGTAATATAAATTTTTAGTCAAAAAACTAATAATAGAATTTTTTAGTAAATGCATGTCATTTGAATAGAATACAATAGTAAGTGTAGACTAGAGTAGCAAATTATAATATGTTCAGTAAATTTATATCTTTTGAATAGTAATAGAATATATTTTTTAGTAAATGTAGGCCTTTTGAATGGTTTTGCGAATACTATTTTTATGAATGGTAAAAAAATAGAATATTTGAAGTAAAAAAGTACAGTAATAGAATATAAAAATTTCTCGTGTCGCATCTTCCTCTCCTGCTCAATCCCCATCCCGCCACCTTGACCACCTCCCTCTCCTCTCTGTTTAGTTTCATTTTCATATCTCTACTATTAAAGGGGGATCGAACATCGTGATGCTTCAACCTCCTCCTATTGCTGCCTCCCCTTGTACGATGCCCCACGGAAAAAAAACAGCAAAGAAAGATCCACAAAACTCGCTGCGGTTATGACCCAATGTCGGTGTACTAGAGTAGGGGTACCCTAGTATCCCGAACTTGTGCACGGACAGTCGCAGCATCCCGCGGCAAGGCTTGCCGAGTGGCCGCCAAGACCCTCCACGGCTACTTTGAAGACCATTCAAGAGCAAAGTACTCAAACCAAGGCCACGGCAAGAGGAGCTGGCCGGGAAGGAGACAAGACCCCGGCAAGAGGAGCTTGCCGGGAAGGCCAACCAAGGCATACCAATAAAACTTGCCGCGACGCGCCACGCGTCCCGACAAGGCCCGGTGAGCGACAAGCTCCCGAACACGACAAGACGACGACCGCGGCAAGGAGCTTGCCGCGGGAAACCCCCACTTCGTGCCCGCGCTCCAGCACACCCGCCAACGTGTCTCTCTAGGACCCTCCCAAGCACACGTGGCGAGAGGCCGTGCAGCTAGGGGTACGCGGTGGCAAGCAGGCGCTGACAAGATAACCATCGTGGCAAACGGTGGCGTCCCTAGCGGTCCCTTTTCGCACTGTTTAGGCGACACAGACGGGCAATTAATGCCCTTGTCCCCTGCCGTCAGGGTTAGGTATGATACACTGTAGCAGGTAGCTGTGCCTACCACAACACCTTTCCATTTTTGCCCTTTACCTCCGTTGCCACCTGTCGGTAGCCCCTTGGGCATATAAAAGGAGGCCCATGTGCAACGGGGGGGGGGAGGGAGGCACTCACGCTCGGTCTCGTTAGCCGCCGGCGTGTACTGTAGCACTCCGCGCTCCCGAGCAAGAAATCAATACAAACCACAAAGCAGGAGTAGGGTTTTACGCATCCGTGCGGCCCGAACCTGGGTAAATCGCTCGCGTGCATCGCCTCGATTTGCTATTTGCGCCATCTCCGCCCCCGCCGAACAGAAAGGGACCCAGTCCGCCGGTCCCATAGGTGCCCGTGGATCAGCACCCCGGCATCTTTGGCGCGCCAGGTAGGGGGCGTCGAAGTTGTGTGAACCAGATCCGGCGTTCTCGCGAGCTAGATCTTCATCATCTTCATCAACATGCCGCCGAAGAAGAAAGTTTCGGAGGCAGCTGCTCCTTCCGCGCCGAGCCAGCCACCACCGGAGCAAACGATTGGTGGGGCAGGCGCCGGCGGAAGGACACGCGTCGACGAGGGAACTCACGGTGCTGCCAGGCCCCAGGACAAGGCTGCGCTGCCCATCGGCGGCGTAGCCGGCTCCCACAATGACCGGGAGCACTCCAAGACCTCGGCGTCCGTGCATGCACCGCGCCCATCTCAGGAGGCGCGGGACCGGCGGCGTCATGGTACTCACGGTACCATGCGTTCGCTAGATCAAGATCGATCTGGTGGATCTCGGAGCGCTCAGGACCACCATGCACGTCAACCTGCTAGCGCGAGCGAGACACGGTCGCCTGGACGAGATACTACTCCTTCTAACGTAGTTAAAAGTCCGAGCATATCCCGCTCCTCGCACCATTCGCCACCGCCACCCGCCACCGCAGCAGAAGCTCTGGCGCGAGCTCAGCTGCTCCTAGACTACCCTCCAGCGGCGGACAAGATCGACGACTGGAGGGCCGCCATCCAGAGTCTCATCGGCTTTGCCAACGGCGACTCTCCACGGCAGCCGAGCACGTCTCAGCCGCGGCAAGCCAGCCAGGCACGAGCCGGAGACGACAAGAATGGTGGGGGTGCAACTACTGTGCACTCTCCACCCCGAAGGCCAAGATCGCCGACTCGCCGGGTCCACCTCGACAGCGACTCCACCGCGTCGTCAGATCCGCGAGTTCGTCGCGATCAGCGCCAAGTTCTTCAAGAACGACAACAAGAAGACGCTCGTACTCGCATCGAGCGCCGGAGAGAGGTGCGACGTCAATCAGACCAGCGCGCTGGGCCCTCTGTTGACATGCGTGCGCCAGAGGAACCAGGCGACTTGCCGTACGTGGTAGGTTGCCCTGCGTTCACTCGTGAGCTGCGGCAAGTCCAGTGGCCCAGTACGAAGAATTTCAAACCAGATGTACCAGAGAAGTACGATGGCAAGTCGCATCCATCGGAGTTCCTGAGCATCTACACCATCGCGGTGCAGGCTGCTGGGGGGCGGGACGATAAGATCCTTGCCAACTACTTCCCGCTGGTGCTTAAGCCCAACGTCAGGTCCTGGCTCATGCACTTGCCGGACAACTCCGTATCCTCCTGGGCAGACCTGTGCCATCAGTTTGTTGACGCCTTCACAGGCGGCCACAAACCTCATGGCCAAGAGAGTGACCTTCACCTGCTCGTCTAGAAGGAAGGGGAGCCACTGCGCAAGTATATCCAGAGGTTCAGCCGTGTACAGCACAACATCCCAAATATCCACCCTGCCGCGGTAATCAGCGCGTTCCATCAGAACGTGCGTAACCGCAGGATGCGGGAGGAGATGGCGATGTGCAAGATTTGGGACGTCAGCGAGCTATATGCCCTGGCCGACAAGTGTGCACGCGCTGAGGAAGGGAGGAAATTCCCCGGAGAAAGCACTGGAGCAGGGGGATCTGACAGCGAGGATGCCGCCCCGGCAAAGAAAAACCGGCGGCGCCACAACAGGAAGAAGCAGAACAAAGAGGTGATGGTTGTTGAGCAGTCCGGCAGCGACGGCGGCGCCAAGCGAGCCAAGGTCAGTAGCTCCGGCAAGGAGGTTGCCGCATGCACCAACTGCCAGGCTGTGGCGGCCGCCGACAAGCAGGACGGCTCCGACAACCAATACTGCAAGATTCACCGCACCAAGGGCCATGACCTCCGGAGCTGCAAGAAAGTCGAGCAGCTTATCCAGCAGCAAAAAGCTGAGTACGAGCGGTGCGACAAGGAGAGGGCCCAAGGGGGTGCTGGAGAATCCGGCAAGAAGCGCGCCGGATAGGGAGGACGCCACGGCAAGGCCAAGCAGCGGCAAGGAGACAGGCCTCCCCGCGGCCGCGACAACGATGAAGATGGCGACGACGAAGACATGGATGATGTTGAGACCAGTGAACAGGAGTTTCAGAAAGCCACAGAGGTCTTGTGCGTTGACGGAGGTGCTTCTCTGCACACTTCACACTGCCAACTCAAGCAGTGGGCGCGGGAAGTCAATGCAGCGGAACCACCTGTCGAATCGCGCAAGCTTCTGAAATGGTCCAGCACGCCTATCATCTTTGACATTGAGGACCACCCTGATCGCACAACTGCGGTCGGGTGCCTGCCGATGTTGGTTTCACCAACTATCCGCCACCTCAAGGTCACTAAGATGTTAGTTGACGGCGGGGCCGGCTTGAACCTGATCTCCTCCGCTGTACTCCGGAAACTCCAAATCCCTGACAGCGAGCTCGAAGAGATCGGCACATTCCAAGGAATCAACCCGGGAAGGAGCAAGCCGAAGGGGAAGGTCACGCTGCCGGTAACATTTGGCAGCGAGCTAAACTTCAGGACTGAGAAGGTCACATTCGACGTTGCCGATATCCCATTGCCCTACAATGGGATACTTGGCCGTCCAGCACTCGCCAAGTTCATGGCAGCCTCTCACTACGCATATAACATGCTGAAGATGCCAGGCCCGATAAGCGTCATTTCTGTCCTTGGCGACAAGAAGGATGCTTTTATCTGCGCCGACAAGATCTACCAGGAAGCAGCAGCCACGGCAGATCGCAATCCACTTGCCGCTGAAGCTCCCGGGGGGAAGAAGACCAAGTCCGGCAAGAGTTCTGATGCCCACTCCGGCAAGCGCACCTCTTCGGAGTGCTGCGCTACCGTTGAGGACGCACCATCGAGCTCCACCGGCAAGTGCAAGAAGACGATGGCGGCTCCGCCAGAGACGAAGAAGGTATCCGTCAAGGAGGACGGCGCTGGTGGTACCTTCACCATCAGTGCCACGCTCGACCCTAAATAGGAAAGCGCGCTCGTTACTTTCCTGCGTGCAAATGTCGACGTGTTTGCATGGCAGCCGTCTGACATCCCCGGTGTTCCCAGGAAAGTGATTGAGCACCACCTTGCCGTTTGTCCTCATGCGCGGCCCGTCAAGCAGAAAGTCAGGAAGCAGGCAATGGAGCGCCAAGAGTTCATTGCAGAAGAGATCAAGAAACTGGAAGCAGCAGGCCTTGTCAGAGGAGTGCTCCATCCCACGTGGTTGGCCAATCCTGTAGTCGTGCGCAAGGCAAACGGGAAATGGAGACTTTGCATCGATTTTACCGATGTTAACAAAGCTTGTCCCAAAGACCCATTTCCTTTGCCGCGCATTGACCAGATTGTTGACTCCACAGCCGGATGTGATTTGCTTTCATTTCTTGACGCATAATCAGGATATCATCAGATCTTCATGGCAGAAGAGGATGAGGAGAAGACCGCATTTATTACTCCATGTGGCACGTACTATTTCGTACGGATGCCTTTCGGATTAAAAAATGCTGGTTCGACGTTTGCAAGAGTAGTCCATGTTGCTCTTGAGCCACAAATACACAGAAATGTGGAAGCCTACATGGATGATATAGTGGTCAAGAGCAAGGACAGAGCAACCCTGATTCAAGATTTAGACGAGACCTTCGCAAATCTGCGCAAGATCAGCCTCAAGCTCAACCCAGAGAAGTGTGTGTTTGGAGTTCCCTCCGGCAAGCTTCTCGGGTTCTTCGTGTCTCAGCGGGGAATTGAAGCCAATCCCGACAAGATCAAGGCCATTGAGCAGATTGAAGCACCAAAGCGCGTCAAGGATGTACAGAAACTTGCCGGTTGCGTGGCTGCTCTCAGCAGGTTTATCTCTCAGTCTGCTGAGCGCGCCCTGCCATTTTTCAAATTATTGAAAAAGGCAGGTCCAGTGAAATGGACTCCGGAAGCGGAGGCTGCGCTGCAAGACCTGAAGAGATACCTGTCCTCCCCTCCAATACTAGTCGCACCTAAGCCACAAGAGAAGTTGCTGCTGTACATAGCGGCAACCAATCAAGTGGTTAGTGCTGCGTTAGTAGCAGAGAGGGAGACAGATGATGAGCCAGCAACCGCGGCAAGCGCATCCAGCGACAAGCAGGGGGCTTCCCCGGCAAGCTCTGGTCCCGACAAAGATGGATCTGCGCAGATGCACGAGGAGACACAGAAGAAAATGGTGCAGTGCCCAGTTTACTTTGTCAGTTCCCTCCTGCAGGGGGCTAGGTCAAGGTATTCCGGTGTGCAGAAATTGCTTTTCGGCCTTCTCATGGCCTCGAGAAAGCTGCGCCATTACTTCCAAGCACATGAGATCACAGTTGTCACTCGCTTTCCGCTGAAGAGGATACTGCAGAATCCAGAAGCGACAGGCAGGATTGTTGAGTGGGCACTAGAACTGTCAAGCTTTGGCCTCAGGTTTGAAAGCACTTCAACTATCCAGAGCAGAGCATTGGCAGAATTTATAGCAGAATGGACGCCAACACCAGATGAAGAAATTCCAGAAACAAGCATCCCCGACAAGGAGGCAAGCAAAGAGTGGCTGATGTACTTTGATGGTGCCTTTTCGCTGCAAGGCTCCGGCGCTGGTGTACTGCTTACCGCACCCACCGGAGAGCACCTCAAGTACGTAGTCCAGATGCACTTTCCCAAGGAGCAAGCAACAAACAATACTGCAGAGTATGAGGGATTGCTCGCCGGTCTCAGGATCGCGGCAGACCTTGGGATCAAGAAGCTCATTGTCAGGGGTGACTCACAGCTTGTCGTCCGCCAAGTAAACAAGAATTATCAGAGTCCGTTGATGGAAGCTTACGTTGACGAAGTGAGGAAGCTAGAAGAGCACTTTGACGGCCTACAAATGGAGCATGTTCCAAGAGCTCACAACGCCATTGCTGACGGCCTGTCAAAATGCGCCGCACTTAAGCTACCTGTGGAACCAGGAATCTTTGTGCTCAAGATGACTCAACCGTCCGTAACACCATCAACTAGACAGAGCAAGAAAAGGAAGTTGATTTCTGGTGACTGTTTGCTGGCAGAGCTTCCTGAAGCCGCCGCCAAGAAGGTCCCTAAGATCAACGTCGAAGGCGCTGAGGAGCAGTCTGCTCCGGCAAGCCCTAGGGTTTGTTCCATTGAAGCAGAAGCTCCCGGCAAGCTTGCCGGGGAACGTCACGCTCCGGCAGAGCCGCAGGTTCTTGCCGTAGAAGCGGATATTCCCGCAGCAGTCTCCAAAACCAACACCAAGAGCACTGAGGAGCAAGATGCTCCGGCAAGCCCTAGGGTTTGTTCCGTCGAAGCAGAAGCTCCCGACAAGTTTTGCCCCGGCAAGCTTGTCGGGGAACGTCAAGCTCCGGCAGAGCCGCAGATTCTTGCCGTAGAAGCGGATGTTCCCGCAGCAGAGTTGCCTTTAGTCCTTGTTGTCGAGCCACAAGCTCCAACATGGGCGCAGCAGATTGTCTGTTTCCTTCAGACAGGAGAACTTCCCGAAGAGCAAGAAGAAGCGGAAAGAGTAGCCCGGCAGTCAAGTATGTACCAGTTCGTCGACAAGACACTGTACAGAAGAAGACTCAACGGTGTGAAATTGAGGTGTATTCACCGGGAAGACGGACAAAAGCTGTTGGCAGAGATACACGGAGGCATATGTGGTCACCACATTGGCGCAAGAGCACTTGTCGGCAAAGCGTTCCGGCAAGGTTTCTTCTGTCCAACAGCCCTCCAGGATGCAACTGCACAAGTAACCAAGTGTGAAGCGTGCCAGTTCCATTCCAAGCAGATACACCAGCCAGCTCAAGCTCTCCAGACGATCCCTTTATCCTGGCCATTTTCGGTCTGGGGGCTCGACATCCTCGGCCCCTTTCCCCGAGCTGTCGGGGGCTTTGAGTACTTGTACGTTGCAATCGACAAGTTCACAAAGTGGCCGGAAGTGGAACTAGTGAGGAAGGTGACAGCACGGTCAGCAGTCAAGTTCTTCAGGTCGATTGTTTGCCGCTTCGGGATCCCTAGCAGGATAATCACCGACAACGGCACGCAATTTACGAGCCGCACCTTCACGCAGTACGTCCAAGATCTTGGCGCCAAGGTCTGCTTCGCTTCTGTTGCTCACCCGAGAAGCAACAGTCAAGCGGAGAGGGCAAATGCTGAAGTGCTGCGCGGGCTCAAGACCAGAACTTTCGACAGGCTGCACAAGTGCGGAAGAAACTGGATCGAGGAGCTGCCGGTGGTTCTTTGGTCGATTAGAACGACGCCAAATCGAGCCACTGGACAGACACCTTTTGCTCTAGTCTATGGAGCAGAAGCAGTTATCCCCACGGAACTCGTATACGGGTCACCTCGAGTGCTCGCTTATGATGAGCTCGAGCAAGAGCGGCTGCGACAAGATGACGCGCTGCTCCTTGAGGAAGACCGTCTTCAGGCTGCTGTGCGAGCTGCTCGCTACCAGCAAGCTTTGCGTCGCTACCATAGCCGCAAAGTTAACGCCAGAAGTCTCGAGGAAGGCGACCTTGTTCTTCGGCGCGTTCAGTCCGCCAAGAATTCCAACAAGTTGACGCCGAAGTGGGAAGGCCCTTACCGGGTGAAGCGAGTCACAAGGCCTGGTGCTGTCCGCCTTGAGACCGAAGATGGCGTACCAGTGAGCAACTCCTGGAACATCGAGCATCTTCGTAAGTTTTACCCGTAAGGCGCGGTTGTCGGACCCTGTCCGGCAACCACCCTTTTGTACATGTCTTGCCGCTGTTGCATGTAATCCTTTGTACAAAGCCAGGCGCAGACCCTGAGCACAAGCAGATGAAGCGCTGGCACCCTGGGGTTATAGCATGCATGCTAGGTCGAGTCTCGTCCTTGGTTAGGGTTGATAGTGCCTAACAGCGGCTAACCCCTAGCTTAGAGGTCGAGTGTCCGTCCCTTTGCTTTTCTTTCGTTCACAGGGCTCGCATATCCTGGCCAAGACCACTTGAGGACGAAAAGGAGAAGAAGGGCGCGCCGGCACCTGGGCCCCGGCAAGCCAGTGTTGCTAGGGGCTGCGAGTACCAAGATCCATCCACGGCAAGCTAGAGTTGCCGGGGGCTGCGATATTAGATAAGTCTTTCGTCCCTCATCATGCATCCTCTTATGGACTAGGGAATGCGAAACCACGTTTCTTCCCGGAAACTGCCGTGCTCCCTCAACTCTAGGCCCTGGGGCTCGTTCCCGGGGCCAAGTTTGGTCGTAGTCGCGGCAGCAAAGGGATAAAACGAGAAGGCTGCACCCACCTCGTTCCCGCCTCCGTCAAAGGCGTGAGAATGGTCGAGCGACGTGGGAAGGCGGCAGGGCCTGTTGCCGGGAGATGAAATGTCTGTCCGAGGGATACCAAGGATTTGCTCCTTGGCGTGGGTTCAACCCACGAGACAAATAACCCGGCAAGCATCCCCTTTTCATTAAAAAACATCCCACTCAGGTACAGTCCATAGAGGATGAAAAACATGAAAGAGAGGATTACAAGTTTTAGATGCAGCTAAGGCCCGAAGGCTTACAAATTAAAAAGATAAGATGCCCGTAATCCCTTTCCTGTCCCTCTCTTCAGGAGGTAGGTGAAGGAGGCGAAAAGGGCAAAAGGGGCGCCTAGGCGAGCTACGGGCGCCAGAAGACACCAAGAGAACATCCCGGGGGCCGTCCGAAGGTTGGACGGTGATGGCGGCGCCAGAAGCGGGGCTCGAAGACGGGGCGGCAGGACGTCAGCACGCTGTCGAGGGCACCACGCCCTCGTACTCCGACCTGACGGCCTTGTCGCCAGCCCTCTTCCCCTTCCGCAGCCTCCCTACGCCAGCCGCCCAAGGAGACGACCCCGGGGAGTTCAAGGAGCCGGCGACATGGATGATGGGGTCACCGGTGCCGCACGAAGCGGCGCCCGACACCTAGTTGGACCCGCCATCCCGCCGCCCGCTACCCTCATTGTCGCTGTCGCTCTCCTCCTCGTCACTCTCGCTCGAGGGGGAGCCTTCACTATCGGAGGAGCTGTCCACACAGCACTTCGCCCGAGTGCCGAAGCACCCGAAGACCTTGACGGAGAGGAGATCGCCCTCCATCAACTTAAAATGGAGGGTAAACCCCTCCATCAAGCTGTGGATACGGGCGAACGTCTTCCACCCTCTATCAAGATACATCACATTAGGGGCTGGGAATACAACGCGGACTCGCGTGCCGCTGATCCCACAGCCCCTCATGTGCAGTCTCAGTGTCTCGGGCGGGTCCAACTCCATCGCGCTTGCAAACGGAGCTGGAAGCCGGAGGCGACGACGAGGAGCCCGGCGCAGCCTGACGAAGAACTCGCAAGGGTCGTCCCCTATATGGACCGCCGTGGGGAGAGGAACCGCCGGCGGAGGCGAAGCTGGCGCGCCGCCCCGTCCGCCTCTTCCCCGAGCGCCTCGACCTCGTCCTCGACCTCGTCCACGACCTCGCCCCCTCCCTCTTCCCCTTATGGCTGGCTCTGCCACCACGGGCGCGGGAGAGGGAGGGGTGCGCTGTCTGGCGGCGACCCTCGCCGCCACCGATGAAGGGCCAGGGTTCCCTTTCTCCATGGCGAATGAGAGAAAGGGGAGCAGAAGCTGAAGAAAGGAGGAGATGAGAGAGTGCGGGCTTCCGTGCTCCCCTACCGCTCTTTATAAAGGAGCGAGGTGGGGGCTCGGCCGCCCCGCTCAGCGAATCAAGGCACGGGAAGAGCAGGGAGTCGGGGCCGACCCGCTGCCTCTGCTCGCAACGGCCCAGTTTACCACTTCCACCGTCCGCGACCCCAAGCGCATGGGAGCCGCGTGGCGGGGATGCAGAACCAAGGCGACGGGTGAGGCGGCCTCGCCCCACCCCGTGATCGCGGGGAGTGGACGCCTCGAAAACCGCGCACCGGCCCCGTCCAGTAAATGCACCACGCCCCCACGCCTACCTCCGTTTAGGGAGGAGGGCGTGAACCGTCCCCTTCATCATAGCCTGACGCATGCTCGCGGGGCTTAGCCCCGCGCACGCCGCCCACGTCACCCACGACGCTGCATTTGACGCGTGCCGTTCTGGGCGTGCGCGGTGGAAGCGGGGAGATATGCGGCGTGACCTAGGCCGCGCGTGCCCGTGTACTGTTTTGGGCCTGGCCCAACAGCGCTCGGCAGCGTGTCTAGCCCAGGCCCGGGGGCTCCTGTCGGTGTACTAGAGTAGGGGTACCCTAGTATCCCGAACTTGTGCACGGACAGTCGCAGCATCCCACGGCAAGGCTTGCCGAGTGGCCGCCAAGACCCTCCGCGGCTACTTTGAAGACCATTCAAGAGCAAAGTACTCAAACCAAGGCCCCGGCAAGAGGAGCTGGCCGGGAAGGAGACAAGACCCCGGCAAGAGGAGCTTGCTGGGAAGGCCAACCAAGGCATACCAAGAAAACTTGCCGCGACGCGCCACACGTCCCGACAAGGCCCGGTGAGCGACAAGCTCCCGAACACGACAAGACGACGACCGCAGCAAGGAGCTTGCCGCGGGAAACCCCCACTTCGTGCCCGCGCTCCAGCACACCCGCCAACGTGTCGCTCTAGGACCCTCCCAAGCACATGTGGCGGGAGGCCGTGCAGCTAGGGGTACGCGGTGGCAAGCAGGCGCTGACAAGATAACCATCGTGGCAAACGGTGGCGTCCCTAGCGGTCCCTTTTCGCACTGTTTAGGCGACACAGACGGGCAATTAATGCCCTTGTCCCCTGCCGTCAGGGTTAGGTATGATACACTGTAGCAGGTAGCTATGCCTACCACAGCACCTTTCCATTTTTGCCCTTTACCTCCGTTGCCACCTGTCGGTAGCCCCTTGGGCATATAAAAGGAGGCCCGTGTGCAACAGGGGGGGAGGAAGGCACTCACGCTCGGTCTCGTTAGCCGCCGGCGTGTACTGTAGCACTCCGCGCCCCGGAGCAAGAAATCAATACAAACCACAAAGCAGGAGTAGGGTTTTACGCATCCGTGCGGCCCGAACCTGGGTAAATCGCTCGCGTGCATCGCCTCAATTTGCTCTTTGCGCAATCTCCGCCCCCGCCGAACCGAAAGGGACCCGGTCCGCCGGTCCCATAGGTGCCCCTGGATCAGCACCCCGGCACCCAAGAACCCACGAACTCGGGCATCCCAACACGCGAGCTCATCCAATCCAATTCGACCTCACGCCCTCGCACACCTGCTTTCTATCCGCCTCCCGTCCCCAGGCCGCTGTTCCCATCGCGGCGCGTCCCCCATCTCTAGCCGAGCCACATCCCCAACCCAGCACCGCCAGCCGGCGATACCGCTCTCACACAACCGCCTTCCTTCCTTCTCGTCGCGCCGCAGTGCGTTGCCGTCCATCGCCTACGTCCACTCTCATGGGCGTGTCCCCTTCGGCCCCGCATGTCGGGTCGGGAAGAACTTCTTCCCTTGGTCGGCATCGAGTGCGGCAAGGTCGACAGCGCTGCGAATGTGGGGGGCGATCGCGGTGGCCGCCTCCACGAGAGCTATTCTCCAAGTATGTGATTCCTCTTCTGGATCGGTAGTTGTTCATGTGTTTGGTATGAGTATGACCACGTTTTGGTGATTCAGCGCCCAGTACAATAATGTCCTATCACGACTCCGCTGGCAGATCCGACACTAGCGGCCGCCATCTTCCTCTAAGTATTTCACCATACGGCGGCTGGGCTGTCAACGATAGCACGGGAGCCCAACTGCCCAAGTACACCGTCCAGCTCCAGCTGGAGTACATGCTCACTGAAGATGACGACACACCTATGCTAGCACGAGGTTGTAAAGTCTCTGGTGAAGGACTGTGCCACAGGTTCGTCAGATATTGATAGGAGTTTTTTTTAGCAAATTTCAAAAATGTCTTTAGTTGTCTTTGTCAAACCACCCAGTATGGTAGACATGGAGTTTTAGCTCTACCAGTATTGAAGTTGATGTGGTTAAGTTTGTTCTAGCTTCTTGTTGGCACTGGATCCAGTCCATATGGTGCTAATAATACTGAATGTGTGATTTACTGTGATCTTTGAGCTGTTACAATAAACTAGACATACAGTAATGAATCCTGACCATCGACACACATGGTCGTATTCTGTTCAATTGCCTGCTCTTTCCTTGCTATTATAGAACAGAGTAGCGGGAGAGACTTATAGTGCCAATTATTTTTCAAAACCTGCATATCTGTTGTGATCTAATATATGTTCCGTCTGACTGAATAGCTAAAAACAGAACTTCTAAGTTCTTGCATTTGACTGATCAAAGTATGCACATGTATGCTATATTACCTCATCAAATTTTCTTCAGAATTTTACTATATAACTGGAACTAATGCTAAGCTACATTGTACTTTTCTAGAAGAAGAGCTATCACACAGAGCCACAGAGGCACAACAATCGGGTACTAACCCACCTACCATTGCCGCTAATGGAAGAAGGAAAAGAATGATGCCCCTCAAAACTTGTAGATCATATTCCTCATGTTAACTATCTCAAAGCTCACTTTTTCTTTTTCCTTTCAATGCTTCCTCTTATGTTGGCATCAAAATAGCAAAGTTATTTCCTCAATGCAGGGAACAATCACGCCTTAACCAAGCAACCACGCAGGTCAGAGGTCATGCAGTGTCGATAAGACCTCTAGTGACTCATTTAACAGGCTTTTAGGACTCACTTGTTCATTTTCATACACATGTTCTTCGCATATGGTTTTCTTCCAAGGTAAAATGATTGTGCTATTATATTATGACGTCTGAAGTTTGTATATTTCAGCATAGACATTTTCCTCACACATAGTTTTGTTTATAAAGTGCAAGATTTTTTAGAAGTTCAAATTTTTAAAAAGAGGGCTCAGACATGGCGACAAGAATGAATGTGGAGGGGAAGGAGTGGAGAGAAAGATGTCTCTCTCCTCGTGGTGCGAAAAACACTATACATGATTATGTATTATGTTGCGTTAAAACAATCTGGAATATAAAGGATTCTGGAGGTGAGCTTGTATTTTTTACCTACCCATGTCAGTATTTCCTTCTATCACTATTCTTGTCGCGAGGCATGTTTGTTCCCATGATGTAATGTTTCATTTTCTTTTACGATTCTTCTAGAATCCAATAAAAGTAAACATGGTCTGAGGTTACCTAATCTTATACTGTAATTTCATAATTTCCTTGACTTTTTTTACAGTTTCAACACATGTTCTTCTTACTAAAATAAACCAAAATGCCATTATCGTGCTTTTAAAGAATTGGTGATGTGGTATTTGTGTTACACTTATCAAAGAATAGATAAATGATTGTCCCACCTATGAATATATTTGTATGATAGTAAAAATGAAACATAAAACAAGCAGGAACTATCTGTAGATACTAAGAGTCCCAATAAATACAAAGGTTTATGTATTAGCCTAACATTTTAGAATTGTTCTCAGCATGTTACTATGATTTAGAGACAGAACAGAATTTTTTACATGCTGACTACATGGAGTTCTGAATAAGTTATCCTCTCTGATTTTTAGTGCCAAACAATGCACGGGGTCTTTCCAGATTGAGACTTCTCTGGTCTTCTTGTTTTGTCACTCATGTAATGATGCACTGATACAATTTGCCTTTCCATTGGAATAATGTGTTGCTTCCTTGACACCACATAAGCTTTTTCAGGCTCATTCCAGGAGATACACTTGCATCTTTTATCTATGTGCCTTTTGAAGTTATGAATCAATGAATGCAACTCCATGGCTCTAGCAAATCATGGGGACTAAATGCTACGGAAGGAAATGTTTCTCAATCTCCTGGGACTCATGTATGGGTACTACTTCCTCCATTTCTAAATATAAGCCCTTTTAAAGATTTGAATACCATAGACATATTTTGGAGTGTAGATTCACTCATTTTTCTCTGTATATAGTTCCATATTGGAATATCTAAAAAGGCTTATATTTAGGAACGGAGGGAGTATAATGGAATGTTCCATGCTGGCTATTCTATCTGGTGATGTCATGGTGTGAGGTACTCCATGCTGGGTACTAGGACTGACTGCTTGTTGCTAGAATGATGTCTTTCTTCTATTTTTCAATAAAGAAAAACATGAGTAGTGTCTTGAAGGAAGCAGCTTGTTGAGTCAATAAATTATTTTCCTCCATGCTAAAATCAAATGCAAGGAAGCATGCTAGCATACAAGAATATTGTGATACAAGTAGGAATACCTAGTCACAAGAAATTTATATTTTTATGCACACATTTCTGTATTAAAACCAGGACATTTTTTGTATTAAAACTGATACTATCCCACACATGTTTAGCATAGGAAGCTGGATGTTCCTATGAATTGTGAAAATTTGTATTGTTGCACTCAATAATAGTAAAAATATGGACAATTCATCTAATTATCGTTGCAATCTTTTGCCTTGATCTTTCTGATTGCCCTGGAGGAATCTGAGAGCACTGGTTTGACAAGTGAGACGAATCCAAAACTGAAAGATAACCGAGAAACTGAAAGGAGAAGAAGTGCCTTGGTCTCCTTTGAGTTTGGACAGGGAAAACAAAATGCATGGTAAATACTGTTTTGGTATTATGCTCGGATTGGCGAATTGTTCAATAACAATATTGTAAGCCATTGTGTAATAGACAAGCAGATTGCCAAGAAATGTACATCATATTTGTATTTTTATCAGAAGCAAGTGTAAGGCGATATTTGTCTCAACATTATTTTGGAAAAGAGGTTGGAGTCCGCCTTTAAATTAATGAAGCTCTTACAACCAATGGTACAACTTAACGCAACACTGCAAAACAAAAGGAAAAAAACTACGGCAAGATACATACAGGGATGCCTAGGAGCAGCAACAAAGTGATTGAAGGACCAACACTGCGAAGGAAACAAACTCGAGAAGGAGACCGGTTGTCAAACGAAGCTATGCCAATGCCATCACCTGATTGTCTGACAGAACTGCCTCATCATGTTCCCTCGCCATCACTAGTATAAAAGGGGGCAAAGGTCCAAGCCGCGTCAGCCCATTAGTCCCGGTTCAGTCCAGAACCGGGACCAATGGGGGCATTGGACCCTGTTCATGAGCCCAGGGGGCCGGCTGGGCCACGTGGGCCATTGGTCCCGGTTCGTCTGGACCTTTTGGTTCCGGTTGGTGGGACAAACCGGGACCAATGGGCCTCGCTCCTGGCCCACCACCATTGGTCCTGGTTGGTGGCTTGAACCGGGACCAAAGGCTCCCCTTTAGTCCCGGTTCATGCCACCAACCAGGACCAATGAGGTGCCTATATATACCCCCTCGCGTAAGATCAGAGCACACTGCTCTGTTTTTCGTGGCCGAGGGGGAGAGGGCTTGGTGGTGCTCTAGCTCACCTCCTATGCACACAAGGTGTTCGATGGAATGCCCGAGCCACACTACTTAAGCTTTCTCCTCTCCAAGCTCCATTTTCCTCGATATTTGTCTAGGTTTAGCGGTTCGTCACGCCCCGTCCCCGTCTTCACCGCCGTCGATCACCCGCGCCGAGCTCATCGCCGGCACCACCGTGGTGAGCCTCTTGTTCTTATCTTCTTTTTGAAAGGAAAAAATATTCTTACTTGTATGTTTACATAGATACTTGTATTATTTTCTTACTTTTATTATTGCATCTTATATAGTGCGATGGTTTTGGTATCCGCCCCCGTCGGCCCTCGTCCTCTCTATGATTCGGATGTGGTATATATATTATCTTTATAACTATTGGTTCATTTATTGTTTATGAAAATTATGCCGACCAACGTGACATAGATTTTATTTATGTAGGATGTATGTGAATCGGAAATTCCAACCGACCCTATTGTCGAGAGGTTAAATTTAGTTGAAGAAGAAAACAATTTGTTGAAGGAAAAAATAAAAAAAATTGAGGAGGAGAAGATGATATTGGAGTTGCATGTTGCGGATGTCGTCGATGATCACAATATCAAGATGGATGCAATGCACTTGAAGATTAGAAAGATTAGAAAATATGTCATTCATACCGTGGCTTGGTATCATTATGCCGTTGGATCAATTGTTACCTTGGTTGCGATTATGATCGCATTTGTTTTTGCATTGAAATGTTTTACATAGTTTCAATCTATGGTTTAATTAATTAGATGATCTGGAGAGCTATATGTTGTTAGATGAGAACTATGTATGTACTTTAGTTTTAATGTGATGATGAACTTCTATTAATTTGGACACTTAATTATATATAATGCGCGCAGATGAACCGGCAATGGATGTACGGTGACAGACACACCTCCGAGTACATTAAGGGCATGCATGAGTTTCTCGATGTGGCTGAGGCAAACAAGCAGAATGGTTTTATGTGTTGTCCATGCACTGAATGTGGGAATACGAGGTCTTACTCTAACCGGAAAATCCTTCACTCCCACCTGCTTTACAAGGGTTTCATGCCACACTATAATGTTTGGACGAGGCACGGAGAAATAGGGGTTATGATGGAAGACGGCGAAGAAGAAGAGTACGATGACGACTATGTGCCCCCCTGAATACGGTGATGCTGCAACGGGGGGAGCTGGTGAATATCAAGAGGAACCAGACGATGTGCCCAATGATGCTGCAACGGGTGAAGCTGCTGAAGATCAAGAGGAACCAGACGATGTACCCGATGATGATGATCTCCGTCGGGTCATTGTCGATGCAAAGACGCAATGCGGAATTCAAAAGGAGAAGCTGAAGTTCAATCGCATGTTAGAGGATCACAAAAAAGGGTTGTACCCCAATTGCGAAGATGGCAACACAAAGCTCGGTACCGTACTGGAATTGCTGGAGTGGAAGGCAGAGAATGCTGTGCCTGGCAAAGGATTTGAGAAGCTACTAAAAATATTGAAGAAGAAGCTTCCAAAGGATAACGAATTGCCCGACAGTACATACGCAGCAAAGAAGGTCGTATGCCCTCTAGGATTGGACGTGGAGAAGATACATGCATGCCCTAATGACTGCATCCTCTACCGCGGTGCATACAAGGATCTGAACGCATGCCCGGTATGCGGTGCATTGCAGTATAAGATCAGACGAGATGACCCTGGTGACGGCGAGCCCCCCAGGAAGAGGGTTCCTGCGAAGGTGATGTGGTATGCTCCTATAATACCACGGTTGAAATGTCTGTTCAGAAACGAAGAGCATGCCAAGTTGATGCGATGGCACAGTGAGGTCCGTAAGAAAGACAGGAAGTTGAGAGCACCCGCTGATGGGTCGCAGTGGAGAAAAATCGAGAGAAAGTACCGGGATGAGTTTGCAAAGGACCGAAGGAACGTATGGTTTGCTTTAAGCACGGATGGCATTAATCCTTTCGGGGAGCAGAGCAGCAATCACAACACCTGGCCCGTGACTCTATCTATGTATAACCTTCCTCCTTGGATGTGCATGAAGCGGAAGTTCATTATGATGTCAGTTCTCATCCAAGGTCCTAAGCAACCCGGCAACGACATTGATGTGTACCTAAGGCCATTAGTTGAAGAACTTTTATAGCTATGGAATGGAAACGGTGTACGTATGTGGGATGAGCACAGACAGGAGGAATTTAACCTAAAGGCGTTGCTGTTCGTGACCATCAACAATTGGCCCGCTCTCAGTAACCTTTCAGGACAGACAAACAAAGGATACCACGCATGCACGCATTGTTTAGATGACACTGAAAGTATATACCTGGACAAATGCAGGAAGAATGTGTACCTGGGCCATCGTCGATTTCTTCCGACCAAACATCAATGTCGAAAGAAAGGCAAGCATTTCAAAGGCGAGGCAGATCACCGGAAGAAGCCCGCCATGCGTACCGGTGATCACGTACTTGCTATGGTCAATGATTTACACGTAATCTTTCGAAAGGGTCCCGGCGGACTAGCTGTTCCGAATGACGTTGAGGGACACACACCCATGTGGAAGAAGAAATCTATATTTTGGGACCTACCCTACTGGAAAGACCTAGAGGTCCGCTGTTCAATCGACGTGATGCACGTGACGAAGAACCTTTGCGTGAACCTGCTAGGCTTCTTGGGCGTGTATGGGAAGACAAAAGATACACCTGAGGCACGGGAGGACCTGCAACATTTGCACGAAAAAGACGGCATGCCTCCGAAGCAGTATAAAGGTCCTGCCAGCTACGCTCTCACGAAAGAAGAGAAACAAATCTTCTTTGAATGCCTGCTCAGTATGAAGGTCACGACTGGCTTCTCGTTGAATATAAAGGGAATAATAAATATGCCAGAGAAAAAGTTTTAGATCCTAAAGTCTCATGACTGCCATGTGATTATGACGCAACTGCTTCCGGTTGCATTCAGGGGGCTTCTACCGGAAAACGTCTGATTAGCCATTGTGAAGCTATGTGCATTCCTCAATGCAATCTCTCAGAAGGTGATCGATCCAGAAATCGTACCAAGGCTAAGGAGTGATGTGGCACAATGTCTTGTCAGTTTTGAGCTGGTGTTCCCACCATCCTTCTTCAATATCATGACGCATGTCCTAGTTCATCTAGTCGATGAGATTGTCATTCTGGGGCCCGTATTTCTACACAATATGTTCCCCTTTGAGAGGTTCATGGGAGTACTAAAGAAATATGTCTGTAACCGCGCTAGGCCAGAAGGAAGCATCTCCAGGGGCCATCAAACAGAGGATGTTATCGGGTTTTTTGTGGACTTCATTCCTGGCCTTAAGAAGATAGGTCTCCCTAAATCGCGGTATGAGGGGAGACTGACTGGAAAAGGCACTCTTGGAAGTGACTCAATAATATGCAGGGACGGATATTCTTGGTCTCAAGCACACTACACAGTTCTACAGAACTCTACCTTGGTGACCCCGTATGTCGATGAACACAAGAACAGTCTGCGCTCCAATCACCTGGAGCAGTGCGACGACTGGATTACATGTGAACACATCAGGACTTTCAGCAGTTGGTTGGAAACACGTCTCAGAGGTGACAACACTGTTTGTGATGAGCTGTACTTGTTCTCCAGGGGACCATCTTTGACTGTATTGACTTACAAAGGATATGAGATAAATGGGAATACATTTTACACGATCGTCCAAGATCAAAAGAGCACCAACCAAAACAGCGGTGTCCGCTTTGATGCAGCAACCGAGAGTGGAAAGGACACATATTATGGTTACATAGTGGACATATGGGAACCTGACCACGGACATGATTTTAAGGTCCCTTTGTTTAAGTGCAAATGGGTCAATCTGTCAGGAGGCGGGGTACAGGTAGACCCACAGTACGGAATGACAACAGTGGATCTGAAAAATCTTGGGTACACTGACGAACCGTTCGTCCTACCCAATGATGTGGCACAGGTTATCTAGGTGAAGGACATGTCTACCAAACCGAGAAAAAGAAAAGATAAGGAAGCGAATACATCATACGATGAGCCAAAGCGCCACATAGTTCTTTCAGGAAAAAGGGACATCCTGGGAGTGGAGGGCAAGACAGACATGTCTGAAGATTATGACAAGTTTCATGAAATTCCTCCCTTCAATGTCAAGGCTGACCCAAGCATCCTGATAAACGATGAGGATTATCCATGGTTACGGCGCAATAAGCAAATGACACAAGCGAAGAAAAAGTGAAGACTTTCTCCCGCAACTATTATGATGATATCATGCCAACTTTGTAACACACGAGTATGCTATGCCAACTTTTTCAGAGTTCATTTGAAAACTATGAATTTAGGTCGAATTTTCTCTATAGGTGCATCTATGTTCATTTTTTTAGTAAAGTTAATCACAAACTCGTGATTCACACAAATTTCAAAGAATTCAAATTTTAACTATTCAAATTTGAAAACTAATGGCACTAACAGAAAGTTTATAATTTTTCAAAAACTAATGGCACTAACAGAAAGTTTATAATTTTGCTGACCTAAAAGCAAAAAGAATTAAAAAATAAAGCAAAAAACAAAAGAAAATAAATAATATAGAAAACAAAACAAAAAAACTGGAAAAAAAATAAAAAATAGCAACAATAAGTATTTTGTTGTAAGTAGAAACAAAATAAAATAAATAAAGCAACAAAGAAAATAGAAAAACAAAAAAAGTGTTTTCAAATTTGAAAACTAATGGCACTAACAGAAAGTTTATAATTTTTCTAAAACTAAAAGCAAAAAAGAATTAAAAATAAAGCAAAAAAAAGAAAATAAATAATGCAGAAAATAAAACAAAAAAACTGGAAAGAAATAGGGCTCGCCCCTGGCCCATGACCATTAGTCCCGGTTTGTGGCACAAACCGGGACTAAAGGGTTGGTCCTCGTTGTGCTCAGAATTTAGTCCCACCTCGCCAACCGAAGGGCGCCCACACCGGTTTATAAGCCCGTCCCTCTCTGCCTTGTTGAGCTCCTCTCAAAGTGAAAATAGATGCACCTATACAGGGAATTTGACCTAAATTCATAATGAATTTCTTTGAAATTCATAGAAATTGATTATGATTTAGGTTGAATTTTCTCTATAGGTGCATCTATGTTCATTTTTTTAGTAAAGTTAATCACAAACTTGTGATTCACACAAATTTTAAAAAACTCAAATTTAAACTATTCAAATTTTAAAACTAATGGCACTAACAGAAAGTTTATAATTTTTGTGACTTAAAAGAAAAAAGAAATCACTAAAAAACTATAAGTATTTAGTTCTAAGTAGAAATGAAAAAATAAATAGCAAAAAAGAAAAAAATGCCAATAATATTTGTTATTACTAACTAAAATTACCAAATTGAGTATAATGATAAAACACAGTAATATTAAATAGCAGGAAAAAGAATGACTCAAAAATCAATTTTTATAGTAAAGTTATTCATAAACTAGTGATTCACACAAATTTTAAAAAATTCAAATTTAAACTATTCAAATTTTAAAACTAATGGCACTAACAGAAAGTTTATAATTTTTGTGACCTAAAAGAAAAAAGAAATCACTAAAAAACTATAAGTATTTAGTTCTAAGTAGAAATGAAAAAATAAATAGCAAAAAAGAAAAAAAATACCAATAATATTTGTTATGACTAACTAAAATTACCAAATTGAGTATAATTTTAAAACACGGTAATATTAAATAGCAGGAAAAAGAATGACTCAAAAATCAATTTTTATAGTAAAGTTATTCATAAACTATTGATTCACACAAATTTTAAAAAATTTAAATTTAAACTATTCAAATTTTAAAACTAATGGCACTAACAGAAAGTTTATAATTTTTGTGACCTAAAAAAAAAAGAAATCACTCAAAAAACTATAAGTATTTAGTTCTAAGTAGAAATGAAAAAATAAATAGCAAAAAAAATGCCACCTACTGGGCCAGCACGGCCTGAATACGACTAGAAACCCAACCATGGGCCAAGATTCAGGCCCGCAGCAGGCCCAGTAGGCCCACAGGCATTGCAGTGTCTCATTAGGCCCGTAAGCCTGCAGTTCAGAGGAGTTTGAAAGGGAACACTGAGCATGGCTTATAAACAGGTGCGGGAGCTCTTCAGTTAGCGAGGTGGGACTAAACTCCCACCATCACGCCAGCGCAAGGCCATTGGTCCAGGTTGGTGGCACCAACCGGGACTAAAGGGGGGCATTGGTCCCGGTTCGTGGCACAAACCGGGACCAATGCCCCCCTTTAGTCCCGATTGGTGCCACCAACCAGGACCAAAGGCCGCCGCTTCCCGCCCTTTGGTCCCGATTGGTGGCACCAACCGGGACTAAAGCGGGGCATTGGTCCCGGTTTGTGCCACGAACCGGGACCAGTGGCTTTGCTATATAAGCAAAGACTTAGTGTTTTTCATTTCATCTCTGCAGTTGCCCGCGCCGACGACACTGCCAAGCTGCGCGATTCACACCCCGCCCGCGCCATCACCTCCCCGCTCTACCCCGACGCCGTCGCCGCCCCGCCTTTGCCTCGCCGTCGCATCTGCCTCGCCGCGCCCCAGCTGCCCCACGCCGCCGTCGCCTCTGCCTCGCTTTGGTCAGGGCCGGCACCGCCCCCCTCTTCCCCCTGTTTTTTTTTGCAAATATATAGATGTTTTTTCCTGATTATATGTATATGTATGAGTATATGTATCTGTTTATATGTCCTTTTTTTAGATTTTTTGTTTTTTGCATTTTTATAAAAATGTATATATATATGTATGTATATATGTTCTTTGTGTGTGTGTATATATATATATGTTCATGTATATATGCAAAAGATAGATTTTTAGAAAAAAATAGTATTTTTTTCTGTTCATAGATTTTTTTTTGGTGATATTGATTATTGTAAATATACAAATGTTTGTATATTCATATGAACTCTCTCGGAGAAAAAAATGTAATCGGGGAGAAAAAAAAGTTCTAGGATCGTCAAGGGGTCGAGAGGGGGTCGAGGGTCGCCGAGGGGTCGAGGGTCGAGAGGGGGTCGAGGGTCCCCGAGGGGTCGAGGGTCGAGAGGGGTTCGACGGTCGCCGAGGGGTCGAGGGTCGAGAGGGGGTCTAGGGTCACCGAGGGGTCGAGGGTCGTCGAACATGAGAGGAAGAAGAGGATAAAAAAAGAAGAGGAAGAAGAAAAAAAAGAGGAGAAGAAAGAATAGAGGAGATCTTCTCCTCTATTCTTTCTTCTCCTCTTTTTTTACTTCTTCTTCCTCTCTTTTTTATCAGGAACGAGGGTCGTCGAGGGTCGCCGAGGGGTCGAGGGTCGAGAGGGGGTCGACGGTCGCCGAGGGGTCGAAGGTCGTGAGGGGGTCTAGGGTCGCCGAGGGGTCGAAGGTCGTGAGGGGGTCTAGGGTCGCCGAGGGGTCGACGCCCGCATCACTTGTGGGACGTGGATGTAGTGTCCGACACCGACGGCCACATGTATCTCACACCGACGACGCCCGCGTCACTTGTGGGACGTGGATGTAGTGTCCGACACCGACAGCCACATGTATCTCACACCGACGATACTTGCTATTTAGGGTTTCCTCTACCGCTCGGCGACCCTCGACGACCCTCGTTCCCGATAAAAAAAAGAGGAAGAAGAAGAAAAAAAGAGGAGAAGAAAGAATAGAGGAGTTCTACTCCTCTATTCTTTCTTCTCCTCTTTTTCTTCTTCCTCCTCTTCTTTTTTTATCCTTGAAGCATGGTCGAGGCCACCCCAAACCCTAGAGAAGCAGCGTCGAGGCCACTAACTAATATTAGTTCTATGTTTGCCACTAATATATCCATCTGTCATGTTTGAATAATAATTGACATGTTGTAAATATTTGTAGAAACTATGGACACCGCCCGAGACGAAGTACCAGAAGAGTTGTTCGGGGACATAATCGCACGAGGAAGTGATACCGTCTGCTCGTTGTTTCTCAACGACACCGATGGTCTGGAAGCAGCTGGCTATGATTATGATGGCTCCGGTGACCCAATGCCGGTGCAAGAAGGAGACCGTGATGACGGCTCCGGTGACCGAACCGAGTCCAGCCAGGTATATATATTAGTTAAGCCTGTGCTGACTAGCTAATTGATGCATTCATTGTTTTGGTATGTACACATATTAATTAAGTCTTTATTCTTTTTTCTAGCCCTCCGGATCGAGCACAACTTCGGTAAAGAAACGAGGCCCGAAGAAAAAGTTGAGCTCGGATGAAAGGTTTGAGATCATAGCAATCGCGCCCGACAGCCAACCGATTGAACCATTCGGACAAAGAACGCATTTGTTTCTCAGTGCGGGGTTCTGGTTAGGGACAAGATCCCGATCGACATCCAGCAATGGTTAAAGCCGGCTATAGAAGACCCTGATGCGTCTTATGTCAAAGATATGCAGAAAAATGATCTTTGGACTGAGCTAAAGTCAAATTTCACCCTACCGCCAGAGGATGATCTGGAGAAGCCAGTTAAAGAGCAATTAATCAAGTCTTTTGTTCTTAAGAGGATGGCAGACCTATTCAGGACGTGGAAGAACGAGCTGAATAAGTCTGTCGATAAAAAAGAGACACCAGAATTCAAGGGCAGATATGAGAAGATCAGAGATCACTGGCCCGCATTTGTGGCCCACAAGACATCGGAAAAGAGTAAGAAGATGTCAGTGACAAACAAGCAAAATGTTGCGAAGAAGAAGCATCACCATCGCACGGGGTCAAGTGGCTACCTCGTAGCCCGGCCTAAGTGGGCCAAGACTGAGAATGATCTGGTTGATAAAGGGATCGAACCAAAGACAATTATCTGGCCAGACCGTTGCCGGACTTGGTTCTTCGGGGCTGGCGGAAACTTGGACCCTGTATCAGGGAAGTGCATTTGGACTGATGAGCAAATGGAAATACCAGTCAAGAGGCTTAAGCACTATATCGAAGCAACGCAGCAAGGGACGTTCGTTCCAGACAGAGAGAACGACGAGCTCACAATGGCCCTCGGGAATCCTAAGCACCCTGGATGGACACGAGGCACGCCAGGCTCCATTCCCTGGAAGGCTGGGTTTCTGGATACAGGCGGTTACAAATGCCACGAGAGGAGGAAGAAAGTGGAGCAGATCCAACTGCAGGCACTGCATGCTAGGGTACAAGCGATAGAGGAACGAGAAGCAAATCGCAGCAAACAAACTGCCAAAGCTTCCCCCGAAGCTACCCCGCCATCTCAGCGGAGAAGCAGCGTGGCTTCCACCAAGCTACTTCAGCCGGAGCATGTCTTGACGGCTCCTGCCAGCTATCCCGTGGATGCTATCACGGAGTCTCAAAATTGCCACCTTATGACGCAATGGATTAATATGAAGGTCAAGGCGGCTGTTGGCTCTGTTTTTCCTACTTAACCCGGCGCAACTTTTCACTGCCGGCCGATTCTAGAAGGATATGCTAGGGTGATGGTGGATGAAATAACGGAGGTATTTGAGGACCTCCATCTTGACCACCCTACCGGTGAAGGGGAGACTCGGCTGGGTTCTGCTCTGAAGACTCCATGCCTATGGCGGAAGGAGCTCATCAACCTTCCGAACTGGATGCCTCCGCCTCCTCCTCCTCCGGCGAGTCAGGGCACTCCGCCTCCTCCACCGCCTCCTTCTCCGGCGAGTGATGATCAGGGCACTCGGCCGGCTCCTTCTCCGGCGTGTGGCGGCACTCCCCCTCCTTCTCCGCCTGCGCCGGCGCGCCCGAGCAGCCAGCCTCCTCCTTCTCCGCCTCGTCAGCAAGGGCGGAAGAGACCCGCCGCTGCTCCGGCTGCTCCGGCGCGTCGTAGTCCTTCTACTCCGCCTCGTAAGCAAGTAAAGAAGACAGCCGCTTCGTCTGCTCTGCCGGCGTCTAGCAGTACAGCCAGAGGCGGGAGGACATACAGATTCGGTCATTCTCTGAAGACTCCAGAGAAGTTACCATATGAGAGGACCCCGGAGGAGAACGCCGAGATCGCGCGAGAAGAAGTGAGGAACTTCTTTGAAGGGGTGAAAGCAAAGAAACATCCACCTCCGGAGGAGAAGGTAGATCCGATGAAAGCGAAGCGCACTCTGGCTGCCCTGACAAAACCACCCAAGTCTCCGCCGAAAGGCAACTATGAGCACGTTATTGGAAAGGCATTTGCTGAAGCGGAGCGGTCGGGAAGTACTGTCAGTGATCAAAGGCTGAAAGAACGACGAGCTGGGAAACAAATTGCCCAGCTCGGCGAACAAGCGAAGCAATCGTGCCCCCCGCTCAAGGTGCCTAGCGACATCGTCGCTAATGATCCAAGGATGGTGCCCGGTTATAGCAATCTTGGAGATTACCTGCCCGACGATGTACATTATGATTTCTTGGAGGTGCAGATACAAAGATACGAGTACGGGAAGCCTCTCATCAAAGATGAAAGATCTCTATCAACGATGATGCGAAGATTGCATGATTGGTACTTGAAAATTTGCAGAGAGTCTGGGGGGAGGAATACTTCGTATGTGAGAGTTAAAAAGGAGCATGACCTCGTTGGAATTGAACTATTGCATGTTCCATTTGAGGAGTTCTTTCAGTTTTTCAATCAATTGGCCCTCGATAAAGCAACGTCACCTGCTACTGTCTGTAAGTAGTACTACTTCTGTCACTAAGTCTCTCTATATATAGCTCAGCTCTTTCATTGCATGTATTTATAATTATCCTCACTATATTATGCAGATTGAAGATCGTCGAATTGAAGAAAAGACAAATCGGTGATATTGGGTTCATTAACACAAATCTCATAGATGCAACTGAGGTTAAATTTCATGCCGCAGATACCGAGGTCAACTTGCTACGATCGTTGGTAATAAATGAAAACAAAGATATAATACTCTTTCCTTACAACTTCAAGTGAGTGTTACTGTCTTGTGCATATTCAGTTTCCCTTATATATTAGTCAAGGTTATAGTAATGTAATTGATGAGTTATGCATGCGTGTGCAGTTTCCACTATATTCTCCTAGAGATTAAGGTTGAGCAGGGACTAGTAACCGTCTTAGACTCGAGACGAAAAGATCCCCAGGACTATGCGGACATGACTCAAATGCTCGAGAAGTAAGTTAAATCGATCATTATCCACCATATCAGCAACTTTGTTTATTTCCTGATATATCAAGTAATTGTTTTCTTTGTCTGGCAGGGTTTGGAGAAAATTCACCAAAAAAGCTCTGGGACTGCCGAAGAAGCTGCAATTTAGACACCCGAAAGTTAGTACTATAGTAGCATGTTCCACGCATCTCCTAGTGATTCAAGCGCTAGTTTCATCAATACCATTTGGCATTCTTTCTTATCAGTTTGATTGACCACTATTTCTTGTAAAGTGGTTGTGGCAGGAACAAGGGAATGATTTCTGTGGATACTACGTTTGCGAGTCCATCCGCCACACGACCTGTGAGCGGGGCTACTCTGACGAACAATATGAAGTGCTTAAATAAAAACATTCACAATTTTATTTCATTACCATCATTTGTGTTGAGTTCAATCATTCATATATATTGACCCCCTTCTTCAAATTAGATGTTTCGGAAGCGGGATGAACTCCTAGCACCAGCTCGCATGCGAGCAATTCAAGAGGAATTGGCGGCATTCTTTCTGGACCACGTGATCGCTGAAGACAGAGAATACTATGTGGACCAAGCGTCCGTATGTTAGGAGATTATATTTGTAAGAGATAATTATTGTATATATGTAGCCGGTAGTGTCGGATAGATATACGAGAACTTGTTGTTCGACAAATCTCTCGGAGAAGGAGAGGTGGTCGATATCACTTCTCTCTGTATGCATATATGTTCATGACTATCTTCTGTTTCCATTGTTTGCTTACTAGCTAGCTAGCGTGTCTAGTCCTCTCTATACGTATGTATAGTACGTAGCGTCGACCAATCACGGACATAAGAGAGGACACTTCTCTCTATTAATTATAGCTAGCTAACACAATACATGAAACACCTAAATTAACCCCTCAAAACCCCCAACCCCCCCCCCTTCAAAAAAAACAAAAACCCCAGCCACAGAAATGCTGACGCGTGGTTGCCTATTGGTCCCGGTTGGTGCCACCAACCGGGACCAAAGGCCCTCCTGCCTGGGCTCCACGCACAGGCCACGTGGAGGCCCATCTGTCCCGGTTCTGGACTGAACCGGGACTAAAGGGACAGGGCATTAGTAATGACCCTTTAGTCCCGGTTCAGGAACCGGGACAAAAGGCCCTTACGAACCGGGACAATAGGCCCATTTTCTACTAGTGCATAAAGGAAACCTCAGTTCCTCGCCCCAGCACGAAGGGTGTCACACAGTCGAACAAAGAAAAATTCTCACCACCCTAGAGCGCAGATGGAAACTAGCACGAAAAAGGGAGGCCTTCGAGCACAACCATCTCACTGAACTTGGCTCTAGAGAGTACCACCGTCAAAGCATGGAACCATCACATGACGAGAAGACGTTGCCATCCACAACTTAGACCTTGCTGATGCGACAGAGCCTCCAAGGAGGAAACGACGTCACAACACCACGACCGCCTGGTTTGGAACATGCTAGACCAAGGGTTTACACCCAGAGCCCATGGTGTATGGAGGCCACCCATGACGACACCTCCAAGGCGGGAAATGACACACGATAGTGTCGCTATCACCGACACAAACATAGTTGGGCAGAGCTTTGTATCTGGATATGATCCCCATCATCCAGGTCCATCAGCTATGGCCGGCCAAAGAATGGTGTGGACAACGCCTATAATAGGAGAGGTTGCACCAAAGCTAACACTTGCACGATGGATGCCTCCCGATTGATCCGCCTCATTGCAAAAAAGCCAAGAGAACACATGAGCACCTGCGTAGCGACACCCGCCAATATTGTGTCGCGCCATCCCACTGTCCGGAGCTGCCGCTCTGCCGAATGAGCAGACCATCACCTACCATCCACATGGTGGTGACCGCAAGCATTGAGCCGACCACCCTGTTGCCGCACCGGTGCAACTCCGTCACCCACTACACCCCAAAGCTTGCAATTTGCACCCGCAGAGTGATAAACCCTAGATCTCGACTGTTGGGCGCCTAGAGAAGCAACCACAAGGGCAACCAATGAAGGGAGGTTGATGCACAAGGAAGCCAATGGGTCACATCAGGAGCACGTTGCAACTGGTGGTTCTAGCTTCCATCGGCAGCTAGGGACGCCATACACGTCTGTCGACATGCGTGAGGAGCCGCACCACCAGTACCTAGCGACGGCAGCCTGCATCAACCACACGGCTGACCAGGATGGGGGATCCTAAGGGGTGAGATCTTCTATGCGTTGACGATTGAGAGAGATGGAGCATGCTAAGGGAGCAGGGGAGGAGATAAATAGATGGAGGGGGTGCCCTGCCGCCACTGTGGGTCGGCCGAAGGAAGCCAATAGCAGAGGTGAGGGAGAGGAGGAGTAATGCTACACCTACGTGAAATACATACGTAAAGTAACGTAAATAGCAACATGGTGGGCTAGGATTGAAGAGAGGGGGAGGAATGGGCCCACCCCCCTTAAAATCAAGGGGGAAGAGGATTTAGTTTAGGTATATTACGTAACCTTTCGTAACGTTTTACGTAGATGTAGCATTATTGGGGAGAGGAGAGAGGAGGGGTTGGTTGGGATGGCGGTGACGCCACCCCCCCCCCCCCCCCGGCCCCGGGGTGGTGAGCCGCAAGAGCGACCCAGGAGAAGTGGGGGTTCCCAACACGAGAAGAATTGCAAGGATCATCCATTTATCTCAATATTGCAATGATATTTTGATTAATGTCTCGATGTATAAGTTAGTTGTCCGTGGCAACGCACGTGCATTCAAATAGTATATGTAATGTATGTATGTTTGCTAGAATGGATGCATTATTGATTTTTGCACTTTTGTTTCATTATTGATTTTGAAAAATCTAACAAAATCGATGCATGGATGCATTTTGCAGGGAACACCTTCGAGTGGCCTACGTTTTGCCCAAATGTTGATTAATTTGTTGGCGTCGAGCCCTAGCTTGCTCTTGGCACCGGTGACCAGCTCCTCTCTCTCTCTGTCTCACGAATGAAGATAGAAGAAAGAGAAGACACAGGACACGGTAGTGTTTTCCTAGCGCACAAACGCCTCACCACACGAATGGCGATTTTTTTCCTTCAGCACAAACTGAGGTCGGCAACACACCGTGGCTGAGAACACACGCGCACACGACTACATCTCTAGCCCCCCCCCCCCCCCCCCCCCCAATAATGCTACACCTACAAACGGCACTTTAACGCTAATCAAAACTGCCCCCCCCCCCTCCCTCCCTGATTTCAAGGGTCGGCCCGTGCCCCCAACTAATGACGAATTAAAAACTGTCAAATCATCAATTACGTAAGGTACGTAAGAATCACTACGTAGGTCTAGCATTACTCCTAGCCCCCCTGGCCGCCATCACGGCCTACAGCTCTGCTTAAATAGTCTGACCAATCCATACAGCCAGCGGCTACACACCCCACTAACTCAGGCACGCATGCACGGACCACACCGGCCACTAACCAGCTAACTACATGCACGCCATGCCCAAATGGCTCTATGCATGCAACGCACCGGCCAAGCAACGCAGCTACTTGATCCGGTTTTCACTCAACTATAGACTTAGCCACACACGCAACGCCCGCTAGCTAATCTAATCCAGCTAACAACCTTGCTTGCCAAGATTACTACTAACATAATTTCCATTCTGACAAATTTTAGGCGCTCGATATGTCCTGTTTTAGCAAAGTTCATGCCGGAATTTTTCGTGGACTTCAGTCTGACTTGTGCTATAAAGTAAGAAATATTGAGTGCCTTGATTTGCTGGAACATGAACTAAATGACATTCTGGCAACCTATAGGTCACTTTTTATGTCATTAATCCATATATGTAACAGGTTGACTGTCATTCTGTCGGGGCTCCTTGTGTGATGACTTTTGGTCTTCTCTTGAAGGAAGGATGCCGACTGTTGTCATGGGGGTCGCTTCTCTTCCTTCTTCCCGTGACATACCTTCGCAATGCATGAGAGAAGGAGGGGAAGCGACCATCATCAACAGCCCCAATATTTATGAGGGAGAGTCCGCCATATACTGTCGAAATATGAGAGAGGAAGAATCCCGACTGTTGTCGTTGGGGTCGCTTCTTCTTCATTCGAAGGTGCTAGACATTTTCATTTAATGCACTTTCGAATGAACGGAGGAGCGACCGTCACTGATGGTCGCAAATGTCAGAGAGGAAAAATCCCAACTGTTGTCGTGGGGGTCGCTCCTCCTTCATTCCCATGCGCAAGACATTTTGGTGTAATGCACTCGGGAACGAAGGGAGGAACGACCATCACCGACGGTCGAATATATCAAAGAGAGAGTGCCCACCATATGCACCATGTGAGATGAGAGTTTTCAAGGAAAGACTCGACAGACCGACAGTCAACCCGTGATGAATAATAATGATCTGTGTGTTGAGTTCCTGTTATTTTTCGTTGATTTTTTTTATCTTTGACTTATGAACACAGGAAATGTGTAACAACGGTAGGATCCCTGAGTGCGACTACTGCGAAGTCTGACGACGGTAGGATTCCTGAATGCGACTACTGTTAAGACGACACGGGTATGTGCGACGGGTTGCCTCATCTGCAAAACGGTATGTGCTTCACCATTGTGCTGAAGGAGACTTTCGACATTTTTACGGTACCTAACGACAAATATTTTTCCCTAATTAAGCATGACCGTATGTTTTTAACGTGTAATTTCCATTTTTTACAATTCAAATAGTACATCCCGTGTCATGCAAGACCGTATGTCTTGGAAAAGCCGGGTTTCGAATATATGGAGGGAATAGACATGAAGAGAGCTCACCTTAGGACAAAGCATGATTTCACTTTTCAAGTTAAGCTATTTAATGCACCAAATAGCTCGATTTTTGGTTGCTCAACTTCAAAAGGACTTTGCAAGGCCTATGAACTTAAGGAGGATATGAAAATAACCTTCGATCTTGGGCCCGAAGTTGAAATTGACGATAATATCGACATTTGCGTGGATGTGGACACGCTTCCAATTCTACCTCTTTGTGAGTTTGTCAAATAAATATGTTAAGTAATTTATATTATTTATTTAAAAATCATAGACGGCTTATTTCCATTGACAGCTTATTTTCATTGTACAAACAATATATGGAAGATAGTAGACAAAACCTACTACACTGAAGGCTCTGGACTAATTTACGAGGAGAAATATCATATTGTCTCATTTATAATTGATGTTGAGACTTTCAATAACAATTATGAAACTCTTCTACACTATGGTCAATACGTGTCACTAGTCCACGTGTTGAACTGCGGTAACATCCATGGAAATAGCATGGTAAGATTATTTTACTATTATGCACTAGTACATCTTTTGCATACTACATAGTTAACTACGATATTATTATGCTCTTCAACAGAAAATCCCGAAGGATTGTGTGCCTCATTTGATGCATACAAAAGTTCACATTGATATTATTAGCTTACGTCCAAGTCTGCCTATGGTTCTCCGCTATGCATAAACGATATCTCGAAGAGATGAAGACCTCACAATCAAAGGATGCGAAAAAGTTATGAATGATCGCATGGAGCAACTTGGAGGCAACATGGTGCGAAGCCCACGAATTGGAAAGAGGATAATCTCCATTATCCATAATGAAGAGTTAGGGGCTATACTGTTTTATGCTATTTTACCTTAGAGAGGGTAGCAGGTCCTAGCTAGTACTCATGATCACGTGCTAAGAACAATTAACTACAGTTGATTATGACTATGATGATGAGGAGGAGTTGTTATTATGATGAGGATGGTGAGTGATGTGCTACAATGATGAGTTGTTAGATGACTATGATGATCATGTGTATGACTTGTTATTATGATAATGATGATGAGTTATTATTATGATGATGATGCTGAGTTATTATATCATTATGATCATGATGAGTTATTATATTAGTGGGTAGACTCAAGTGGATTATGCATGGTGCAGATCGAAAGTACTACTACTAGTAACTATATTGCCTTCACTTGAATTTAACCCATGTTTCTTTCACCCACTGTAATAACTCATCATGCTTATAATGATATAACAATTTCTAAATTGCTACTGTATTAAAACTTGTATAACGGTGTATAAATACACTACAAAGCAACATAAAAATGGAATACAGACGAGTAGTAGTAGCGCATGTCCTGGGCTCGCTACTAATAACTATCAGTAGCACGGGGTTGGGCCAGCGCTACGGCTATCTGAGTTAGTAGTAGCGCGGGTGAAAACCGGCGCTACTACTAAACTTTAGCTGTAGCGCCGTACTAGTAGCGCGCCCACGCGTGCTACTCCTATGCCATAACCCCGCACTACTACTAGGGTTTCCCTAGTAGTGTGTTTCTGTATTTATCCAAAAATACAACCAAAAATAAAGAAAAATATTAAAGTGAAAATAAACCAAAAGAGAAAAAAAGTAAAGAAGCTGGCAAAATTGCAGGAAAAGGAAAAGTAGACAAAAACTAAAAGAAATACAAAAACAGCAAAAAAAACCAAAAAAGAAGGAAGAAACCCTGCATTACTGGGCCGGCCCACAAAAAGAAGATTCAGGTGGAGTCTCCTTGTATCTCGCGATTTCCAGGACATGTTTCTCAAGAGAGAAAACAGCGAGAACGTACTCTGACACGAGAGCGTACCTCCCAACTCCCGAGGCACTCTGGTTCAGTATATACACACTGTCATCGCTTGCGCGACAATTCCCATCACTTCCTGAACATCGATCTCCTACGATCCGATCTAGTTTCACTTTCACCATCACGTAGGTACGTAGTCGGTGCAATTGCGAGGTAGCTTGATGTCGTCGGATGCCATGGACATGGCTAAAGAAGGCGACCACCTCCCACAACAAGAAGAAGAAGGTGGTTTCGGGGACCTCATAGCCGATTTCGTCGTCGGCTTGGACAGCCAAAATGCTCTTGAGTTACTGCTAGGGCTACGCGCCATGGTGATGCTGAACATGGCCGACATCATCCACACGCCGGCGTGGCGGAAGCTCCAGACGACCTGATGTTGGCAGTGACGGCGGCCGGGGCACTGAAGACGGTGGACGCGCCAATATCCGACGATTACCTCAACTGCCCGATCTGCTTGGAGGAAGATGACAGGGCGGCCAGGAAGGAGATATAGTTCTGGAGGTGAGATGTGGATCTTGGGTTGATCGGACGGACAAATGTTCATGTTCAGAACATGTAGAATCAACATGGAGAGTAGAACTAATTTGTTTAAAGTTTCAGAAGGCACAATGTGCAATATGTATACATGGGTTTCCATGCGCATTCGGCTGCTGTCATCAGAAATAGAATCTCTATTCCGTCACAGATGAAAAAAGCTTATTCGAGGCAACATCGTTCAGCATGAAGATAAATTAACCAAGGACTGGAAAGGCTATGTATTAGTTTCTGCATGCCGAGGCTTACCTTTCTGTTCATAAGGATTAGTATTCCCACCAACCATCTCATAAAGAATCCAATTTTTTATAGATCAAATCACACTTCAGGACCTTGAGGTAGAGCCGTTTTATGGGAGTTTTCATTTCCCTGTTAAGATAAAGAAGTCCATATGCATGATTTTGACCTCTTGCTGATATTTTGGTAGTAAAATATCATTATTTGTTTCCTTTTTGCTCCTCTAATATATTGTTACTTTTCTTCCCAGTTGGTTGAGAGAGTGAAAGTGAATCAATCTGATGATTGTTGACATGGGAGAGGAGGAGGTGTACATAGAGCTTTTCAAGATTGTTTATATCCTCCTTTGTTCTTTAAATACATATTGTTACTTTAGGTTGCGTATACAAAAATATTGTGCTAAGTTGCTTGAGATAGTGAATGTGAATCGATCACGATTGTTGACATGGGACACGAGGAGGTGTACTGACAGTAGTTTTAAGCAAATCAGATGGCCGCTGTCACAGCGGAGACTGGCAATAGGAGAAACTAGAGCAGGAGATGCAAGATATATTCTCCATCTATTAAATTCCTCGCAGAACAACATAATCGGCTTGGTCCGATCCTTATCATTTGATCTAGGAAAGAACGGTCGTGTACATGTGTATCTTGAGCACTCTGCCTTGTACATGATTTCCTCTGTAGAGTGAGGTGACAAGCCACATTAAATTTTTACAGGAGGCATAATTTAGAGATGTTTTATCAGGTTAACCCATATTAGTGAGTCAAATTTGTTGATGTTTTAATGTAGAAAAACTGAATGTTGTATTTTACTTCGAATACATGCTAAATGTCTGATTATCTGCATGGTATTCTGAATCATTCGTGTTTTAACTATACTGCCAAGGTATGATGCCTAGACTTCTAATATTTTTCCTATATATCTGACTTTGAAGTTATAACAACTTTTAATGATTTCTGCAAATCATTTCTACTAGAGTACGGTTTTGTCTGTACATTAGCTAGCCAGGTTTTGTTTGCAAAAGAAAAAGATAGCCAGGTTTTAAACTATTGGGAATACAGTTAGCTGCATGGAGTACTTGAATTGCACAGGTTTTCTTGTTACAAGGTTCCTGATGTACAGCAAAAAGCCTCCAGATTGATGTAATAAAAAACATTCATGTGAAGTTTTCATGCCAATATAACTACAGACAACAGAGTATGTGTATTTTATTTTTGGATCATAACGTGGTTCCCTTTGTATTTTACTGTGTAACACATACACCATCGTTTTATATTTATATTTTCCCTACAACAAATCAGTTCAGTTTATTCCTGATCTAGATTTTGCTTAGGGAATTTTATGTCTATTCCAATTGACACTTAAACATACTTGCATCACACACAACACATAAGATTATACCAGTATTGCTCTATTGGTAATATCCTATGAAAATTCTTGCCCCTGGTTAATTAGTTTGGTTTTGCTAATTGTTATTCATATTGTTCTATGTATGATTTATAGCTTCAGAAAAAGTGTGATCATGTATTTTGATTGTTCTCTAAATGTTTGGAATCGTGCTCTCTCTAGATCTGTATACTGCTCACAACTTTTTTCGAGGACTATGGCCTATACCAGATGACTGTGAGATTATTGTTGCTCATGTAGTTCAATGGCCCATGTTGGTTTGCATCTTCATGGACCAAATTTAATTATGCCAGGTATTTATGGTTCCTGTTAAAGGTCAGCCAAGGAATCAGGTTGTATTTGTGTTCATCACTATGGATTTACGACTGCTAGTTACAAACTCCTAAAAATAATTCAATTTCAATTTGTGTTCACATCTATGTCAATTAGATACTCCACATGGAAACATTGAACTTTAGGATCGAGGGGGGACATACACTGATTTGGAAGGATAGCAAGACACATTGAGCAAAGAGTCAAAGGCAAGGCACCAATGTAGCAACGGGACAATGTTCTCCATGTTTTTGTAGCTACTACTTTCAAAATGAGGTCTTGTGTGAAAATAAAGAGGATGGACAGATGGGGGATCTTTGCTCATTCTTATATTTTGTTAGACCATGTGATTTTTTTTCTCCCGCTGCAACGTACGGGCATGTGTGCTAGTCACCACTTATGTATATATCCTTCAAAGTAGTTTTTGGGTGACAAACAACCATATGACAGTTTGGAGAAGCAAAAACATATAAATGTTAGAATAATCTGACGGATGGCCGCATATTGGATCAAGTAAAGAGGATAAATTTCTCCTAAAACATTCACTTGGCGACATTGATAGACTGCAGTATCTTGCGGTTTTTGCACAGGAAATATCAGATTAATGTTAATGTGTACCAACAAATCTGTAAGTCCACTGATGATGTTGCACGCCAGCTGCAACCTTGATTGACACAGCATTGTTCCAGCTGGCGCTTCTTCCTGTATGCAGCGGCCACATCATTGACATATAGAAGATCAAGAACCTATTTTCTGACATTGTAATCTCTATTCTTCATTGCTACTGGTAGACTCGTCCTCAAGACCTGTAAACACCGAATTTCAAGATTAAAGACTTCCTCATACGAAGAAAATGATAACATTTAACCATTAAAAAATGCATACATGTTAACATTGTTAAACTGTATGATGCAACCTACTCAGACATATATTGATATCATAATGATTGTTGTAAGCAGAAAATGTTCACATAGATAAGTTTGAAGATCAAAGAATACTACTTCCTCGGAAAGAAATGCAAGAAGTACTACCGGAATCGCCCCCTATGCCGACGGCCAGGGCCGTCGGCATAGGCCTGAGTCCCGTCGGGATAGGCCTATGCCGACGGCCCCCGTCGGCATAGGGCCGTTGGCAACATATGCGTCGGCACAACCAGGGAGGCCGTCGGCATAGAAAATCCGTCGGCATATATGATACGCCGACGGGGGCCGTACATCTATGCCGACGGCCCTGGCCGTCGGCAACTATCACGCCTAACGGCGGGCACCGATTCCACGGGCGGTGCAAGGCCAAGGGTAGCTGCCCCTTGTGCTGGCGCCAGGTGGTGACGATGCCTGTCGTTGCCGCCACTGGTACTGTTGCGTCGTACGCATACTTGTCCATCTTTCGGGATTATGGCCAGGATGTGACCGACGCCAATGCCATAGACGTTGGTGATGATGCTTACTTGCTTAGCTAGCTAGGGTGGTTTGTTCTGATTCTTGCCTTCAGAGTAAGCTTGCCCTTTGGGAAACGACGTCGATCAGGAAGTGTAGCTATACATGTACAATTATTCACGTTTTTACATATGTTATCCATCATGTTCTATCATGTTAATTGTTCGCAAAGAAAACGTTCTAGTATCATGTTAATTACCCTTGAAAGGTAGAAGTAGATGAGAGCTACAGCCTGCAGGTTGATGTTTAGGTACCAGGCTCAAATTTGGAGGTTAAGAAAACCTTACCTTCAAAACAATGGATGAATCAGGTACACTTTTTTTAACAGACATCATAGACACTGGACCGCTCCACCTCATCCTCTCGATGTTGTTGTGGCGAACATGGCAGTGGTTTCCTCAGGCAGCAGAGGAGGACATAACTAACCTCCTCGGGGGTTAGCTAATGTGCAAATAAACAAGACAAAAACTAGTGGCAGAAAATAAACCGCGTAAGTGGCATGCCTACTCAGTACCAATTTGAGAATTTTTCAAAATGGGGTAAATTTTTCACAAAGCTGAAAGTTGAGGGTAAAAAATGAGATTAACTCATTATGTAATAAGGTTAGGCCAAAAGAACCATCAATTCTCAAATTTGAAAATTAGAATCTTTGGCAGTTCCCCCAAAGAGAATAGTATATATAGAGGTACATTAAGAAAAACCTTGGCTAAATCAGTAACGCTTACTAGAGGAAACTTCTATCCCAAAGTGGGGAAGACAAAAATATATCAGCTACTACAAAGTGGGAACTTGTTGGTTGTCTAATGACAATGTATATTTCATACCACTAGGAGAGATTTCCATCAAGACACTCATAGAAATAATTGAGTTCAAAAGGATGCCCCACTTATTGTATCCGCTAGGTTTGATCTTATTAGATGACCTCCAATTAAAATCTCCAGCTATAACATTTCTGAAAATTTAAGATTTCATGTTTCTTTTACCTACGAAATCAAGGTCAGTGTCTGCTATATGTCCCTAAATAAATAATCTTTCTCTCCGCCTGCGAGAACCCCCACAATTCAACACCAGAACTATCAATATTGATTCTTCTTTTATATTCCCACTTACTTAGCGGACTCCTAGTTGGAGTTTTAATTCCCTGACAAACCGAATGTTACCTGATTTTGTATTATCCAATTCCTTCATTTCAGCTGTGGAAATTAAAGGTCGAGCATATCCTGAAGAAATGAAGTCCACATCACCATGATGTAGGGTTTCATTCTAAGAACCTAAGAGCATCCACAACTGGACCGTTCAAATCCTCATTCTACATCTGGGCGGATGGCCCGGTCACCATCCGGTCAAGATTTTGCCACCTAACTGGATATCAAAGAGAGCAAGCGGCTCGGATGGCTGCCTATCAACCACCTCCACCATTCACATACTGTGGTGGCCCGAGATAATGATACTGCAAAGCATAGGCCAAAATCCTAAGCTTGGGGGATTACATATTTCTTTCCCTTCATTTTCCTTGTTGTACAGAGATCTCGATGTGCTTTTTTTTTCTTCTAGCTTGTTGTTTTCATTATAGTTGTGTTTTCTTCTTTTCCTTGATGTTTTATTGTTTCTGCTCTTTTGTTCTTAAGATTTCAAAAACCTCAAAAGTATTTTCTTGTTCCTTTGGTGTTATCTTTTGTTTGCCACTTATTTGGTTTTTAGTTGCCTTCTAAATTCTTTTAGAGGAAACGCCCAAAAGAATTTATTCATGCTTCTCCCTCATTGTTTTTGGTTTGTTTCTTCTTATTTAAAACAACAAAGATATTTTTTTTCCTTTTTTATTTCTGTGGCTATATTTGTGTTCTAAAATGGTTGGGAAAATCTCAAAAAATAATCTTAGCTTTTCTCTTTCTTCCTGCTTCTTTTGCTTTTTTAAAAATGCAAATAGATTTGTTTTATTCTTCTTATCTGTTGCTTCTTTCTCTTTGGTTCTTTTATGGTTTTCATTGCTTATTTTCTGGTCTTGTGCTTTATTTGTGTTTCTTGATTTTCTGTAAGAAAATTAAACTGTAAAAATATTTTCTCTAGGCAATCGATAACAAGTACCGGTAATCATTCTTGCAACTTTATATGAGGGAGAGGCATGAGCTAACATACTTTCTCTAATTGTATTATATGCACTTATGATTGGAACTCTAGCAAGCATCCGCAACTACTAAAGATCATTAAGGTTGTGAAACCCAACCATATCATTAAGTATCAAGTCCTCTTTATTCCCATACGTCATACCACACCCACTCGGGTTTAAGTTTTTGTCACTCTCGCAACCCACCATAAGCGAACCGTGAACATATTGCAACACCCTACAGCGAGGGCCCTGCATCTTTGCGTGAGATGGAGGGCACCGTAGGACAATACCATAAATAAAATACAATCATACCAACCAAGATCACGATTAACCCACAGGACAAAACAGATCTACTCAAACATCATAGGATAACCATAGATCATTGGGAAATAATATATGGAGTTGAGCACCATGTTTAAGTAGAGATTACAGCGAGGAGAAGAGGTGTTACACCACTGTATAGAGGGGGAGAAAATTGGTGTTGACGGTAGCAAGATTGTCAATGTAGATCGCCGTCCTAATCGTTGTCCCGGCGGCACTCCGGCGCCACCAGGAGAGAGGGGGAGAGAGCCCCTCTCCTTATTCTTCTTCCTTGGCCTCCCCCCTAGATGGGAGGAGAGTTCCCCCTCTGGTCCATGGCCTCCATGGCCGCGGAGGGGCGGGAGCCCCTCCGAGATTGGATCTCCCTCTCTGTTCTCTTTTGTTTCCCGTTCCCCAGATCTGGCCGAAAACCGTTTCTTATATTCCCAGAGATCTGTAACTCCGATGGCGCTGAGATTTTAACACGATTTTTTTTCGGATATAACCTTTCTTGCACCTAAAGTAGAGCCCCAACCGACGTACGAGGTGATCACAACCCACCGTCACGCGCCAGGGGCCTCTGGCGTGCCCTGGTGTCTTGTGGGCTGTGTGGGCCACCGTTTGCGGTGATCCCAACTCCCCAAAATCACATATATTCCAAAATAATTCTTCGTAAAATTTTATTGCATTTGGACTTCGTTTGATATGGATACTCTGCGATACAAAAAACATGTAGAAAACAGGAACTGGCACTAGGCACTGGATCAATAGGTTAGTCCAATTAATCATATAAAAAGTTGCGAAAAATATGTGAAAGTTGTATAATATTGGCATAAAACAATCAAAAATTATAGATACGATGGAGACGTATCAGCATCCCCAAGCTTAATTCATGCTCGTCCTCGACTAGGTAAATGATATAAAAAGATAATTTTTTATGTGGAATGCTACCTAACATAAACTTGATCATATGTCTAGTCATGGCATGAATATTAAGACATAAGTGATTCAAAGCAATAGTCTATAATTTGACATAAAGACATCAATACTCAGGCATCCCAACAAACAATCATATCTTTCAAAATATCAACGCTAAAGAAAGCTATCCCTACAAAATCATATAATCTTGTCATGCTCTGTCTTCATAACACAAAGTATTTATCAGATACACAATTACCATTCTCTGCTATGATTTACATCAATCAAGTTATGCCCCATGATTCTTAGAAGATTGAAATTTTATCTTGAGATTATTATGTCTCGAAGTCCTTACAACTTGCCTACATATAATTATATGATCGTTATCTCCAAAGGACATAAGTATTAAATCTCTATACATGGGTTAAGAAAGTGTTCATAAAAGTATTTTTTTATCGCTCACTTTGTCACAAGCAACAAGCTAAGCTTGGGGGAGGTGTTACGTCTCAAAAGTATATACTTCTCAAAGAGCTTTCACTTAACTATGGACTCAATACTTTCTATGAATACAAACTAATCGGGACTGACATTGTTTTTAGCAAAGTTTCCATGGTGTCATATTTTTATTGGGAAAATGTTTGGGAAAATAAAATAAAAATAGGAGGCATAGTTTTGCAATCAATCATGGACAAGGGGCCTTAAATTGGGCCAAGTGGTTGCCTAGGGTGCCTAGGGGGCCACCTTACATGGGGCAACTAGGGCCCATGGGCCCCCCTTGGCTAGCCTCTGGTGCCCCTAGATTTATATTGCCCCAAAACCCTTCTGTGATTTATCTTGATTTCTTTGCAACACAGAGACACCGCCATCATTATTATTCTTCCGGAGGGCTGCTGGAGGCTAGGGTTTCATCTCCGTAGAGTGGGAATCTTCTCCATCTATTCCGTCAACCCCTTATCCAACATGGAAGCATGGTATGCATAAGAATTGAATGAGATTTATCATGTATTATACTTCATGCTGATGGGGGACTAATTGTCAGTGAATCGATGTTGTTATGACTTATGACTTTGCTATGCGTAATCCTTTTTGTCCCCGGGCTTCTTCCCTAGCCCGCTGTGCTCGAACTAGAATAAGGCCTGATGCTAGAACGCATGCATGGGACGGCCGATGTTGATGGGATGCATGCACGCATGGGATGCACGCATGGGTCGGTCAGGACGGACACATGGGAAGCACGCATGGACAAACTCGAACAATGTTGCCGGCCAGAAGCACGCATGGACGCACGGCCAGAATGCAAGCATGTGACGCTACTCGCCTCCGGCCGGTTTCGCCCCAGGCTCTTACCAGCCGCAGCCGAGCTCCTCAGCCTGCTCGCTGCTTGAGTGCTGCGCCACCAGGCCGCCTGCTCCGCTGTTGACCGGTTTACGGTTTCCCTAAAAACCGACACGAAAAACTAATAGTTTGGGGTATATAGGGGATAATATACATGGTGGTTTTTTCAACCTGTACTTCAAATTTGAAGATTTGATCACTTCTATGGGATCACACTAGAGAAGCTCTAATTATGACGCCGCAGCAGTATGCATAAATGCTTAATTTCTATTTTTTTCATAAACATGAATAATAATTTTTATTTATAATTTTTGAACATCAGTACAGACCCAAGCATTCATATAGACACGCATACACTCACCTTATGAATGCACACACGCACACCTGTATCGCTATGACCATCTCCGAAAGACTGAGCCGGCATATTATCTTAAGATTTACGAAGTCACCGTAGGCGCCTCGTCGTCGACAGGAACGTCTCCTCCCACTAAATGCACATCGATGTTATCTCGAGATTTACGAACTCACCATAGGCGCCTCATCGTCGACGGGAACGTCTCCTCCCACTGAATGCACATCGCCGTAAATCCTGAAATAAATCCAGGAATAAATGCGAGCACCAGCATTTGAACCCTGGTGGGCTGGGGATGCCACAGTCCCTGTAGCCATCCAACCAAAGGTGGGTTCTCAATTTTTATTTATAATTTTAAAATAAGTTTAATGATGGATTATTATAAACATTAAAATACTCATTTATATGATTATAAATGTACATACACTCAAAAAAATCATGTTATATGCAACAAATGTTTCTGCATGCAAATAGAAATATTCATAGATTTGGAAAAACATACATGTTTCGAATACGTCTGAAAGATTTTATATGTTTGTGAGAAATTGTTCATGTGTATTAGAAATATGTGCGCATGTAATTTTGAACAAATATTTCCACATTTCACCGTATATAATAAAATAAAAGGAATATATAAAAGTGGAAATAAACCAAAAGCTAAACCGAAATAATACAGAAATAGAAAAAGGAAAGAAATACATGTTTCTTCTCTGAAAGTAAGAAAATCAAAGTAAAAAACACGCGCGTTACTGGGCTGGTCCATCAAAAGAAATAGGTGTTTCTTTCTATTATAAGAAAACACATAATAATTTAGTATTTCCTGAAAAACGTAATAATTAATATAATCCTATTCCGACACGAGAGCGTGACTCTCCAACATTCTGGTTTCATATTATATGCACACTGTCGCCTGTGCGATTATTTCCATCGCTTCCCCTACGATCCGATCCAGTTTCATTTCGCCATCACGTACGTACGTACGTAGCCGGCGGTGAGAAACTGATCAATCTCTCTCCAGCGCTATTGCCAGCTAGCTAGATGGCGTCGAATGCCATGGACATGGCCGAAGACCTCCCACAAGTAGAAGAAGGTCTCCCGGACGTTCTAGTCGCATACGTCGCCGTGCACGGCCCACTTATCCGCCAAAGCACTCTCGACTACCTACTAGAGCTAGGCACCGCGGTGAACGCGGCCGACATCGCCGCACTCGTCGGCGTCGCGGGCGACGTCGACCCAGCGTTGGCGGCGGCGGTGGACAAGGCGCTGAAGACGGTGGACGCGCTGTCAGACGATGACGGCCTCAACTGCCCGATCTGCTTGGAGGACGACATAGAGGCGTGGAAGTTGACGCCGTGCGGGCACCGGTTCCACGGGCGGTGCGTGGAGAGGTGGCTGCATGCCAAGGGGAGCTGCCCCATGTGCCGGCACCAGGTGGTGACGATTCCTGCCGCTGATGATGAGTCGTACGTATACATATCTCTCTCGACGGAACATGGCCAGGATGTTAGCGACTCCGGCGCCATGGAAATCGATGCTGCTTCTTAGTCGACAATGCTAGACTTATGCAAATTTCCTTGCGTCTGCGCTTTGGGATATGATGTCGATTACGAAGTGTAATCACAGAATTGTTCCATCATGTTATGACATGTTAATTATTTGGCAAAGAAAGTGTTCTATCATGTTCCAAATTGTTGCATTGTATAACTGCTTTCTAGGCTTTCTAGCCATGGAAGTAAAATTGTTCACGTTTCTCCATCTTGTTCCACCTTGTTAATTATTCGCAAAGTAAGTGCTCTATCATGTTGATTACTCTCAAACGGTAGTAGATTTGAGCTGTAGCCTAGGTCGAAGTTATGTACCAGGCTCAAAACTGAGTGATGTTCTGATCGAGGTGAGTTTCAGTGGAAAAAAATGTGGGGAAGTTTCTTTTCTTTTTCTTTTTTTTCTGCGGGGGATGTGGGGAAGTTTCAATGGAAAGCGGGGCTAAGAAGACCTTAGGTAGGAACTCATTGCATGCATCAGTTACCTTACCGGACGTATTGTTTTGTTGCAAAAGAGTCTACCTGGAACAAGTATACAAGCTAATATGGAGTAGCATGGTCACACACACTGTTCAAAACATTGCTTGGCAACCCCAAAAAAAAACATTGCTTGGCGAGTTGCTGTTAACTCTCTCCCAACATTGAAGAACAAGGACAAGCGAGGTCTGGAGGTCTCAAGCATTTTGCCCAATCTGTGGTACTGAAACAACGGATTGTTTCCATGCCCTTTGTCATTGCCCACTATCCATTCAGCTATGGGAGTGTATGTCTGAACTCTAGCGCCCGCCGAAACTCAAAGATGTGACCAAAACAGGAGTTGAGTGGTTACTTGAAGTACTACATCCATTGGGAGATGTGGAGCGAGGTATGGTTCTGTTCACCTTCTCAAGGTGTTGGCATAACCGTAATGAGCCAGTTCATGACAAATTACCACCACCGATGGACGCTTCTCGCAGATTTTTATGCAGCTACCTGGACGCACTCATTGTGATACTGATAGCAGAAGATTCCATTTGTGATCTGGCCAAAGGGAAGGTGTCAATATCTTATGGTCTGAAATCAAAAGTTCACATGAAATATCAAATGTGTTACCCCCTGCAAAGTGGTCTCCTCAGCCAGTGGGCTGGGTTAAACTCAACACTGACGGTTCATGGACAAAGGATGGGAAGGCGGCAGCCGGGATGGTGCTCCATGATCATCTAGGTAAAATCATTTATACATATTGTAGGGAGCTCTTCTCTTGTACAGATGCCCTTGAAGTAGAAATAAGTGCATGCATGGAAGGTTTATCCATTGCAATTCAGCGCTCCGGTCTCCCAATTCAAATCGAGATGGATTCCCTGTCGGCAATGAACATATTGAATGTCTTTGATGGCAGAGGTCAAGCATTTAGAGTCTCTGCATACGACTCATATTGCTCACATCAACCATTCTCAAAATTTTGTTGGTGATTGTGTAGCAATGTTTGCAAGAACTGAGCGTGGAACTATAGTCTAGTTAGGATCTGGCCTTCTGAAAGTCATTGATTTATGTAAGGAAGACTGCAAGGTTGATGTTTGAGTAATATAAGTTTTACCCGCAAAAAAAAGTCTACCTAGAACTGATTGCTCTCACCCCTTGATTGGATCGGTGGCTTTCTCGCCTCTTGCAAGATTCTTGGGTGCAGTGCGTCGCTGCAACATGGGCCTCCTCCTTGGAGTCAGTGGCAAGGATCCTTCCCTGATATAGAGGTTAGGGTGGTGATGGACAATTTGGCAACATCCTTCAAATAACGACAGCGTACCAACTAGACTCAGTGGATCGCTCCTGTCACCTCTCAGCACGATTGTGGGAGCCGGGGTAGTGATATCCTCCTTGGGATCAATGGCCGATGATGGGTGTGGCAGAGCAAGCGCCCTGTCGCACCCACCATTGACCATCTCCGCATGTGGAGCAGCTGGTGACGGCGCTAGGGAGGATCCTACCTCCTTAGATGGTGGTGGTGGCTGCCATGATGATGGGAGAAGTGCTCCTTGGGCAACGCTAGACCATGAAGTGTTTTCGGGTGGAGGAACCGATCGCAACCATTTTCGGTAAGACGACTATGAGGGAAAACTGCACCAATGGTGGCGGATGTGACGCCCCCGCCTCGACCGTGCACTAATCATACACGCAAACATGCCCGATCAAGACCAGAGACTCACGGGAAGATATCACAACACAATTCTAGACACAAATTTAAACATAAAGCTTTATATTACAAGCCAAGGCCACGAGGACCCGAATACATAAGTCAGCGAAAGCAACTATATCTGAGTACGGACATAATTAGACAAGTTTTCCTTAAGAAGGCTGAGCAAAACAACGATGACTAGATCGAAAAGGCGAAGCCTCCTTCCTGGGGCCTCCTATCTACTCCTGGTCGTTGTTCTCCACGAAGTAGTAGGTGATACGTCTTCAACGTATCTATAACTTATGAAGTATTGCTACCTCTTGAGAACTTGTGTTGGTTTTTCCTTGAAGAGGAAAGGGTGATGCAGCAAAGTAGTGTAAGTATTTTCCTCAGTTTTTGAGAACCAAGGTATCAATCCAGTAGGAGGCCACGCACGAGTCCCTCGCACCTACACAAACAAATAAATCCTCGCAACCAACGTGATAAGGGGTTGTCAATCCCTACATGGTCACTTACGAGAGTGAGATCTGATAGATATGGTAAGATAGCATTTTTGGTATTTTTATGATAAAGAGAAATAAAAGATGGAAAGTAAAATAAAAGGCAATAAAAATAACTAAGTATTGGAAGATTAATATGATGGAAGATAAGACCCGGGGGCCATAGGTTTCACTAGTGGCTTCTCTCGAGAGCATAAGTATTCACGGCGGGTAAACAAATTACTATTGAGCAATTGACAGAATTGAGCATAGTTATGAGAATATCTAGGTATGATCAAGTATATAGGCATCACGTCTGAGACAAGTAGACCGACTCCTGCTTGCATGTACTACTATTACTCCACACATCGACCGCTATCCAGCATGCATCTAGAGTATTAAGTTCAAGAGAACAGAGTAACGCTTTAAGAAAGATGACATGATGTAGAGGGATAAACTCATGCAATATGATATAAACCCCATCTTGTTATCCTCGGTGGCAACAATACAATACGTGCCTTGCTGCCCCTACTGTCACTGGGAAAGGACACCGCAAGATTGAATCCAAAGCTAAGAACTTCTCCCATTGCAAGAAAGATCAATCTAGTAGGCCAAACCAAACTGATAATTCGAAGAGACTTGCAAAGATAACCAATTATACATAAAAGAATTCAAAGAAGATTCAAATATTGTTCATAGATAAACTTGATCATAAACCCACAATTCATTGGTCTCAACAAACACACCGCAAAAGAAGATTACATCGAATAGATCTCCATAAGAGAGGGGGAGAACTTTGTATTGAGATCCAAAAAGAGAGAAGAAGCCATCTAGCTAATAACTATGGACCCGTAGGTCTGAGGTAAACTACTCACACTTCATCGGAGAGGCTATGGTGTTGATGTAGAAGCCATGCGTGATCGATGCTCCCTCCGGCGGAGCTCCGGAACAGGCCCCAAGATGGGATCTCGTGGATACAGAAAGTTATGGCGGTGGAATTAGGGTTTTGGCTCTGTATCTAGTAGTTTGGGGGGTACGTAGGTATATATAGGAGGAAGGAGTACATCGGTGGAGCAACAGGGGGCCCACGAGGGTGGAGGGCGCGCCTGGGGGGGTACGCGCGCCCCCCTACCTCGTGGCCTCCTGGTTGATGTCTTGATGTAGGGTCCAAGTCCTGTGGATCATGTTCGTTCCGAAAATCACGTTCCTGAAGGTTTCATTCCGTTTGGACTCCGTTTGATATTCTTTTTCTGTGAAACCCTAAAATAGGCAAAATAACAACAATTCTGGGCTGGGTCTCCGGTTAATAGGTTAGTCCCATAAATAATATAAAAGTGTATAATAAAGCCCAATAATGTCCAAAATAGAATATAATATAGCATGGAACAATAAGAAATTATAGATACGTTGGAGACGTATCAAGCATCTCGAAGCTTAATTCCTGCTCGTCCTCGAGTAGGTAAATGATAAAAACAGAATTTTTGATGTGGAATGCTACTTGGCATAATTTCAATGTAATTCTCTTAATTGTGGTATGAATATTCAGATCCGAAAGATTCAATACAAAAGTTTAATATTGACATAGAAATAATAATACTTCAAGCATACTAACTAAGCAATTATGTCTATTCAAAATAACATGGCCAAATAAAGTTATCCCTAAAAAATCATATAGTCTGGCTATGCTCCATCTTCACCACACAAAGTATTCAAATCATGCACAACCCAATGACAAGCCAAGCAATTGTTTTATACTTTTAATGTTCTCAAACTTTTTCAATCTTCATGCAATACATGAGCGTGAGCCATGGACATAGCACTATAGGTGGAATAGAATGAAGGTTGTGGAAAAGACAAAAAAGGGAGAAGATAGTCTCACATCAACTAGGCGTATCAACGGGCTATGGAGATGCCCATCAATAGATATCAACGTGAGTGAGTAGGGATTGCCATGCAACGGATCCACTAGAGCTATAAGTATATGAAAGCTCAACAAAAAGAAACTAAGTGGGTGTGCATCTAACTTGCTTGCTCACGAAGACCTAGGGCATTTTGAGGAAGCCCATCGTTGGAATATACAAGCCAAGTTCTATAATGAAAAATTCTCACTAGTATATGAAAGTGATAACATAGGAGACTCTCTATTATGAAGATCATGGTGCTACTTTGAAGCACAAGTGTGGAAAAAGGATAGTAGTATGGCCCTTTATATATATATATATATATATATATATATATATATATATATATGTATATGTATATATATGTATATGTATATATATATATATAATTTTTTTGGGCCTTCCTTTTTTTATTTGGCCTTTCTCTTTTTTTATTTGGGAAAATACTCTATGAATGATGATCATCACACTTCTATTTATTTACAACTCAATGATTACAACTCAATACTAGAACAAAGTATGACTCTATATGAATGCCTCCGGTGGTGTACCAGGATAGCAATGATGCATGAGTGACTTATATGAAAGAATTATGAACGGTGGCTTTGCCACAACTAGAATGTCAACTACATGATCATGCAAAGCAATATGACAATGATGGAGCGTGTCATAGTAAACGGAACGGTGGAAAGTTGCATGGCAATATATCTCGGAATGGCTATGGAAATGCCATGATAGGTAGGTATGGTGGCTGTTTTGAGGAAGGTATATGGTGGGTGTATGATACCGGCAAAAGGTGTGCGGTATTAGAGAGTCTAGCAATGATGGAAGGGTGAGAGTGCGTATAATCCATGGACTCAACATTAGTCATAAAGAACTCACATACTTATTGCAAAAATCTATTAGTTATCGAAGCAAAGTACTACGCGCATGCTCCTAGGGGGATAGATTGGTAGGAAAAGACCATCGCTCGTCCTCGACCGCCACTCATAAGGAAGACAATCAATAAATACATCATGCTCCGACTTCTTAACATAACGGCTCACCATACGTGCATGCTACGGGAATCACAAACTTCAACACAAGCATTTCTCAAATTCACAACTACTCAACTAGCACGACTCTAATATCACCATCTCCATATCTCAAAACAATTATCAAGTTTCAAAACTTCTCATAGTATTTAACACACTCATAAGAAAATTTTATTAGTCTTGAATACCTAGCATATTAGAATTATTTAATTAAATTACCATGCTATTTAAGACTCTCAAAATAATCTAAGTGAAGCATGAGAGAATAATGGTTTGTATAAAACAAATCTACCACCGTGCTCTAAAATATATAAATGAAGTACTAGAGCAAAAATTATATAACTCAAAAGATATAAGTGAAGCACATAGAGTATTCTAATAATTTCCGAATCATGTGTGTCTCTCTCGAAAAGGTGTGTACAGCAAGGATTATTGTGGTAAACTAACAAATAAAGACTCAAATAATGCAAGACGCTCCAATCAAAACACATATCATGTGGCGAATAAAAATATAGCTCAAACTAAAGGTACCGATAGAAGTAGACGAAAGAGGGGATGCCTTCCGGGGCATCCCCAAGCTTTGGCTTTTAGGTGTCCTTAGAATATCTTCGGGGTGCCATGGGCATCCCCAATAATAGGCTCTTGCCACTCCTTGTTCCATAATCCATAAAATCTTTACCCAAAACTTGAAAAGTTCACAACACAAAACTTAAAGTAGAAAATCTCGTGAGCTCCGTTAGCGAAAGAAAATAAAACACCACTTCAAGATACTGTAATGAACTCATTATTTATTTATATTGGTGTTAAACCTACTGTATTCCAACTTCACTATGGTTTATAAACTATTTTACTAGCCATAGATTCATTAAAATAAGCAAACAACACACGAAAAACAGAATCTGTCAAAAACAGAACAGTATGTAGTAATCTGTAGCTAACGCAAGATCTGGAACCCCAAAAATTCTAAAATAAATTTATGGACATGAGGAATTTATCTATTAATCATCTTCAAAAAGAATTAACTAAATAGCACTTTCCAAATAAAAATGGCAGCAGTTCTCGTGAGCGCTAAAGTTTCTGTTTTTTACAGCAAGATTAAAAAGACTTTCCCGAAGTCTTCCCAACGGTTCTACTTGGCACAAACACTAATTAAACACAAAAAAATAACCAAAACAGAGGATAGATAAATTATTTATTACTAAACAGGAGCCAAAATCAGAAATAAAAATAAAATTGGGTTGCCTCTCAACAAGCGCTATCGTTTAACGCCCCTAGCTAGGCATAAAAGCAAGGATAGATCTAGATATTGCCATCTTTGGAAGGCAATCCATAAGTGGCTCTCATAATATATTCATAAGTTAATTTAATTTTATTTCTAGGGAAGTGTTCCATGCCTTTCCTTAACGGAAATTGGAATCTAATATTCCCTTCCTTCATATCAATAATTGCACCAATCGTTCTAAGGAAAGGTCTACCAAGAATAATAGGACATGAAGGATTGCAATTGATATCAAGAACAATAAAATCTACGGGCACATAGTTCCTATTTGCAACAATAAGAACATCATTAATTCTTCCCATAGGTTTCTTAATGGTGGAATCCGCAAGATGCAAGTTTAAAGAGCAATCATCAAAATCACGGAAACCTAACAAATCACACAAAGTCATTGGAATTATGGAAACACTAGCACCCAAATCACACAAAGCATAGCATTAATGATCTTTAATTTTAGTTTTAATAGTAGGTTCCCACTCATCATAAAGTTTTTTAGGGATAGAAACTTCCAACTCAAGTTTTTCTTCATAAGATTGCATCAAAGCATCAACGATATGTTTAGTAAAAGCTTTATTTTTACTATAAGCATGAGGAGAATTTAGCATGGATTGCAACAAGGAAATACAATCTATCAAAGAGCAATTATAATAATTAAATTCCTTGAAATCCAAAATGGTGGGTTCATTAATATTTAAAGTTTTGACTTCATCAATCCCACTTTTATCAATTTTAGCATCAAGATCTAAAGACTCCGAATTTTTGGAACGCCGTCTAGGTAAAGGTGGATCATATTCGGTCCCATCATTATAAAGATTCATATTGCAAAACAAAGATTTAATAGGGGACACATCAATAACTTTTAGATCTTAATCTTTATTATCATGGAAACTAGAAGAACACGCTTTTATAAAGCAATCTTTCTTAGCACGCATCCTAGTGGTTCTTTCTTTAAACTCATCAAGGGAAATTCTCATGGCTTTGAGAGACTCATTGATATCATGCTTAGGTGGAATAGATCTAAGTTTCAAAGAATCAACATCAAGAGAAATTCTATCAACGTTCCTAGCCAACTCATCAATCTTAAGCAATTTTTCTTCAATCAAAGCATTGAAATTCTTTTGCGAAGCAATAAATTCTTTAATAGTAGTTTCAAAATCAGATGGATATTATTATAATTTCCATAAGAGTTGTTGTAGGAATTACCATAATTATTAAAGGAATTACTAGGATACGGCCTAGGATTAAAGTTTCCTCTATACGCGTTGTTACCAAAATTATTCCTACCAACAAAATTCACATCCATAGATTCATATCCTTAGGATCAGAAGAAACACTTTTATTAGCAAATAATTTCATAAGTTCATCCATCTTTCCACTCAAAACATTAATTTCTTCTATCGCATGCACTTTTTTATTAGTAGATCTTTCAGTGTGCCATTGAGAATAATTAAACATAATATAAAAGTGTATAATAAAGCCCAATAATGTCCAAAACAGAATAGAATATAGCATGGAACAATCAAAAATTATAGATACGTTGGAGACGTATCAAGTATTCATGTTGTTATTGAAGGAAATATGCCCTAGAGGCAATAATAAAGTTGTTATTTATATTTCCTCATATCATGATAAATGTTTATTATTCATGCTAGAATTGTATTAACTGGAAACTTAGTACATGTGTGGATACATAGACAAATAAAGTGTCCCTATTATGCCTCTACTTGACTAGCTCGTTAATCAAAGATTGTTAAGTTTCCTAGCCATAGACATGTGTTGTCATTTGATGAACGGGATCACATCATTTGAGAATGATGTGATGGACAAGACCCATCTATTAGCTTAGCATAATGATCGTTTAGTTTGTCTGCTATTGCTTTCTTCATGACTTGTGCATGTTCCTCAGACTATGAGATTATGCAACTACCAAATACCGGGGGAACACCTTGTGTTCTATCAAACGTCACAACGTAACTGGGTTATTATAGAGATGCTCTACGGGTGTCTCCGATGGTGTTTGTTGAGTTGGCATAAATCGAGATTAAGATTTGTCACTCCGTGTATCGGAGAGGTATCTCTGGGCCCTCTCGGTAATGCACATCACTATAAGCCTTGCAAGCAATGTGTCTAATGAGTTAGCCATGGGATGATGCATTACGGAACGAGTAAAGAGACTTGCTGGTGACAGGATTGAACTAGGTATGTGATACCGACGATCGAATCTCGGGCAAGTAACATACCGATGACAAAGGGAACAACGTATATTGTTATGCGGTTTGACCGATAAAGATCTTCGTAGAATATGTATGAGCCAATATGAGCATCCAGGATCTGCTATTGGTTACTGACCGAAGATGTGTCTCAGTCATGTCTACATAGTTCTTGAACCCGTAGGCTCTGCACGCTTAACGTTCGATGACGATTTGTATTGTGAGTTTCGTGTTTTGATGAACCGAAGTTTGTTCGGAGTCCCGGATAAGATCACAGACATGAAGAGGAGTCTCGAAATGGTCAAGACATAAGTATTCATGTATTGGAAGGCTACGTTTGGACACCGTAATGGTTAGGGTCGTTTCGGAGTACCGGGGGTTACCGGAACCCCCCCCCCCCCCCCCGGAGGTTAATGGGCCACCATGGGCCTTAGTGTAGAAGAGAGAGGGCCGGCCAGGAGGTGGCACGTGCCCCCCTTGCCCAGTCCAAATTGGACAAGGCGTGGGGGCGGCGCCCCCTCCTTCCTTCTCTCCTCTTCCTCCTTCCCTTCGTCTCCTACTTGCAATAGGAAAGGGGGGACCGAACCCTACTTGGACTGGGAGTCCAAGTAGGACTCCCCCCCATGGCGCGTCACCCTAGGGCCGGACCTCTCCTCCCCCTTTTATATACGTGGGAGGGGGCACCCCAAAGGCACACCAAGTCTTCTCTTAGCCATGTGCGGTGCCCCCCTCCACTGTTACACACCTCGGCCATATCGTCGTAGTGCTTAGGCGAAGCCTTGTGCCGGTAACTTCATCATCACCGTCATCACGCCTCGTCCTGGAAAAACTCTCCCTCGTCCTCAACTGGATCAAGAGATCAAGGGACACCATCGGGCTGAACGTGTGTTGAACATGGAGGTGTCATACGTTCGGTGCTTGGATTGGTTAGATCGCGAATACGTTCGACTACATCAACCGCATTACTAAACGCTTTCGCTTTTGGTACACACTCTCCCCTCTCGTTGCTATGCATCTCCTAGATAGATCTTGCGTGATCGTAGGAATTTTTTTGAAATACTGTGTTCTCCAACAGTGGCATCAGAGCCAGGTCTATGTGTAGACGTTATTTGCACGAGTAGAACACAAAGAGTTGTGGGCGATAATAGTCATACTGCTTATCAGCAACGTCTTACTTTGATTTGGCGGTATTGTTGGATGAAGCGGCCCGGTCCGACATTACATGACCACATTCATGAGACTGGTTCTACCGACGTGCTTCGCACACAGGTGGCTAGCGGGTGTCTATTTCTCCAGTTTTAGTTGAATCGAGTTTGACTACACCCGGTCCCTGTTGAAGGTTAAAACATCACACTTGACGAAAAATCGTTGTGGTTTAGATGCGTAGGTAAGAACGGTTCTTGCTAGAAGCCCGTAGCAGCCACGTAAAACTTGCAACAACAAATTAGAGGACGTCTAACTTGTTTTTGCAAGGCTTGTTGTGATGTGATATGGTCAAGACGTGATGATATATAAATTGTTGTATGAGATGATCACGTTTTGTAACAATTATCAGCAACTGGCTGGAACCATATGGTTGTCGCTTTATTGTATGAAATGAAATCGCCATGTAATTGCTTTACTTTATCAGTAAGAGGTAGCGATAGTCGTAGAAGCAATGATTGGCGAGACGACAACGATGCTACGATGGAGATCAGGGTGTCAAGCCGGTGACGATGGTGATCCTGACGGTGCTTTGGAGATGGAGATCAAAGGCACAAGATGATGATGGCCATATCATATCACTTATTTTGATTGCATGTGATGTTTATCTTTTATGCATCTTATTTTGCTTAGTTCGGCGGTAGCATTATAAGATGATCTCTCACTAAATTTTAAGGCACAAGTGTTATCCCTGAGTATGCATCGTTGCTACAGTTCGTCATGCTGAGACACCACTGTTGGGGAACGTAGCAGAATTTTAAAATTTTCTACGCATCACCAAGATCAATCTATGGAGTCATCTAGCAACGAGGGAGAGAGGAGTGCATCTACATACCCTTGTAGATCACGAGCGGAAGCGTTCAAGAGAACGGGGTTGATGGAGTCGTACTCGACGTGATTCAAATCACCGATGACCTAGTGCCGAACGGACGGAACCTCCGCGTTCAACACACGTACGGTTGGGAGACGTCTCCTCCTTCTTGATCCAGCAAGGGGGAAGGAGTGGTTGATGAAGATCCAGTAGCACGACGGCGTGGTGGTGGAAGCAACGGTGATCTCGGCAGGGCTTCGCCAAGCGCTGGGAGACGAAGGAGTGTCACGGGAGGGAGAGGGAGAGGCCAGGGGCTTGGGTGCGCAGCCCTCCCTCCCCCCCACTATATATAGGGTGCCTAGGGGGGCGCCGGCCCTAGGAGATCTAATCTCCTAGGGGGGCGGCGGCCAAAGGGGGTGCCTTGCCCTCCATGGCAAGGGTGGCGCCCCCTACCCCTAGGGTTTCTAACCCTAGGCGCAGGGGGAGGCCCAAGGGGGGCTCCCAGCCCACTAGGGGCTGTTTCCCCTCCCACTTCAGCCCATGGGGCCCTAAGGGATAGGTGGCCCCTCCCGGTGGACCCCCGGGACCCTTCCGGTGGTCCCGGTACAATATCGGTGACCCCCGAAACATTACTGATGGCCGAAACTGGACTTCCTATATATAAATCTTTACCTCCGGACCATTCCATAACTCCTCGTGACGTCCGGGATCTCATCCGGGACTCCGAACAATTTTCGGGTTACCGTGTGCTAATATCTCTACAACCCTAGCATCACCGAACCTTAAGTGTGTAGACCCTATGGGTTCGGGAGACATGCAGACATGACCGAGAAGCCTCTCTGGTCAATAACCAACAGCGGGATCTGGATACCCATGTTGGCTCCCACATGCTCCACGATGATTTCATCGGATGAACCACGATGTCGAGGATTCAATCAATCCGTATACAATTCCCTTTGTCAATCGTTACGTTACTTTCCCGAGACTCGATCGTCGGTATCCCAATACCTTGTTCAGTCTCGTTACCGGCAAGTCACTTTACTCGTACCGTAATGCATGATCCCATGATCAACCACTTGATCACATTGAGCTCATTATGATGATGCATTACTGAGTGGGCCCAGAGATACCTCTCCGTCATACGGAGTGACAAATCCCAGTCTCGATTCGTGCCAACCCAACAGACACTTTCGGAGATACCTGTAATGTACGTTTATAGTCACCCAGTTACGTTGTGACGTTTGGCACACCCAAAGCACTCCTACAGTATCTGGAAGTTGCACAATCTCATGGTCTAAGGAAATGATACTTGACATTCAGAAAAGCTACAGCAAACGAACTACATGATCTTTGAGCTAAGCTTAGGATTGGGTCTTGTCCATCACATCATTCTCCTAATGATGTGATCCCGTTATCAATGACATCCAATGTCCATAGTCAGGAAACCATGACTATCTTTTGATCAACGAGCTAGTCAACTAGAGGCTCACTAGGGACGTGTTGTGGTCTATGTATTCACACATGTATTACGATTTCCGGATAACACAATTATAGCATGAACAATAGACAATTATCATGAACAAAGAAATATAATAATAACCATTTTATTATTGCCTCTAGGGCATATTTCCAACAGTCTCCCACTTGCACTAGAGCCAATATTCTAGTTACATTTTGATGAAACGAACACCCATGCAGTTCTGGTGTTGATCATGTTTTGCTCTAGGGAGAGGTTTAGTCAACGGATCTGCTACATTCAGGTCCGTATGTACTTTACAAATCTCTATGTCTCCATTTTGAACACTTTCACGAATGGAGTTGAAGCGACGCTTGATATGCCTGGTCTTCCTATGAAACCTGGGCTCCTTGGCAAGGGCAATAGCTCCAGTGTTGTCACAGAAGAGAGTCATCGGGCCCGACGCATTGGGTATGACTCCTAGGTCGGTAATGAACTCCTTCACCCAGACTGCTTCTTGTGCTGCCTCCGAGGCTGCCATGTACTCCGCTTCACATGTAGATCCCGCCACAACGCTTTGCTTGCAACTGCACCAGCTTACTGCCCCACCATCCAAAATATACACGTATCCGGTTTGTGACTTTGAGTCATCCAGATCTGTGTCGAAGCTAGCATCGACGTAACCCTTTACGACGAGCTCTTCATCACCTCCATAAACGAGAAACATTTCCTTGGTCCTTTTCAGGTACTTCGGGATATTCTTGACCGCTGTCCAGTGTTCCATGCCGGGATTACTTTGGTACCTTCCTACCAAACTTACGGCAAGGTTTACATCAGGTCTGGTACACAGCATAGCATACATGATAGACCCTATGGCCGAGGCATAGGGGACGACACTCATCTTTTCTCTATCTTCTGCCGTGGTCAGGCATTGAGCCATGCTCAATCTCGTACCTTGCAATACAGGCAAGAACCCCTTCTTTGACTGATCCATTTTGCACTTCTTCAATATCTTGTCAAGGTACGTGCTCTATGAAAGACCAATGAGGCGTCACGATCTATCTCTATAGATCTTGATGCCTAATATATAAGCAGCTTCTCCAAGGTCCTTCATTGAAAAACACTTCTTCAAGTAGGCCTTTATGCTTCCCAAGAATTCTATATCATTTCCCATCAACAGTATGTCATCCACATACAATATGAGAAATGCTACAGATCTCCCACTCACTTTCTTGTAAATGCAGGCTTCTCCATAAGTCTGCATAAACCCAAACGCTTTGATCATCTTATCAAAACGAATGTTCCAATTCCGAGATGCTTGCACCAGCCCATAAATCGAGCATTGGAGCTTGCACACCTTGTCAGCATTCTTAGGATTGACAAAACCGTCCGGCTGCATCATATACAATTCTTTCTTAAGGAAACCATTAAGGAATGCGGTTTTGACGTCCATTTGCCATATCTCATAATCATAGAATGCGGCAATTGCTAACATGATTCGGACGGACTTCAGCTTCGCTACGGGTGAGAAAGTCTCATCGTAGTCAACCCCTTGAACTTGTCGATAACCCTTAGCGACAAGCCGAGCTTTATAGATGGTCACATTACCATCCGCGTCTGTCTTCTTCTTAAAGATCCATTTATTTTCTATGGCTCGCCGATCAACGGGCAAGTCAGTCAAAGTCCATACTTTGTTTTCATACAAGGATCCTATCTCGGATTTCATGGCTTCCAGCCATTTGTCGGAATCTGGGCCCGCCATCGCTTCTTCATAGTTTGAAGGTTCACCTTTGTCTAACAACATGATTTCCAAGACAAGGTTGCCGTACCACTCTGGTGCGGAACGTGTCCTTGTGGACCTACGAAGTTCAGTAGCAACTTGATCTAAAGTTTCATGGTCATCATCATCAACTTCCTCTCTAGTCGGTGCAGGCACCTCAGGAACATTTTCTTGAGCTGCGCCACTTACCAGTTCAAGAGGTAATACTTCATCAAGTTCTACTTTCCTCCCACTTATTTCTTTTGAGAGAAACTCTTTCTCTAGAAAGGACCCATTCTTGGCAACAAAGATCTTGCCTTCGGATCTGAGGTAGAAGGTATACCCAATAGTTTCTTTAGGGTATCCTGTGAAGACGCATTTCTCCGACTTGGGTTCGAGCTTTTCAGGTTGAAGTTTCTTGACATAAGCATCGCATCCCCAAACTTTTAGAAACGACAGCTCAGGTTTCTTCCCAAACCATAATTCATACGGTGTCGTCTCAACGGATTTCGACGGAGCCCTATTTAAAGTGAATGCGGCAGTCTTTAAAGCATAGCCCCAAAATGATAGCGGTAAATCGGTAAGAGACATCATAGATCGCACCATATCTAATAGAGTGCGATTACGACATTCGGACACACCATTACGTTGAGGTGTTCCAGGCTGCGTGAGTTGTGAAACTATTCCACATTTTCTTAAGTGTGTGCCAAATTCGTGACTCAAGTATTCTCCCCCATGATCTGATCGCAAGAACTTGATTTTCCTGTCACGTTGATTCTCAACCTCACTCTGAAATTCCTTGAAATTTTCAAAGGTCTCAGACTTGTGTTTCATCAAGTAGACATACCCATATCTACTCAAGTCATCAGTGAGGGTGATAACATAACGATAGCCACCGCGAGCCTCAACACTCATTGGACCGCACACATCAGTATGTATGATTTCCAGTAAGTTGGTTGCTCGCTCCATTGTTCCTGAGAACGGAGTCTTGGTCATTTTCCCCATCAGGCATGGTTCGCACATCTCAAATGATTCGTAATCAAGAGACTCTAAAAGTCCATCTGCATGGAGCTCTTCATGCGTTTGACACCTATGTGACCAAGGCGGCAGTGCCACAAGTATGTGGGACTATCATTATCAACCTTACATCTTTTGGTATTCACACTATGAATATGTGTAGCATTACGCTCGAGATTCATTAAGAATAAACCATTCACCATCGGAGCATGACCATAAAACATATCTCTCATATAAATAGAACAACCATTATTCTCGGATTTAAATGAGTAGTCATCTCATATTAAACGAGATCCTGATACAATGTTCATGCTCAAAGCTAGCACTAAATAACAATTATTGAGGTTTAAAACTAATCCCGTAGGTAAATGTAGAGGTAGCGTGCCGACGGCGATCACATCGACCTTGGAACCATTCCCGACGCGCATTGTCACCTCGTCCTTCGCCAGTCTCCGCTTATTCCGCAGCTCCTGCTTTGAGTTACAAATGTGAGCAACCGCACCGGTATCAAATACCCAGGAGCTACTACGAGTACTAGTAAGGTACACATCAATTACATGTATATCACATATACCTTCCGTGATGCCGGCCTTCTTGTCCGCTAAGTATTTGGGGCAGTTCCGCTTCCAGTGACCACTTCCCTTGCAATAAAAGCACTCAGTCTCGGGCTTGGGTCCATTCTTTGGCTTCTTCCCGGCAGCTTGCTTACCAGGCGCGGCAACTCCCTTGTCGTCCTTCTTGAAGTTCTTCTTACCCTTGCCTTTCTTGAACTTAGTGGTTTTATTCACCATCAACACTTGATGTTCCTTTTTGACTTCTACCTCTGCTGATTTCAGCATTGAAAATACTTTAGGAATGGTCTTTTCCATCCCCTGCATATTGAAGTTCATCACAAAGCTCTTGTAGCTCGGTGGAAGCGACTGAAGGATTCTGTCAATGACCGCGTCATCCGGGAGATTAACTCCCAGCTGAGTCAAGCGGTTATGCAACTCAGACATTTTGAGTATGTGCTCACTGACAGAACTATTTTCCTCCATCTTACAGCTGAAGAACTTGTCGGAGACTTCATATCTCTCGACCCGGGCATGAGCTTGAGAAACTATTTTCAGCTCTTCGAACATCTCATATGCTCCGTGTCTCTCAAAACGCTTTTGGATCCCCGGTTCTAAGCTGTAAAGCATGCTGCACTGAACGAGGGAGTAATCATCAGCACGTGTCTGCCAAGCGTTCATAACGTCTTGGTTCTGTGGGACGGGTGCGTCACCTAGCAGTGCTTCTAGGACATAATCTTTCTTGGCAGCTATGAGGATGATCCTCAGGTTCTGGACCCAGTCCGTATAGTTGCTGCCATCGTCTTTCAGCTTTGTTTTCTCTAGGAACGCGTTGAGGTTGAGGACAATGTGGGCCATTTGATCTACAAGACATATTGTAAAGATTTTAGACTAAGTTCATGATAATTAAGTCCATCTAATCAAATTATTCAATGAACTCCCACTCAGATAGACATCCCTCCAGTCATCTAAGTATAACATGATCCGAGTTAACTAGGTCGTGTCCAATCATCACGTGAGATGGACTAGTCAACATCGGTGAACATCTTCATGTTGATCATATCTTCTAAATGACTCATGCTCGACCTTTCGGTCTTTTGTGTTCCGAGGCCATGTCTGTACATGCTAGGCTCGTCAAGTCAACCTAAGTGTATTGCGTGTGTAAATCTGGCTTACACCCGTTGTATTCGAACATTAGAATCTTTCACACCCGATCATCACATGGTGCTTCGAAACAACGAACCTTCGCAACGGTGCACAGTTAGGGGGAACACTTTCTTGAAATTATTACGAGGGATCATCTTATTTAAGCTACTATCATTCTAAGCAAATAAGATGTAAAACATGATAAACATCACATGCAATCAAATAGTGACATGATATGGCCAATATCATTTGCTCCTTTGATCTCCATCTTCGGGGCTCCACGATCATCGTTGTCACCGGCATGACACCATGATCTCCATCATCATGATCTCCATCATCGTGTCTTCTTGAAGTTGTCACGTCAACTATTACTTCTACTACTATGGCTAACGCTTTAGCAATAAAGTAAAGTAATTACATGACGTTTATGTTGACACGCAGGTCATAAATAAATAAAGACAACTCCTATGGCTCCTGCCGGTTGTCATACTCATCGACATGCAAGTCGTGATTCCTATTACAAGAACATGATCATCTCATACATCACATATATCATTCATCACATCCTTTGGCCATATCACATCACAAAACACTTGCTGCAAAAACAAGTTAGACGTCCTCTAATTGTTGTTGCAAATTTTTACGTGGCTGCTATAGGTTTCTAGCAAGAACGTTTCTTACCTACGCCAAAACCACAACGTGAATTGCCAATTTCTATTCACCCTTCATAAGGACCCTGTTCATCGAATCTGATCTGACTAAAGTGGGAGAGACAGACACCCGCCAGCCACCTTATGCAACTAGTGCATGTTAGTCGGTGGAACCGGTCTCACGTAAGCGTACGTGTAAGGTTGGTCCGGGCCGCTTCATCCCACAATGCCGCCGAATCAAGATAAGACTAGTAACGGCAAGATAATTGACAATATCGACGCCCACAACTGCTTTGTGTTCTACTCGTGCATAGTAACTACGCATAGACCTAGCTCATGATGCCACTGTTGGGGAACATAGCAGAATTTTAAAATTTTCTATGCATCACCAAGATCAATCTATGGAGTCATCTAGCAACGAGGGAGAGAGGAGTGCATCTACATACCCTTGTAGATCACGAGCGGAAGCATTCAAGAGAACGGGGTTGATGGAGTCGTACTCGACGTGATTCAAATCACCGATGACCTAGTGCCGAACGGACAGCACCTCCGCGTTCAACACACGTACGGTTGGGAAACATCTCCTCCTTCTTGATCCAGCAAGGGGGAAGGAGAGGTTGATGAAGATCCAGCAGCACGACGGCGTGGTGGTGGAAGCAACGGTGATCTCGGCAAGGCTTCGCCAAGCGCTGGGAGACGGAGGAGTGTCACGGGAGGGAGAGGGAGAGGCCAGGGGCTTGGGTGCGCAGCCCTCCCTCCCCCCACTATATATAGGGTGCCTAGGGGGGGCGCCGGCCCTAGGAGATCCAATCTCCTAGGGGGGCAGCGGCCAAAGGGGGTGCCTTGCCCCCCAAGGCAAGGGTGGCGCCCCCCACCCCTAGGGTTTCTAACCATAGGCGCAGGGGGAGGCCCAAGGGGGGCGCACCAGCCCACTAGGGGCTGATTCCCCTCCCACTTCAGCCCATGGGGCCCTCCGGGATAGGTGGCCCCACCCCGTGGACCCCCGGGACCCTTCCGGTGGTCCCGGTACAATACCGGTGACCCTCGAAACCTTCCCGATGGCCGAAACTGGACTTCCTATATATAAATCTTTACCTCCGGACCATACGGGAACTTCTCGTGACGTCCGGGATCTCATCCGGGACTCCGAACAACTTTCGGGTTACCGTGTGCTAATATCTATACAACCCTAGCGTCACCGAACCTTAAGTGTGTAGACCCTACGGGTTCGGGAGACATGCAGACATGACCGAGAAGCCTCTCTGGTCAATAACCAACAGCGGGATCTGGATACCCATGTTGGCTCCCACATGCTCCACGATGATTTCATCGGATGAGCCACGATGTCGAGGATTCAATCAATCCGTATACAATTCCCTTTGTCAATCGGTACGTTACTTGCCCGAGACTCGATCGTCGGTATCCCAATACCTTGTTCAGTCTCGTTACCGGCAAGTCACTTTACTCGTACCGTAATGCATGATCCCGTGATCAACCACTTGATCACATTGAGCTCATTATGATGATGCATTACCGAGTGGGCCCAGAGATACCTCTCCATCATACGGAGTGACAAATCCCAGTCTCGATTCGTGCCAACCGAACAAACACTTTCGGAGATACCTGTAATGTACCTTTATAGTCACCCAGTTACGTTGTGACGTTTGGCACACCCAAATCACTCCTACGGTATCCGGAAGTTGCACAATCTCATGGTCTAAGGAAATGATACTTGACATTCAGAAAAGCTACAGCAAACGAACTACATGATCTTTGAGCTAAGCTTAGGATTGGGTCTTGTCCATCACATCCTTCTCCTAATGATGTGATCCCGTTATCAATGACATCCAATGTCCATAGTCAGGAAACCATGACTATCTTTTGATCAACGAGCTAGTCAACTAGAGGCTCACTAGGGACGTGTTGTGGTCTATGTATTCACACATGTATTACGATTTCCAGATAACACAATTATAGCATGAACAATAGACAATTATCATGAACAAAGAAATATAATAATAACCATTTTATTATTGCCTCTACGGCATATTTCCAACAACCACGTGATGATCGGGTGTGATAAGCTCTATGTTCACATACAACGGGTGCAAACTAGTTTTGCACAAGCAGAATACTCAGGTTAAACTTGACGAGCCTAGCATATGCAGATATGGCCTCGGAACACTGAGACCGAAAGGTCGAGCGTGAATCATATAGTAGATACGATCAGCATAATGATGGTCATCAAGGAAAACTTCTCCATCTCACGTGATGATCGGACATGGTTTACTTGATATGGATCACGTGATCATTTAGATGACTAGAGGGATATCTATCTAAGTGGGAGTTCTTCAGTGATATGATTAATTGAACTTTAATTTATCATGAACTTAGTACCTGATAATATTTTGCATGTCTATGTTGTTGTAGATCAATGGCCCGTGCTACTGTTCCTTTGAATTTTAATGCGTTCCTAGAGAAAGCTAAGTCGAAAGATGATGGTAGCAACTACACGGACTGGGTTCGTAACTTGAGAATTATCCTCATTGCTGCATACAAGAATTACGTCCTGGAAGAACCGGTAGGTGCAAAGCCCACTGCAGGAGAAACTCCAGATGTTATGAACGTCTGGCAGAGCAAAGCTGATAACTACTCAATAGTTCAGTGTGCCATGCTTTACGTCTTAGAATCGGGACTTCAACGACGTTTTGAACATCATGGAGCATATGAGATGTTCCAGGAGTTGAAGTTAACATTTCAAGAAAATGCCCGGATTGAGAGATATGAAGTCTCCAATAAGTTATACAGGTGCAAGATCAAGGAGAATAGTTCTCTCAGTGAACATATACTGAGAATGTCTGGGTACCACAACCACTTGACTCAACTGGGAGTTAATCTTCCCGATGATAGTGTCATTGACAGAGTTCTTCAATCACTGCCACCAAGCTACAAAGCTTCGTGATGAACTATAATATGCAAGGGATGGATAAAACAATTCCCGAGCTCTTCGCAATGTAAATGTTGCGGAGGTAGAAATCAAGAAGGAGCATCAAGTGTTAATGGTCAACAAGACCGCTAGTTTCAAGAAAAAGGGCAAAGGGAACACGGGGAACTTCAAGAAGAACAGCAAGCAAGTTGCTGGTCAAGTGAAGAAGCCCAAGTCTGGACCTAAGCCTGAGACTGAGTACTTCTACTGCGAAGGGACTGTTCACTGGAAGCGGAATTGCCCCAAGTAGTTGGCGGATAAGAAGTATGGCAAAGTGAAAGGTATATTTGATATACATGTTATTGATGTGTACCTTACTAAAACTCGTAGTAGCGCCTGGGTATTTGTTATAGGTTCTGTTGCTCATATTTGCAACTCGAAACAAGGGTTACGGATTAAATGAAGATTGGCTAAGGACGAGGTGACGATGCGCGTGGGAAATGGTTCCAGAGTCGATGTGATCACCGTCGGCACGCTACCTCTACATCTACCTTCAGGATTAGTTTTAGACCTGAATAATTGTTATTTGGTGCCAGCGTTAAGCATGAACATTATATCCAGATCTTGATTGATGCGAGACGGTTATTAATTTAAATCAGAGAATAATGGTTGTTCTATTTATATGAGTACTATCTTTTATAGTCATGCACCCTTGATGAGTGTTCTATTTTTGTTGAATCTCGATAGTAGTGAGACACATATTCATAGTATTGAAGCCAAAAGATACAAGTTAATAATGATAGTGCAGCTTATTTGTGGCAATATCGTTTAGGTCATATTGGTATAAAGCGCATGAAGAAACTCCATGTTGATGGGCTTTTAGAATCACTTGATTATGAATCACTTGATGCTTGCGAACCATGCCTCATGGGCAAGAAGACTAAGACTCCGTTCTCCGGAACAATGGAGCGAGCAACAGACTTATTGAAAATAATACACACTGATGTATGCGGTTCAATGAGTGTTGAGGCTCGCAGCGGGTATCATTATTTTCTGCCCTTCAGAGATGATTTGCGAAGATACGGGTATATCTACTTGATAAAACATAAGTCTGAAACATTTGAAAAGTTTAAAAAAATCAGAGTGGAGTGGAAAATCATCGTAACAAGAAAATGAATTTTCTACCATATGATCGTGGAGGTGAATATTTGAGTTATGAGTTTGGTCTTCATTTGAAACAATGCGGAATAGTTTCGCAACTCACGACACCTGGAACACCACAGCGTAATGGTGTGTCCGAACGTCGTAACCGCACTTTATTAGATATGGTGCGATCTATAATGTCTCTTACTGATTTACTGATATCGTTTTGGGGTTATGCTTTAGAGACAGCTGCATTCACGTTAAATAGGGCACCATCGAAATCCCTTGAGACGACACCATATAAAGTGTTATTTGGCAAGAAACCCAAGTTGTCGTTTCTTAAAGTTTGGGGTTGCGATACTTATGTGAAAAATCTTCAACCTGATAAGCTCGAATCCAAATCGGAGAAATGTGTCTTCATAGGATACCCAAAGGAGACTGTTGGATACACCTACTATCACAGGTCTGAAGACAAGATATTCGTTGCTAAAAATGAATCCTTTCTAGAAAAGGAGTTTCTCTCGAAAGAAGTGAGTGAGAGTGTCGGGGATATACCCCGCGGTGTAACCCACCAGATGTATGACCCGGCTGAAGCTTGGCGACTCAATGGCGACCCGTCCGGACCTAGCGGTTTACGGGCAACCCGCCTGAGCATTGCAACTCACTGGTGACCCGGCGGGCGGGTCAGAAGAACGACAAGGCCCAAGGCCCAGTAGGCCGTTTCATGTTATGGTGGGCCGGCTTACACTATTAGGGAAAACCTTATGCACAGAACATTAGCAGTAGCGCGGGATAAAAACGCACGCTGGTGCTAATTAGCAGCAACGCGGTATTTTAAACTGCGCTACAGATACAATTATAGCAGTAGCGCGCCCGAGTACAAAAGCGCTACTACTAAAATTCCAAGGCTACACATAGTAGTAGCGATCTATGTGGAACCGCGCTACCGCTACTTGTTTTGTAGCAGCGCGTTTACGAACAAAGGCGCTACTGCTAATGAAAATAAAATTAAATGGAAAGCAAATAAAAATGCGAAGGAATAGCAGTAGCGCTTCTTAAGAAACGCGCTATAGCTACCGTAGCAGCAGCGCACTTCCTGAAACGCGCTACTGCTACTTTCAACTTAACCGCGCAATTCGTTCTTCCCCCACGGCCACTTCCCCCAAATCCCTACTCCTTTGTTGTCGCCGCCCTGCATCGTCGTTGGCCGCCGCGCACGACCCGTCGCTCTCCGCACACCTTCGACACCGCCCCCGCCCTCGACCGCGACCTCGACGCCGCGTGCCCCTCTCCCTAACTCCGCCGGCGCCAGAGGTGAGCACGCCCTCCTCCTCCTCCTCCCCTACCTCTGCCTAACTAGGGTTCTTAGGGTTAAATTTCAGAGTTCATCTAGTTAGTTAGGGTTCATCAAATTAGATGCTAATTATGGCAGTAGTTGTTAAATAGAATTAGTTTTAGAGTTCATCGAATTAGTTAGGATTAAATTTTAGAGTTCATCAAAATAGTTAGGGTTAAATTTTAGTAAGTGTTTAATAGAATTAGTAAGAAAATTAATATAACTAGTTGAACTAGTTTATTTTTAGTAAAAACTAGTTTATTTTATTCATATTAAGTGCTTAATTGAACTAGTTGAGTTAATACAACTATTTTATTTTTAGTACGAAAATTAATAGAACTAGTTTTTTTTGTTAAAGCAACTATTTTATTTTTAGTAAGTAAATTAATAAACTAGTTGAAATATTTTAGTTGTAGTTGAACTAGTTTAGTAAGTAAATTAATAAACTAGTTGAACTAGTTGAAATTAATATAACTAATGTATTTTTAGTAAGATAATTAATATAACTAGTTGAACTACTTTATTTTTAGAAAGAACTAGTTTTTTCTATTTATAGTAAGTTTATATTTAGTAACAACTAGTTGAATTAATAAAACTAGTTGAACATGTCATATTTGCTCAAATAGGATATGTGGTTGCCCAAGTGGCCGTTCATGTTCAGTTTACACCTCCGAGTGGCCTATGTTTTGCCGGAGTGTTGATTAATTTCCGTTCCGGCAAATTTCAGGCGCTCGATATGTCCTTTTTTTAGCAAAGGTCATGTCGGATTTTTCCGTAAATTCTGGCATGACTTGTGCTAGAATATGTAGGAAATATCGAGTGCCCTGGATTTTCTCGAAAAATAATGATCTAATTTAGGTTTTTTAGTACATATATTTAATTGTACAAGTTTAATCTTTGAATAATGAACGTAGGAAATGTCATACTCGGACGACGACAGTCTCCCGGGGGAGAGCAGCTGGTGCCACGACGATCGAGGTATGTGCGACATGTTCGTTGAGCTGGACGAAGATCGGTGCTTCAGCATTAAGCTCGAGGAGAGCTTCGATGTTGAAACGGTACGCAACAACGACAAGTGTTTTTTTCGTAATTAAGCATGACTTCAACTATTTCAACGTCTAATTTTCATCTTTTACAATTCGACTAGCTTATCCCATGCCATGCAAGACGCTATGTCTTGGAGAGGATGGATTTTGAAGACCATGAAAATTTTCAAACAAAGAAAATACACCTAAGGACCCATCATGATATCGATTTTGAAGTAAATCTGTACAATTCTCAGAGCATAACCCATTTTGGTTGTCAAAATTGGGAAGCACTTTGCAAAATGTATGGTTTTTATGAGGGTATGATTGTCACCATGGATCTTGGTGATCCTGACATCGAGCAACACAATATGGACATTTGGGTCCTTGTTGATACGCTTCCGATTCTACCGCAATGTGAGTTTCTCAAACATAGTTATTAACTAATTTATATTGTTTATTTCAAAATAGTTGATAGCTTATTTCCATTGACAGCTTATTTTGAATCTTCAAAGAATGTGCAAAAGATGGTAGAGAAAACCCACTACATTGATGGCTCCGAATTAACTTATAAGGAGAAAAGTCATCTGATTGCTTATTGTACTTATCTTGAGAATTACAATACATATTATCGAACTCCTCCAAATTATGGTGAATACGTGCCACTAGTGCACGTGTTGAACCACGGTAACTTCTATGGAGATACCCTGGTAAGATTTTTTACTATTACGACATCCGTGCATCTTTTGCATACTTCTAAAACTAGTACATCATTGCTAACTACGAAGTTATTACTATGTTTTTCAACAAAAAATCCCGATGGATTGTGTGCCTCATCTGATGTATCAGAATGGTCGCCTTGCAGTTCTGAACATACAACCAGGTCAATCTAAGGAGCTCACCTGTGCATATCAGATTTCTAAAACCGGTGAACACATGCTAAACAAATGTTTGGACATTCGCAAGGAGGTTCTTGGAAGTAACATTAAGCGAAAGACAAGAATTGGAGACAGGATAATCTCCATTCTCCATAATGGAGAGTCAGGGGCTATCTTGTTTTTTGCTATTTTACCTTAGAGAATATAGTATGTCCTAAGAGAATGTAGTAGGTCCTATGAGGTACAATATGTTTATTATGTGATACAATGTGTTAGAGTTGATGATGAGGAGTACTTGTGATTACGACTAGTGACCAATTTGTTATGTGATGTCTCATTGATGAAAACGATGATCTTGAGGAGGTGTTATATGACAATGATGTATTATGATGATAAGTTATTAATGATATGATGATGATGATATTTATTATATCATTGGGTGAAAGAACCGCGGATTAGTTTCAAGTGGGGATGTCCATCCACTTGAAACTAGTCCACGGTTCTTTCCCCCCGTGATGTAATAACTCATTATGATGTAAAAACAATTTCTAAATTCCTGTTGTATGAAAACTTGTGTAAAGGTGTACGAATACAACATGAAATAAAAAAGAAATAAAATACGAAATAATAGTAGTAGCGCAGGCAGGGAGAAGCGCTACTACTAATTAACAGTAGCGCTCCTTCGGGAAGTCGCTACTACTAAGTCGATTTAGCAGTAGCGTGGGCGGAGGCATGCTACTGCTATACGTTAGCTGTAGCGCCTTATCAGTAGCGCATCGCCCCGCGCTACTGATAGGCCTAAAACCCACGCTGCTGCTAGGCTTTTCCCTAGTAGTGTTAAGAGGAAAGGCATGAGGTATATGTATTTGACATGAAGAAAGCAATAGCAATAAACTAAACGATCATTATGCTAAGCTAACATATGGGTCTTGTCCATCACATCATTCTCTTGATGATGTGATCCTGTTATCAAATGACAACACATGTGTATGGTTAGGAAACCTTAACCATCTTCGATCAACGAGGTAGTCTAGTAGAGGCTTACTAGGGACACAATATTTGTTTATGTATTCACACATGTATTTAAGTTTCCGATCAATACAATTCTAGCATGAATAATAAACCTTTATTATGAATAAGGAAATATAAAATAACAACTTTATTATTGCCTCTAGGGCATATTTCCTTCAGAGGGCATCCATCATCGTCTGGCTAGACACAGGTGACAAAGTCACGGAGACGCCGAATCATGACAACGAGATAGAAGAACAAAACCGGTAACAAGGAGACCGGTATACTGAGCATGTGTATGACTCAAGAGGATACAGATATATCTTACCTCGGGTTTTGTAAAGTATCGCGAAGCAAAGGAAACATCACATGATAACCAAAGGTTCACTCGAATGTCATTCTTACAAACATATGGATCGATATGGACGTCCATGGTTCCGTTATTGGTCATTGAATGGAGGGGTTTCTTTCATGTCTATGTTTTACTGAACCTATAGGGTCACAAGCTTAAGGTAATCACGATCTGTTGAGAGTTAGTAGGACGGAGTATCGAGGATTTATTTGTGAAATAGTTTTGTTAATATTCGAATAGTTCCGAGAGGAACCGGAAGCGTTTCAGAGTCACCGAAAGGGTTTCGGAATTTATCATGCAATACCGAGTATTCCTGATAAATAATATATAGGTGGAAAATGTTTTCCACTGATGTTAAGTTAATCACAAATGTTTCCATCTGACATACATAGCAATAATTTAGTTGAAAAGGATGCTCCACTTACTGTATCTGTCAGGTTTGTTTTTATTCGATGAGCTCCTTGTCAGATTAAAAGCTCCAGCAAAAAAATGGGCACTTGTGATTAATTTATGAGATGCACGAGGTCCACCCAGAAAGTCTTTTTACCCCTCCACTCAACATTTCTGAAATATTCAGATTTCATGTTACCTGGAGACAAATGAAATAAAGGTGAGATTCGGATCGAGTTATATGTTCCCTAATAAATCTTCTCTTTCCATCGATCACTGCAATTCAACACCAGACCTCTCAAGATTTTTTTTCTTCTTTGATTATTCCTCCTACTTACCACAGTCCTAGCAGGAGTTTAGTTCCCTAAGAAACTTAATTTTACATAACCGGTAATGCTAACTGGCGAACACTCGCACTCGCTGGATCAAACGTTGGCAGTTTTTTCCAAAAAAGAAAACCTTCATTACGGAACAATTGTCATGCTAGTGTGAAAAAATTGTCATCCCCATACAACTTAAATTACCGTGAAAAGTAAACTAAGCGCAGGTAAGATGGTTAGATTCCTTGTGTTGGAACCAACCCATCAAGGAAAAAAGATCAAAAAAAATTGCCATGAAAATGGTTCGTATTTTTTATCCTCCTCATGAGACGTTGGCCGGCTAACAGGGTCCTACCTGATTCGGTATTGTCCACATCCTCCATTTCATCCGTGGAAAGGTCGAGCATATCCTGAAAGAAATGAAATCCACATCACTAGGATGCAGGGTTTCATTCCCAGTACCTTTCGTTTTCCCTCAGCAAACCAAACCAGCCCAGCCATTAAGGCGTAGACTCCCCCTGCTCGAGAGGACACAGACAGTTGATGACCATGGTAGCTGGGGATGACTTGTCGACGAAGCCCTTTTATTAGCAGCCAGTCGAATGCATGTTACAGGAGCCGCAGCACTCCACGACGTCGGCAAGATGCCGCCTAGTCCTATATAAAGAACAGTTTATTTAATTCACATCTAGATATTTTTTTAAAATGTCATATTTAAGCTCCACAAATATATAATACAGCAACAAAAAATAAAAAAACTAGTAAAAAAAATAGACCAGAAACAGAGTGAACATCAGCTTAGATGTGACATAACGGCCACGGCCACTCGCAGTCCCGAAGGCCGGCCACTCCCAGCCAAGAAAGAAAGACGACGGCGACACGCATAGGTACGCCGTACAAGGAACCATTCGCATGGGCCTCCTCGACCAGCTCTGGGACGAGACGGTCGCCGGCCCACGGCCGGACCACGGCTTCAGCAAGCTCCGGAAATACTCCTCCTTCTCGCCCTCGAGCCCGGCGGCCGCAGACGTCGCGCCGGCGGTGACCCGCAGCATCACCATCGCCCGGCCGCCGTCTCTCTCCCTCCCGTACGGCGAGTCGAGCTCCGTGCCGTCCACCCCGGCCAGTGCGCCGGACTCCCCGTTCGCAGCAGGTGGGTCTCTGGCTCTGTTTCTTGGCCTCCCTATGATTTCCGTTGTTTAATTAGGATCGGTATGTGACTCAGTGACTGTGTAGCGCTGATCGATTGTGATCGTTTCTGTTGGATCGGCGATGCGTCGATCCGTTCGGACAAGAAAAACATGGACCTTTTGCTCTAGCATGGCTTGTTCCTCGAGCTCGATGTCGACAAATTTGCAGTTTGACCTGAAATTCCCCTCGTTAAATTGATGTTTTATCTGAAACTTTATGTTGCAGGCACCGGTAGCACGCCGAGGGTGGACGGCTGGAGGGCGTTCCGCCGGAAATCCAAGATGGCCAACGTCGACGCCGTCCAGGCAGAGGCGACCGTCGGGCCCAGGAGCTCAACCGTGTACGACTGGTGCGTTTAAACGTCACCTTCACTCTCACCCCATGCTGCTTGCACCATACGAATGATGATCCATACACAAAAACTACCTACGTCAGACCAATCATTCCGTTGAAAGAAGATAAAGAACATATGGCAGAAGGGTCGCCGTGGTAGGTGGTGGTTCCGTTTAATTAACTTCGGATCGCCGTGCTTGCAGGGTGGTGATCAGTTCATTGGACCGATAATAAAGAAGCACAACCGGAGTGTGAAATAATCGATCGAAGCAGGGGAGGAGGTAGCTGGCGTGTTTGAGGCCGCGTGTTCGTCACGTCATATGTATACCTGCTATTGTGTAATCGTTGTGTTAACTAGGTGCACTATCTTTTCTCTTCCTTTACGTAGTTGTGCGCCCTTTCGGGGGGGCAAAGTATGTGATGTGGTTATCAGTAGTAGGCTCCGATCAAGATGTATTGCCATCACAAAGGCGCCCTTTTTTTTATATGGAGGAGATGACCGTTGAAATGGGGTTGCAATGCAAGTGTTCGATCATCCTTCCTTTTCCTACTATAATTGTCCATGTATTGTAATTGAGTACCATGTATGTATGGAGTTAAATGCAACAAATAGCCCTAATTTTGCCACCGTAAATCATACCATCCAATGAAATAGATCCCCTTAGCTGGTTAAGGGCCATGTCTTTTAGAACTTATAGGTGACTGCCAAAAATAGGCCGCCCTCTACCTAGCTTATGGGTGACCGGACAAAATTGCTTGAGAAAGACAAAAAGACAATACGGTTAATTCCTCATAGCCGAAATATTTTTAATTATAACGACAATTTTTAAAGTGAATATTAAAAGGTTATGAATATTTTTAAGAAAAGTGAACATTTTTAAGATTTGTGACCATTCTCTCTACTTTTATGAATATTCTACTAAACCATGAATAATTTTATAATTTTGTGAACGCTTTCTAATAGAATAAAAAAAGGGAAAAATAAAAAGAGGAAAGCTAGGAAAAATATAAAAATAAACTAATAAAACATCAATTGAAAAGTTAAACAGATATAGAAACCTACTCAGGAAATAAATCCGGGAAGAACAATTTTAGTGAACCGGTGGGGTGAGACTGTGAGAGGATGTAAGAAAACTGGAGGAATAGGTCGACCCATTACGGGCCAAAAGGATGTGTGATTTCTCGACATTTAGTCGCAAGTTTTTTTTTTTTTTTGAAAGGGACATTTAGTCGCAAGTTGGTACTTCCTATTATTCGGTTATAGCGAATAAGAGTAGTATTTTCATACAAACCGCACTCCTTGATATCCTATGGGCCTTGGCCCAATTGGCTTCCCTTCGTTTATCATTTAGCAGTTTTCTTTCTATTCTGTTGCAATTTTCTTCAGGACACGTTATACCTATTAGTTTCGACCTGTCGGTCATTTTACTTCCAATAAATAGTTTTTTATGTTTTCTTTATATTTTATTTCCTTTTATTGAGGCTTCACAACATGTTTTTTGTTATTTGAAAAAATAATTCCTTTTCTTCAGTTTTTATAACAAGTTTTTACTTTTTATAAAAAATATATTTGCAATTTCTGTTTTCTTTCTTAAATTCATAATTTTTTGAAAAATATTCGGGTGAATTTTGAAAATTCGTGATTTTTAAATATTGATATTTTAAATTTTGTTCAAAAATAATTTTGTGAATAGTTTTAAATTTGGTGAGTATTTTAAAATTCTTGATTATTTTTTAAAGTCTGTAACCTTTTAATGTTTGAAACACTAATTTCCCTAAATTTGTAAAAATAGGTAGCTGGTATTTCGCACAATAGTAGTTTTGAAATTCATACTATTTTTTTTTAGAATCAGTTCCATCCTTTTTTTCTACGGGAGAATCAGTTCCATACTATTGTACTAGGAGTGACTGCGTGCTGGGCACACGAATGTCTGCCCAATAGAGAAAGCCCAACAGGCCGATCAGTCCGTACCCCGTCGGCGTAGATGGAAGCTCCGATTTGTCTCTCTCTCAAAAAACAAGAAAACCGTCGGCGATACAAAACCAATCTCGAAATCGGAAACGGAAACAAGTATGGCAGTCCTCCTCCGGCCAGGACACGGTCTCCCATGGCGACGATTAATACCAACACATGGCCGCGCGCACATTCAGATATGAGCCGATCGATCTCGGGAGCAACTGCAAGCTTGATGGCGTGGCTTGCCATGGACGTCGGCGAGGACTACCTGCATCTGCCGCAAGACCACGACCACGGCGAGGACTTCCTGCATCTGCCGCATGACGACGACCACGGCGAGGACTACCTGCATCTGCCGCATGACGACGACCACGACGACTACACGAGGGAAGGGCTCCCCGCTGTCGAAGGGCAGCTGTTCTTGCACCCGCGGCCGCCGGGCGCTGCGGCATACGTGGCCGGCATCATCCCACGCGTCGGCGTCGCGGCTGCTCCACGCGACTCGGATTTGGCGGCGGCGGTGGCAAGAGCGCTGGCGACGGTGGATGCGCCGTCCGACGGCCGCGGCTGCCCGATCTGCTTGGACGACGACCAAGCGGCGGGAGGGGCGTGGAAGGAGACGCGGCCGTGCGGGCACCGCTTCCATGGACGGTGCGTGGAGCCGTGGCTCAAGGCCAAGGAGAGCTGCCCCATGTGCCGGCAGCAGGTGGTCACGATGCCGATGCCGATGCCGATGCCGATTAGCAGTTTAGGGACAATTCTCTGGAGCGCTAGACGCTTGCCCTCGTCGTGATGGTCTTCTGCTGATCTGCTCGGCAATGATGTACTCCAATATTGCAATGAAACTAGCAGTTGGGGCGCGGCCCTACCGCGCCTCCTGAGTGGAATCTGTGCGGTGCCTGGTAGGTTGGCGACCTTTTCAGTACCTTTCTTAATCTGGTTAACACATGTCAATTGATAACTATGTAATACTATTGAAAGTAGTATGTTGCTGGATCAAAGACAGGAGCATAATTGTAGAATGAAATAAATGGTCTCATAAATATACAGAAATAGAAAGATTACAAAAAATGTTGATACAGCAAAAGGCTGCATATTGAAACATACCCTTAGAGAGAAAAGAAAAAAGCGACTCACCAATGTAATCTTAAAAAAATAGCACAAACAACTCCTAGGAATCTCTAACTGGGCAATATGATTTTACACGTTTGAGATCCCCTTGCTCTCTTTTCCTTTTGATGCTAGTAACTTCCTGGTTCTTCTAGCACTTCATCCACTGAAATATCATTCTGCATATTTTCACCATCTTGTAACTTCATAAACGGTAGCTATCACACGACATGGAGATGAGATGTTAAAGAAAACCATATATATGTCAAGGAAGCAAGGGAACAACATTCAGTATAATCAGGCACACCTTAGATAGTTAGATATATCGACTCTTTATCAAGAATGTCTGACAAACTTTGTGCTTCATTGTAAAGATCATGCCCCTGCTCATCCAGATGGCCATTGTCACTAGCCTGATCTACCAGATAAGAATGCTTGATATCATTAAACAAAATAATAATTTATGGGCAAGGAAGAATATAACAGCTATGAGAAAGAAATCTCTAGAAATAAATAATTAATGCAATGAATAGGGATGTTAATAATCGAGTTTACCGTGAATTGTCTGTCAGAGTAGGTATTTGAAGCTGATCAGGCTGTAGGAATACACAAACAAAAGAGAGATAGTGGCAAAGGTACTGATATGGTCATCAATGTTTACATATATAAAATCTATCAATCTGACTTGGGGCTCCAGAATGAGGAGTAACCCTCCCAACTATAATAACAGAAATTTAAAGGACACTCTGCATGTCTACGCAATCAAAGATGCAAGCATACAAGAACTAACGGTACTCTGAATGCAACATACGTAGGTAGAACAACACATCATATAAGATAAAAATAAGTAGAGAAATATCTATCACATATAGTAATTAAATGGTGATAAATTACATGAAAGGTAGAAATTACAGATATAATAATAGCTACAGAACCTGGTGTAACCTGCAAGATCTGGATGCATTTCTTTGTTTTTGAGATTACATATAAATGATGATGGTGAACATATCAGCGGATGCGATGGTCGCCGTCCCCTGCCGAGACATTCTCGCCTAGCCACTCCACTGCGCCCCAGTGCCACCTATCCCGCCTCACCCACCGTCGTGCCCAGTCTGCAACATTATCATAATTAAGTAACTTATTATGCTCATATACCAAAAATTGTGTCCTCCCGAGTTCCATGAACCAGCCCCATTCTATATGCTACAGTCATGTCGTTGCCATAGATTACAAGAAAGTACGCTAGTTAATTCCTACAACGACCTAAATAGCAACAAATCGAGTAGCGCCGACTGATACATAGCGCGCAGGCAAGCAACAACGTTCCACCCGCTGTGACGTTCATAGAAATAAATGTGGAGAGCACAAATCAGGCTAAACCAAACAAGGATAAAAAGTTTGCACTCTCATGCATGATCCGAGCCAAATCACAAGTCATTCAGTCAAGTGTAGGCTTTTGTACAAGAGCACAAGCATGCACCAAGCTTTCATAACAGATCCCCAAACTGGCTGGTACAAGCAAGTTTGAATCAGATCACAAGGTAATGAAAAGATAGGATAGCTACCCCGAAAACATGGTTGATTTGAAACTGAAGAAAGTTTCCCTTCATTTCCTTAAATTTCTTGCACAAGTCAACCATGTTATCATTCCTAGCACACCAGAGATCTTGGACCGGCTCCCGAAATTTAAGTGTGTTACTTATGCTAAGATAAGAAAACTGAACGCTAATAAAGCCTCCAGCAACTCGAGAAACTCTTCAAAGAGCTCTGATTAGTTTCACCAGATTTTCTATAAATTAAGACTGTTATCCAATTATTCCTTGCACAAATAAAATAATAGGCTGTGGGGCACCTTAACCTATATATAAATGTGTTAACAGATGCAGCATAAAACTTTCTCTTGGCGAGGATAAACTGAGGACCATGATGATAAAATAATACAAAATAAAAGCAGAAGCAATTCGACCTCTTTTGATTTGACCACAAACATATTTGAATGCCTTCTTAGCAGCATATGTTAACTCCAGCAGCAATGCACGACATTCAACACCATTATTCGTTGCAATACCCAAACACTCTCGTAGTTGAGCAATCTTCAGTTAAAGTAACTAACCACTAAGAAAAATACCAGCATAGTAACTGTTGGTGTACATATATACCACAGATCCATCCAAATGCCTTATTATTACACCAGCGCCTGGTTTCCCAGGATTTCCATTGCAAGCACCATAAAATTCAAGAATGCAGGACAGCTATAAAGACAAGGTCCAGTGATGAGAACAAGCCAACATTTCCTCAGTGAAGATAAGTTGCAAATATGCCTATCTCTACTACCTAAAAAAAGAGTAAGGTTCCAAGCAAGCAATCAAACCTCTCACTCCGAACAACTTTTTTTAATTTCTTTTACCTTTAGCGGGCTAATCAAGCATCAAAAAATTCTCATTAACATGTTTGTGCTGATGATTCTATTGATTATTGACTCACTTTCAAACCATTATTTGTCAGATCAATAGGCATTTAATTGACAACAATGCAAATTAGAACTTAATTGAGAAAATGATTAAGAGGAAGAAGGGGACATCTTACCGATTGAAAGAAACGCAAGAGTGAGGGACGACGGAGACGCGCAAACAGCAACAATTTTTTTATTATTCAGTACTGCTACCAAAAGGTCATTCTATGACAAAGAACTCATTGGGGAACAGCAGTTGCACCGGGTTACCTGGTATAAGACCAACATATTGTTCCCAAAAAGAAACATAAGTTGCAATTTTATAAGATGGAAAAGCATACAAAATAAAGAAAGAATTGGGATATACATCCACATGGGTTGCTAAATAAAGTGTATGCACAATTAGTGAAATTCATCTAAAAACTAAAGTATGCAGAGAGCAAGACAACATGTGAGATAATTAACCTAACCTACGGTCTACTTGTGATGTATTTGGGGCTGTGCAAGAGACCTCTTTCCCTTGCAATGAACAAGGCCCAACTTTGAAAGCGGTGATACAAAATTTAATGTAATGATCAAAAAGCACAATTTGGAGAACACTTAGATTCCACAAATCCAGCTAGATAGAAGCAACTCAAAATAAAAATGGTCTGAAATTAAAAAACTCTTGTTCGACAACCGCTAGCCCTGGCCTCCCCAGCCTCCGCTCCGGCGTCTTGGCAACACCGCTCTAGGACCTTGTTCGGGCTGTATGCTTCTACTTGGCATAATATTTGCTTCTTCAACAATAAATTTTCATTTACCTAGTAAGAGAGATCATACGAGTTGCAAGTAGCAACTGCAAGTAATTGCAGGATGTAGTAGATGTTAGGAATATGAAGTATAGCACTGACCCAATGCCCTGGCCTTGTGCTTCTTGGAGACAACCCAATGCACCTGCCCTTGCCATCAACCATGGGCAGGCCGTACTGGGTGGCAAAGAGTGTGTTGATCCCTGCCAGACATCACCTTCTCGAGCGTCGCCATGTGACTCATCTGCAGTAGACCAAACCCAATCCCGATTCAATCCCCACAAACCGTCAGATACATGAGTATGTATGGGTGGGCTTCAGTTACAAATATGTGGGGGAAAATTAAGCACCGGCTACAACAAATGTAAATATTCCGAGATGTTCATGGCATTATAGTGCACAAGATTATTTTTTACGACATGAAGAGATAAGATCCGGGTAGCATGAATGACCACCTTAACTGATTGGAGATTGCAAGAGCTTAAATTGATCCAGGGATGTATCACTTTGCGAATCCAAGACCTGGGAGAGGATGCAATAGGGAGAGAGCATAGATGGGAAAAGAGAGGGAGAGAGGGAAGGGTTGGGGCAAGCTTACCTTGGCTGGTTGGCAGCAGCCGTGCTCGCCGTCGGTTGACGCAAGCGCAGGTCCCCAAGCCATGCCCACCACCGCTCCCACCGCCTGTAGAAGCCGCTCGCTCGTCACCGTCCTACATCGCTCGAGCCACTGCTAAGACGCATAATTTTGCCCCTAGGCTTCTCTTTCTCCTCCTGATCCAGGAGGTAGTCTCCGGACCTGTCGCCTCCTCGCTCACACCATGGCTTTGGGGAGGAACTCGCCGTTGGTGGGAATAAGGTGAGCGGAGGAGAGAGGAGTGGGTTGCAGGCTTTTGGGGAGGGCGCTGGTGGCGGCGACTATGGCGGAGGGCTCCGGCTAGTGGTGGCGGCGGTAAACGAGGAAGAGGGATAGGGAGGGGAAGAGGAATCGAGGAGGGGAAAGGGGAACGGGGGGCTGGGCGTTCTGTCTCACGCGAGCGAGCGCCCCTTCAGCATTGCGTTTCCACCTTCCGGTTAAAAAAATTCGGCACAGTAAAATCGGGACAGGTGGATCACGCGAGCGAGCAGCCTTAATGCACACCTTATTGTTTTGGATTGGCCAGGGCGGACAAGACATTGCATCGTCCAAAATATGGCATGCATCACAAAACGCCGGTATCAAATATCAGGAAGGGGGCAGCTTCTGTATGTGCCTCGGTGATCAAGAAGATCAGGTATAGGAGTGGTGAATTCTCTATGTAAAATTCTGTTATGAATCAAGTGCAACTTTGAAACACATTCTTTAGTTAAGGCCGTTGTTTTTTACCAGTTGCTCGCCGCCTGTGGCTAGGGTCCCGACTAGATATTACTAGCAAATATGCCCGTGTGTTGCTACGAAAGACAAAAAATTTACATGGTAGTCAAATGAGTATGACTCAATCCTCGAAATATGAGCGTTCTCTATTTTAACACTTCGGCTCACCATGTTGCCACTTAACTTTCTTCCCACCCTAGGTGATGATGGACGCGATGTCCACGCAATCGCAATGCATTCGACGTGTTAAATCCCATGACAATGAGCTTGCCACTACACGACACACTTGTAATTGTGTCGCGCAAGGGAATGTTTAAAACATTAAAAACAAATCCCATGAACTACGAACTACTCCCAATGCCTAGACATTTAAAGACTTTTCATAAACTAATCAAATCCTAGACACAAAAGACTTTTGAATCGGCAAACATTTTTTTGAATCGACAAATATTTTTTGGAAAATTATCTATTTTTTAAAATTTACGAACATCTTTTTTGGTTAGACAAACATTTTCTGAAATGCATGAATAGTTTTAGAATTCATGAACATTTTTTACTCGCTAAAAATTTGTAAAAATTTGCCATTTTAAAAAAATTCATAAACACATTTTTTGTTTAGACGATTTTTTTTGAAAATGGATGAATGGTTTTCGAATTCATGAACCTTTTTGGATTCAGTAAACATTTTTCAATTGATGAACTTTTTAAAAATTGGGGAAATTTTTCTGAAATTTGCAAAAAAAAATTATCAATATTTTCTAAAATTTCATGGACATTTTTCAGATTCATGAATATGATTGAATATGCCATCATTTTTTCAAAATCATGATCATGATTTTGTTTTCCGACATTTTTTTCTAAATTGTGATTTCTTTTAATAACTTCGAACAACTTTGTATAATACTCAACATTTTTTGAAACTGTGAAAATTTTATAATTTCCCAAAAAAATATGAGAATTCACAAACATTTTTTTTCAATTCTCGCAACCTTTTAAAATTTGGAAATATCAAATTAAATTAAAGAACGAAAGAACAGAAACAGAAGAAAAAAACAGGGGTGTCAAGATTTTAGAGCATCTCTAGCAGACCTCTTAAAACGTCGGCCCATGAACGCCACGTGGGGGGAGGTGAGAAAAAGGAGTGGGCAAAACGGTAGAACTGGGGATCGAAAATTAGTTTCAGGGTGGGAGAGATAGGCTTTAGAGCATCTCTAGCAGACCTTGCTACCTCTTGAGCACTGCGTTGGTTTTCCCCGAAGAGGAAGGGATGATGCAGCAAAGTAGTGTAAGTATTTCCCTCAGTTTTTGAGAACCAAGGTATCAATCCAGTAGGAGGCTACGCGCGAGTCCCTCGTACCTGCACAAAACAAATAAATCCTCGCAACCAACGCGATAAGGGGTTGTCAATCCCTACACTTCCACTTACGAGAGTGAGATCTGATAGATATGATAAGATAATATTTTTTTGTATTTTTATGATAAAGACGCAAAGTAAAATAAAAGCAAAGTAAAAAAGCAAAGGAGATAACTAAGTATTGGAAGATTAATATGATGAAGATAGACCCGGGGGCCATAGGTTTCACTAGTGGCTTCTCTCAAGAGCATAAGTATTCTACGGTGGGTGAACGAATTACTGTTGAGCAATTGACAGAATTGAGCACAGTTATGAGAATATTTAGGTATGATCATGTATATAGGCATCACGTCCGAAACAAGTAGACCGACTCCTGCCTGCATCTACTACTATTACTCCACTCATCGACCGCTATCCAGCATGCATCTAGAGTATTAAGTTAATGAAAACAGAGTAACGCCTTAAGCAAGATGACATGATGTAGAGGGATAAACTCATGCAATATGATGAAAACCCCATCTTGTTATCCTCGATGGCAACAATACAGTACGTGCCTTGCTTCCCCTACTGTCACTGTGAAAGGACACCGCAAGATTGAACCCAAAGCTAAACACTTCTCCCATTGCAAGAAAGATCAATCTAGTAGGCCAAACTGAACTGATAATTCGAAGAGACTTGCAAAGATAACCAATCATACATAAAAGAATTCAGAGAAGATTCAAATATTGTTCATAGATAGACTTGATCATAAACCCACAATTCATCGGTCTAAACAAACACACCGCAAAAAGAAGATTACATCGAATAGTTCTCCACAAGAGAGGGGGAGAACATTGTATTGAGATTCAAAAAGAGAGAAGAAGCATCTAGCTAATAACTATGGACCCGTAGGTCTGAGGTGAACTACTCACACTTCATCAGAGGGGCTATGGTGATGATGTAGAAGCCCTCCGTGATGGATACCCCCTCCGACGGAGCTCCAGAACAGGCCCCAAGATGGGATCTCGTGGATACAGAAAGTTGCGGTGGTGGAATTAGGATTTTGGCTCCGTATCTGATCGTTTGGGGGTACGTAGGTATATATAGGAGGAAGGAGTACATCGGTGGAGCAACAGGAGGCCCACGAGGGTGGAGGGCGCCCCTGGGGGGTAGGCGTGCCCCCCTACCTCATGGCCTCCTCCTTTATTTCTTGACGTAGGGTCCAAGTCTCCTGGATCATGTTCGGTGAGAAAATCACGTTCCCGAAGGTTTCATTCCGTTTGGACTCCGTTTGATATTCCTTTTCTTCGAAACCCTGAAATAGGCAAAAAAACAGCAATTCTGGGCTGGGCCTCCGGTTAATAGGTTATTCCCAAAAATAATATAAAAGTGGATAATAAAGCCCAATAATGTCCAAAACAGTAGATAATATAGCATGGAGCAATCAAAATTTATAGATACGTTGGAGACGTATCAAGCATCCCCAAGCTTAATTCCTGCTCGTCCTCAAGTAGGTAAATGATAATAACAGAATTTTTGATGCGGAGTGCTACTTGGCATAATTTTAATGTAATTCTTCTTAATTGTGGTATGAATATTCAGATTCGAAAGATTCAAGATAAAAGTTCATGTTGACATAAAAATAATAATACTTCAAGCATACTAACTAAGCAAATATGTCCTCTCAAAATAACATGGCCAAAAAAAGTTCATCCCTACAAAATCATATAGTTTAGTCATGCTCCATTTTCATCACACAAGAATGATCTCATCATGCACAACCCCGATGACAAGCCAAGCAATTGTTTCATACTTTAGTAATCTCAAACCTATAAACTTTCACGCAATATATGAGCGCGAGCCATGGATATAGCATTATGGGTGGAATGGAATATGATGATGAGGGTTATGTGGAGAAGATAAAAAAGGAGATAGTCTCACATCAACGAGGCTAATCAATGGGCTATGGAGATGCCCATCGATTGATGTTAATGCAAGGAGTAGGGATTGCCATGCAACGGATGCACTAGAGCTATAAAGGTATGAAAGATCAACAAAAGAAACTAAGTGGGTGTGCATCCAACTTGCTTGCTCACGAAGACCTAGGGCACTTGAGGAGGCCCATTGTTGGAATATACAAGCCAAGTTCTATAATGAAAAATTCCCACTAGTATATGAAAGTAACAAGACAAAAGACTCTCTATCATGAAGATTCTGGTGCTACTTTGAAGCACAAGCGGAAAAAGGATAGTAGCATTGTCCCCTTTTTTGGCCTTTCTTTTTTTTGGCCTTTTTTGGGATAATGCTCTATTAATGATGATCATCACACTTCTATTTATTTACAACTCAATGATTACAACTCGATACTTAGAACAAGATATGACTCTATATGAATGCCTCCGGCGGTGTACCGGGATATGCAATGAACCAACAGTGACATGTATGAAAGAATTATGAACGGTGGATTTGCCACAAATACTATGTCAACTATATGATCATGCTAAGCAATATGACAATGATGAATGTGTCATGATAAACGAAATGGTGGAAAGTTGCATGGCAATATATCTCGGAATGGCTATGGAAATGCCATAATAGGTAGGTATGGTGGTTGTTTTAAGAAAGATATGTTTTAAGGAAGATATAAGGATGTTTATGTGTGAAAGAGCGTATCATATCACGGGGTTTGGATGCACCGGCGAAGTTTGCACCAACTCTCAATGTGAGAAAGGGCAATGCACGATACCGAAGAGGCTAACAATGATGGAAGGGTGAGAGTGTGTATAATCCATGGACTCAACATTAGTCATAATTAAAGAACTCACATACTTATTGAAAAAATCTACAAGTCATCAAAAACCAAGCACTACGCGCATGCTCCTAGGGTGATAGATTGGTAGGAAAAGACCATCGCTCGTCCCCGACCGCCACTCATAAGGAAGACAATCAAATAACACCTCATGTTTCTAATTTGTTACATAACGTTTACCATACGTGCATGCTACGGGACTTGCAAATCTCAACACAAGCATTTCTCAAATTCACAACTACTCAACTAGCACGACTTTGATATTATTACCTCCATATCTCAAAACAATCATCAAGCATCAAACTTCTCTTAGTATTCAAAACACTCATAAGAAAAAAATTATTCATCTTGAACACCTAACATATTAGGATTATTTAAGAAAATTAACATGCTTTTTAAGACTCCCAAAATAATCTAAGTGAAGCATGAGAGATTAATAGTTTCTATAAAACAAATCCACCACCGTGCTCTAAAAGATATAAGTGAAGTACTAGAGCAAAACTATATAACTCAAATGATATAAGTGAAGCACATAGAGTATTCTAACAAATTCCAAATCATGTATGGCTCTCTCAAAAGGTGTGTACAGCAAGGATGATTGTGGTAAACCAAAAAGCAAAGACTCAAATCATACAAGACGCTCTAAGCAAAACACATATCATGTGGTGAATAAAAATATAGCTCCAAGTAAAGTTACCGATAGAAGTAGACGAAAAGAGGGGATGCCTTCCGGGGCATCCCCAAGCTTTGGCTTTTAGGTGTCCTTAGATTATCTTGGGGGTGCCATGGGCATCCCCAAGCTTAGGCTCTTGCCACTCCTTGTTCCATAATCCATCAAATCTTTACCCAAAACTTGAAAACTTCACAACACAAAACTTAAAGTAGAAAATCTCATGAGCTCCGTTAGCGAAAGAAAACAAAAGACCACTTCAAGGTACTGTAATGAACTCATTCTTTATTTATATTGGTGTTAAACCTACTGTATTCCAACTTCTCTGTGGTTTATAAACTATTTTACTAGCCATAGATTCATCAAAATAAGCAAACAACACACGAAAAACCAGAATCTGTCAAAAACAGAACAGTCTGTAGTAATCTGTAGCTAGCGCAAGATCTGAACCCCAAAAATTCTAAAATTAATTTCTGGACGTGAGAAATTTATCTATTAATCATCTGAAAAAATAATTAACTAAATAGAACTTTCCAAATAAAAATGGCAGCAGTTCTCGTGAGCGCTAAAGTTTCTGTTTTTTACATCAAGATATCAAGACTTTCCCCAAGTCTTCCCAACGGTTCTACTTGGCACAAATACTAATAAAACACAAAAAACACAACCTAAACAGAGGCTAGATAAATTATTTATTACTAAACAGGAGCAAAAAGCAAGAAATAAAAATAAAATTGGGTTGCCTCCCAACAAGCGCTATCGTTTAACGCCCCTAGCTAGGCATAAAAAGCAAGGATAGATCTAGGTATTGCCATCTTTGGTTTTCAACTTTTTAGCGGAATCAAGCTCGAATCCGGGAGGTTCTTTACATTTCCCTTCATATTCTGAAATTTTTAGATCTAACGAATCCAACCGCTTATTGCAGAGGGTAATCAACATATTCATGCGGTGGAGATTCCCGCTAACGCTTTTAAGAGGTTCAAGAGACTTTTGTAAAATCTTGGTTAATTCACAAATTTTCTCAAAAACTTGCGTTTCCTCTTGGGTATGATGAGGCCCCTTTTGTTGAGGTAGAGCTCCTACTATACCTTCTATAATTTCATGCGCAATACTAGGATCAATTTCAATAAAATTGCCTTTGGCAACGCAATCCAAAAGTTGTCTATGAGACATATTTAGTCCAACATAGAAGTTGCGAAGCAAAATTCTAAAATTCACCTCTAGGGTACAATTACAATAAGATTCCATCATTCTAAACGAAGCATCTTTTAAATTTTCACCTTTCCTTTGTTTGAAGTGAAGAACCTCAAACTCGGGAGACAAAGGAGGAGATAAGGGACTAGCCATAACGACAAGCAAACGGAAAAGAGGCGAACGAAAAAAGAGAGGGAGGATAGAGAGAGAGGGCGAATAAAACGGTAAGGGTGAAGTGGGGGAGGGGAAAACGAGAGGCAAATGGCAAATAATGTAATGCGGGAGATAAGGATTGTGATGGGTACTTGGTATATTGACTTTTCCGTAGACTCCCCGGCAACGGCGCCAGAAATCCTTCTTGCTACCTCTTGAGCACTGCGTTGGTTTTTCCCCGAAGAGGAAGGGATAATGCAGCAAATAAGCATAAGTGTTTCCCTCAGTTTTTGAGAACAAAGGTATCAATCCAGTAGGAGGCTACGCGCGAGTCCCTTGTACCTGCACAAAACAAATAAATCCTTGCAACCAACGCAATAAGGGGTTGTCAATCCCAACATGGCCACTTACGAGAGTGAGATCTAATAGATATGATAAGATAATATTTTTGATATTTTTATGATAAAGATGCAAAGTAAAATAAAAGCAAAGTAAAAAAGCAAAGGAAATAACTAAGTATTAGAAGATTAATATGATGAAGATAGACCCGGGGGCCATAGGTTTCACTAGTGGCTTCTCTCAAGAGCATAAGTATTCTACGGTGGGTGAACGAATTACTGTTGAGCAATTGACAGAATTGAGCATAGTTATGAGAATATTTAGGTATGATCATGTATATAGGCATCACGTCTGAGACAAATAGACCGACTCCTGCCTGCATCTACTACTATTACTCCACTCATCGACCGCTATCCAGCATGGATCTAGAGTATTAAGTTAATGAAAACAGAGTAACGCCTTAAGCAAGATGACATGATGTAGAGGGATAAAACTCATGCAATATGATAAAAAAACCATCTTGTTATCCTCAATGGCAACAATACAATACGTGCCTTGCTGCCCCTACTGTCACTTGGAAAGGACACCGTAAGATTGAACCCGAAGCTAAGCACTTCTCCCATTGCAAGAAAGATCAATCTAGTAGGCCAAACCAAACTGATAATTCGAAGATACTTGCAAAGATAACCAATTATACATAAAAGAGTTCAGAGAATATTCAAATATTGTTCATAAACCAACAATTCATCGGTCTCAACAAACACACCGCAAAAAGAAGATTACATCAAATAGTTCTCCACAAGAGAGGGGGAGAACATTGTATTGAGATCCAAAAAGAGAGAAGAAGCCATCTAGCTAATAACTATGGACCCGTAGGTCTAAGGTGAACTACTCACACTTCATCGGAGGGGCTATGGTGATGATGTACAAGCCCTCCGTGATGGATACCCCCTCCGGCGGAGCTTCGGAACAGGCCCCAAGATGGGATCTCGTGGATACAGAAAGTTGCGGCGGTGGAATTAGGGTTTTGGCTCCGTATCTGATCGTTTGGGGGTACGTAGGTATATATAGGAGGAAGGAGTACGTCGGTGGAGCAACAAGAGGCCCACGAGGGTGGAGGGCGTGCCTGGGGGGTAGGCGCGCCCCCTACCTCGTGGCCTCCTCCTTTGTTTCTTGACGTAGGGTCCAAGTCTCCTGGATCATGTTCGGTGAGAAAATCACGTTCCCGAAGGTTTCATTCCGTTTGGACTCAGTTTGATATTTCTTTTCTTCGAAACCCTGAAATAGGCAAAAAACAGCAATTCTGGGCTGGCCCTCCGGTTAATAGGTTATTCCCAAAAATAATATAAAAGTGGATAATAAAGCCCAATAATGTACAAAACAGTAGATAATATAGCATGGAGCAATCAAAAATTATAGATATGTTGGAGACGTATCAGACCTCTTAAAATGTACGAAACTGTAAAATAACCACAGATTTATAGTGTTAGGCGGAAAAGGTGATCCAAATAGAACTCGTAAACGACTCCGCCCTATAAAACTTTTTAAGGGGCATGGAAAACGTCCCCACCCAACCTGTGAAAATAAGGATTTCGGAGCCAACCTAAGGGTGCCTTGTATATACGAAAGACCGTCGGCAGGAGTCCAACTGACATCGGAACCTTCATGGCTCGCTCCCTGATAACCCATAAGTATAGGGGATCAATTGTAGCCTCTTCCATAAGTAAGAGTGTTGAACCCAACGAGGAGCTAAAGATAGAACAAATATTCCTTAAAGTTCTATCGACCACCGATACAACTCTACGCACGCTTAACGTTCGCTTTACGTAGAACAAGTACGAAACTAGAAGTACTTTGTAGGTGTTTTTGCATAGGTTTGCAAGATAATAAAGAGCACGTAAATAAAAATTAGGGGCTGTTTAGATAAAGAAAGAATAAAGTTAGTATAGCGGTTGTGGAAAAGTGGTGGTAGGAGTTGCGAAATTGTCCATAAGCAATTGACTACGTTACTAGACCGATAGCAAGTTTTATGTGGGAGAGGCCACTGCTAGCATGTCATCCCTGACTTGAAATTCTATGCACTTATGATTGGAACTATTAGCAAGCATCCGCAACTACTAACGTTCATTAAGGTAAAACCCAACCATAGCATTAAGATATATTGGCCCCCCTTCAATCTCGTATGCATCAATTTCTATGCTAGGTTGAAGTTTCTGTCACTCTTGCCCTCCAATACATAGTCCTATCAACATACAACTAACCCTATGGTGTGATCCACGTGCGCGCTCATATGATGGGCACCAAAGGACAGCAACGTAACCACAAGCAAATTAAATCAATCATAGAAAATCATCAACCACCGATAGGACAACAAAAATCTACTGAGACATCATAGGATGGCAACACATCATTGGATAATAATATGAAGTATAAAGCACCATATTCAAGTAGAGGGTACAGCGGGTTGCGGGAGAGTGGACCGTTGTAGATAGATGGGGGAAGGTGATGGAGATGTTAGTGAAGATGGCGGAGGTGTTTGTGAAGATGACAGAGGTGTTGGTGAAGATCACGGTGATGATGATGGCCCCCGGCGGCGTTCCGGCGCCACCGGAAGCGAGGGGGAGAGAGCCCCCCTCCTTCTTCTTCTTCCTTGGGTTTCCCCTCTGGTCCATGGCCTCCATGGCATGGGAGGGGCGAGAGCCCCTACGAGATTGGATATGTTTCTCTGTCTCTCTCTGTTTCTGCGCTCTGAGATTCTACCCTTTCACCGTTTCTTATATTCCCGGAGATCTGTAACTCCGAATGTGCTGAAATTTTAACACTATCTCTATCCGGATATTAGCTTTCTTCCAGCGAAAGAAGGGCATCAACCACCTTACGGGGTGGCCACGAGGGCCCAGGGCGCGCCCCCTGCCTCGTGGCCCCCTCGGGCATCGTCTCGCATTGATTTTTCTTCCCAAAAATCACATATATTCCAAAAAAATCTCTGTCAGTTTTTATCCCGTTTGGACTCCGTTTGATATGGATTTACTGCGAAACAAAAACATGCAACAAACAGGAACTGGCACTAGGCACTGGATCAATATGTTAGTCCAAAAAATAGTATAAAAAGTTGCCAAAAGTATATATGAAAGTTGTAGAATATTGGCATGGAACAATCAAAAATTATAGATACGACGGAGACGTATCAGCATCCCCAAGCTTAATTCATGCTCGTCCTCGAGTAGGTAAATGATAAAAAAGATAATTTTTGATTTGGAATGCTACCTAGCATTATCTTGATCATGTAATCTAATCATGGCATGAATATTAAGACACGAGTGATTCAATGCAATAGTCTATCATTTGACATTAAGATAATAATACTTCAAGCATACTAATAAAGCAATCATGTATTTTCAAAATAACATGGCCAAAGAAAGTTATCCTTACAAAATCATATAGTCTAGCTATGCTCCATCTTCACCACACAAAATATTCAAATCATGCACAACCCCGATGACAAGCCAAGCAATTGTTTCATACTTTTGATGTTCTCAAACCTTTTCAACTTTCATGCAATACATGAGCGTGAGCCATGGATATAGCACTATAGGTGGAATAGAATATGATGGTGGAGGTTGTGTGGAGAAGACAAAAAGGGAGAAAGTCTCACATCGACGCGGCTAATCAACGGGCTATGGAGATGCCCATCAATTGATGTCAATGTGAGGAGTAGGGATTGCCATGCAACGGGTGCACTAAGAGCTCTAAGTGTATGAAAGCTCAAACTGAAAACTAAGTGGGTGTGCATCCAACTTGCTTGCTCATGAAGACCTCGGGCATTTGAGGAAGCCCATCATCGGAATATACAAGCCAAGTTCTATTATGAAAATTCCCACTAGTATATGAAAGTGATAACTCAAGAGACTCTCTATATGAAGAACATGATGCTATTCTGAAGCACAAGTGTGGTAAAAGGATAGTAACATTGTCCCTTCTCTCTTTTCTCTCATTTTTTTATTTTTTTCTCTTTTTTCTCTTTTTTTGATGGGCTTCTTTGGCCTCTTTTATTTTTCTGTAAAGTCCGAGACTCATCCCAAATTGTGAGGGAATCATAGCTTCCATCATCCTTTTCTCACATGGGACAATGCTCTAATAATGATGATCATCACACTTTTATTTACTTACAACTCAATATTACAACTCGATACTAGAACAAAATATGACTCTACATGAATGCCTCCGGCGGTGTATCAGGATGTGCAATGATCTAGCGTAGCAATGACATCAAAAAACAGACAAGCCATGAAAACATCATGCTAACTATCTTACGATCATGCAAAGCAATATGACAATGAATGCTCAAGTCATGTATATGATGATGATGATGGAAGTTGCATGGCAATATATCTTGGAATGGCTATGGATATGCCGTGATAGGTAGGTATGGTGGTTGTTTTGAGGAAGATATAAGGAGGCTTATGTGTGATAGAGCGTATCGTATCACGGGGTTTGGATGCACCGGCGAAGTTTGCACAACGGCAATGCACGGTACCGAAGAGGTTAGCAATGATGGAAGGGTGAGAGTGCGTATAATCCATGGACTCAACATTAGTCATAAAGAACTCACATACTTATTGCAAAAATCTATTGGGCATCGAAACAAAGTACTACGCGCATGCTCCTAGGGGGATAGATTGGTAGGAAAAGACCATTGCTCGTCCCCGACCGCCACTCATAAGGAAGACAATCAATAAATAAATCATGCTCCGACTTCATCACATAACGGTTCGCCATACGTGCATGCTACGGGAATCACAAACTTCAACACAAGTATTTCTACAATCCACAACTACCCACTAGCATGACTCTAATATCACCATCTTTATATCGCAAAACTATTGCAAGGAATCAAACAAATCATATTCAGTGATCTACAAGTATTATGTAGGATTTTATGACTAACCATGTGAATGACTAATTCCTGTCATCTCTCTAAATAGATATAAGTGAAGCAAGAGAGTTTAATTCTTTCTACAAAAGATATGCCCACGCTCTAAAAAATATAAGTGAAGAAAAAGAGCATTCTACAAATGACGGTTTTCTATGTGAAGAGAAACAGGCAATCCAAACTTCAAATGATATAAGCAAAGCACATGAAGCATTCTATAAAGCCATACTCAAAAGATATAAGTGAAGTGCAATGAGCATTCTATAAATTAACCAAGGACTATCTCATACCAACATGGTGCATAAAAGAAAATTGAAAACTAAATGCAACAGACGCTCCAAGATTGCACATATCGCATGAATGAAACGAATCCGAAAACATACTGATACTTGTTGAAGAAAGATATGGGATGCCTTCCGGGGCATCCCCAAACTTAGACGCTTGAGTCTCCTTGAATATTTACTTGGGGTACCTCGGGCATCCCCAAGCTTCCTTCTTCTCACATGGAGACCTCCTCGATCTTCGAACACTTCATCCACACAAAACTCAACAGAAAGCTCGGTAAGATCCGTTAGTATAATAAAGCAAATCACTGCTCTAAGTACTGTTGCAAACCAATTCATATTTTGTTTTTTCATTGTAGCTACTGTAACATAACTTTTCCACGGCTTAATCCACTGATATAAATCGGTAGTTTCATCAAAACGAGCAAACTATGCATAAAAAACAGAATCCGTCTAAAACATGACAGTCTGTAATAATATGAACATTCACCATACCTATGGTACTCCAAAAATTCTACCAAAATTAGGAAAAATAAACAATTTTTATAGAAATACAGTGCAAAAAGTTTCAGAACCCTTTGACGTTCCAGCAAAAAAATGTAAAATCGCGCGCTATAGCCAAAGTTTCTGTCCTGCACCGTACAAACCAACAAGCATCTAAAACATCCTAAAGGCAACCTTGGCACATTATTCTTATAATACAATGGAATTGACAAGGGGGTAATTATTTTTGTTGAAAAGTTTCCGTAATCAAGATTCACAAAGTTTCCGTGAGCATGAACAAAGTTCAAGGAGCTCCCCACTTCAACCATGCTTGTCTCTCTCACTTTCACTTTCCCTTTTGAAAAAGTTTTGGGTTTCCCTCTTTATTTTTTTGTTTTTAAACTTTATAGAAGCACACAACATAAATAAATGACTCTCTAAAACTTCCAGGTTGTCTCCCTGGCAGCGCTTTCTTTAAAGCCATTAAGCTAGGTATATAGTGCTCAAGTAATGTATCCACCCGGATCCCAACATATATCAAAGACAATTTTAATTAACAATGATTTGCGATTTAGTAGTGAGCACAAAGCAACATATGTCAAGCAATGATGAAGTCTAACTCTCTTCCTATGCATCGGCATGTCATAAAAGAACAATTCATGCACACATAGTAAAGGCCAATGCATAGTATAAACAGTTTCTTGCAATTTTATCGTGTTGGAAACATGGAGAGGCGGAGATGTAGTTTATCTCTCATAATAATTGCAAGTAGAAGCAGCAAGCACATGCATATTATATCTATCAAAATCATCATGTGTAATAGTAAAACGCTACCCATCAAGATAATCCTTAATAAGGGCAAACTTCTCCGATATAGTGTAGTCGGGAGAATTCAAAAAGATAATAGGACTATAATGCGTGGGTGCAATAGCAACAATTTCATATCTCAAGCATAGTTCCCGAGTATACCAATGCAACATATGAATTGATCCCATAATAGTTTCCCTTTTTGAGTCAAGTGATAATCCCTAAAGTATTCACGTTGATCCAACGTGTCTCCCATTACATAATTGAATGGGGTTTTCTCAGGATTATCAAAGTAGTACATAATATTTTTCACATAACCAGCATCGAGGGTTTTAGGAGGTTCCCCATCTCCATGAGTAGCAGGTACACCTATTTTTTTGGTATTTCGTGTTCCATATCCATAACTAAAGATAGAGAACAACTTAGAACAACAAATAAAAATTACTTAGTGATAAAGCAAACAAGCACACACGAGAATATTCACCCCACTCTATTGCTCCCCGACAACGGCGTCAGAAAAAGGTCTTGATAACCCACAAGTATAGGGGATCAATTGTAGCCTTTTTCGATAAGTAAGAGTGTCGAACCCAACGAGGAGCTAAAGGTAGAACAAATATTCCCTCAAATTCTATCGACCACCGATACAACTCTACGCACGCTTAACGTTCGCTTTACCTAGAACAAGTATGAAACTAGAACTACTTTGTAGGTGTTTTTGGATAGGTTTGTAATATAATAAAGAGCGCGTAAATAAAAAGTAGGGGCTGTTTAGATAAAGAAACAATAAAGTTAGTATAGCGAGTGTGGAAAAGTGGTGGTAGGAGTTGCGAAATTGTCCCCAAGCAATTGACTACGTTACTAAACCGATAGCAAGTTTTATGTGGGAGAGGCCACTGCTAGCATGTCATCCCTGAGTTGGAATTATATGCACTTATGATTGAAACTATTAGCAAACATCCGCAACTAGTAGCGTTCATTAAGATAAAACCCAACTATAGCATTAAGATATATTGGTCCCCCTTCAATCCCGTATGCATCAATTTCTATGCTAGGTTGAAGTTTCTGTCACTCTTGCCCTCAAAATACTGTAGTTTAAGTCGACCCTTAAAATGTGTTTTCCGCGAACTGAAAAACGCATTTTCAGTTCCGCGGTTTAAGGGGTCTGCTAGCCACTTTGCCACTTAGTCTATCTGTGTTTTATAAAAGGTATTATTTCACTAAAAGACCTGAGCGCCACGGCAATCTTGGTAAGAATAATCGAATCGTTTTCTTTACTTATCGGTGGCATAGTGGGTAATTTATAGCAACTTTAGGGGTATTTTTTTGATCGTACGGGCAGAAGCATTAGCTGCTTTATTATTAATTTAGTAAAGATTTGTATCCCAGACATTGTTGAGTTTTAATAAAGACTCTATTTCACCTAAAAAAACTTTTGTAAAGTAAAAAAATCTGCTGTCACACGAACATGAACATCTAAAAGAAAAATCAGATTTTTGATTTATTTTTTACTATTTGTTTCAGTGTACAGTTCATTAAGAAGCATGTGCTCCGAGAGCCAAAATGGACCTCCTTGTATCTTGCCCGTACAACATGATTTAGTACTGCATGACAATGTGTTTTCAACCCTACGCATATGTAGTACTCACTCATACCTATAAACCTCAAGCGGGTCATTGGTTTTCTCTTTCGTGTCCCGCACCTCCACGAGCTAGCACTAGCAATGGGCGAGGACCCGCGAGCAGGCGACGCCACCAATGAGATGGCTGGTACAGAGGGAAATCGATCGATGGCCACATGCAAAGAGGCTGCACGGGAAGAGTCAACCTCTCTAGATATTTACCCGTGTGCAACAACGGTTGCCCATTCAAAGTTGGTGGCCGAACCTCGGTCACCTATGCCCGAAGCGGCCAAGCGAAATGCGAGAAGTGCTCATTACTGCCAGCTATAAATTGTTTTCACCAACGCGTAATGGGGAAATTCATTTGTTGATATATGACTGAACATTTGTAATTAGCAAAAATATATTTTCCGTGTCATTCAGATGACCAATACTGGAGTTTTGCTTTGCCTCCGCCGCAGACCAGGCAGATGATTATCTATCGGTCCCATACATATGCTTGTGTGGCACAAGCAAATCCATATCTGAAACTTGTAATTAACTAGCAATTGCATATAGAAACAAGGAAATTGGGTGACGACCATCACATCTCAAACTAGTCAACACAAAATCTCTGCACGATAGCAACATCGTAGCGACATACATGCCATCAATATCCCATTGTTGAAATTTGAAATCTCTTCTCATGAAACACAGTCGAGATCGATAGTTGCCCCTAGGTCCTTCGGACCGGATGGCGATGGCGTGACGCCGTCGTTTTCCTTCTTGAAGGTGCTATCTTGCTCGCTCGAGGTGTCTCCGATTTTGGCTTTCGCGATGTTGGATTTCTCGCTAGTTCAGCATTGCCGCTCTTAGGTTCAGGTTTGGTAGGTCTAGCTGTGTTGTATCCCCTGTTCGGGCCGAGCATCCCTTGTCTCCTTGCTCCGAACACCATGTTCATGCCTGCCTGCGTTCGTGTCATGTGATGGACCCCTATCTATACTCATTCTATTCCTTCTATCAATGCAATGATACACAAGCTTTGCGTATCCGTGAAAAAAGTGGTCAATAGTTGCAATTGTGCATGTCATCAGACGACATATTGCGATCGAGGCAAGTAGTGCTTCGGAAATTGGAAAATAAAAGAGGTCTCACTCATGAACCAATCAAGTCTGTGATATCATTTGCCAACTCATGCGGCACTGTATGCACCTTGTCATATGCCTTGAGTAGTGAACGGTGACGAGGTCAGATATATTCTGCTGAATAACCATTCAAAGTTTTATGGTTTTCAGTGAGACTACTAAGCAATGGTGTATCATCAATGGAAAGGCATGCCCAGAGGTGATAGCCTGGGATTGCAAGTTGTAGCACCGCGACCTGCAATGCGCCTCCTGCAATTGATCAATGAGCTCCCGATGCCTCTCGATCGCACAACCTGGTAACATATTTGTCTCTTGTCCAAATAATGGAGGAAACATGGTGATAAAATTTGGCCTCTCTTTTCATCCTTGTTTCCTCTCTCCCACTAGACTCACTCTTTCCAATGCTAGGCCAACTTTATACTCCTACAATTATTGGGTTGGGTGTGAGTGTATAATGTTTCACAAATAAATGCAATTGATTGCCAAAGCATAGGTACAAAAATAACTTGTATTAATTGTGTGTTCCTTTGTTGGCCATATGCCACAAAGCACATGGTTTATTTCTTTTGTGGTCTTGTATTCTTGTCCAAGTACCTATACTTTATTTTATCTTCTTAAAGATCATTTTGCAGATCCAATAAGTACTTAGTTATTCTCGACACTTGAAACCTCAGTAAACTAGAATCACTACTTAAATTACATGATCATTATAATGACAGAAACTCAACTAAGCTCATCAAATTCATTGGTATGGATATCACACATATACAACTCGCCAACATGACTCTTATTGTATTTGCTAACAAGTATGCACTAATTTTCATTGCTCATGCCTATCATGGAGCCATCTTGCTGATGAATATCGGATATGGGCCATGGCCTTCCATGAAGCAAACAACACTTCAAATCTAGAAACTCGTTTTGATCCCACACATATGATTTAAGTCCCAAGGTTCACTCGTGCTCCTCTGATGTATCCCAATTAAACTCGACTCAAGTTCACAAAAGGAACACCACACACACGATGGACTAACAAACATCGACGGAGGGAACTAGGAAGGCATGAATAGCACATGAGGGTGTGCCTTGGGGAAAGGAGAGGAGGGCGCCTACCCACAGCCACCCGCCGTCGGACGACCTCCTCGAGGGGGTTGTGAGCTACTTACCACCGATCCATTAAAGGTAACAGTGTGAGTTATCGTCATTAGCAACCATGTCATAAAACTCCACAAAATATATCAGAGATGATGAGCCATGTTTTTGGCCCAGTAATGGTGGTATCTGGCCCAAAGAGGATAGCTCATCCTCTAGGGTATTATACTACCCTTCCTGTAACCGTAATTTTCTATTTATTCCATGTTCAACCACCACACTCTCTTGCTCTTCATTCATTTCTCTCTCCTAACTTTCTCTTGCCAACCGTCTCCCCCATTTAGTAAACTACTATTGATTCACTCTCATGCTCAAAGTTGCCATGCATGCCGCTAACAACCCTGCCATCACCTGCCTCGCCACATCCTCTTTCGGGTCGTTCTCACCTCCATCTTCTCTATAGCCCACTACATTCCCCTCCCAGGCTCCCCGCCTCCTCCCCGACTATCGGTGCGGCCAGTTCTAGTCGCCATGAGTCAAGGTGAGGGTAGTGGTGCCGAAGGCCGCTGTGGTAGGCACGACACAAGAGCGGTGGGCGGTTGGAGTGATAGGTACCATCATAACCGCTATTTCCCGGTGACCATGGTAGACCACATTTACTTTTTAATTCTGGGACATATCACCATTAACGGTTAACAAACCCAATAGTGGTTTTTTTTCTGTTACCACTGATGGCCACGGCCCACGGGACCGTTAGTGGCGATTTTACGCGCTCGCTAGCGGCATTGTTCTTTCTGTTTCAAATTATATGACCTTTTGAATCTACGTAACCAAACTTATTCGACTTTGATATGTGTCAAGATGTTGCCTTACTTTGTCTCCAGTATTTGGGAAATTTAACAAAAATCATCGGAGGTATATATCCTAAAATTCCGGTGCAAGGGCCACGCACCTTCCGTCAAAGCTAGCAATAATGGGGTCCAAATCGGGCATCGCCACCCGGAACAGGCTCGCTGGCCAGTGGCCACTGGAAATGGAACCAACATTAAAACTCAAATCACGGGGCGATGTCCACTCGTGACACACACACTGCAGACTGCACACACCTATACTGTAGTAGCCTCCCCTGCCTATCTCTCTTCCTCTCCCTCCCTCTCGGGCCCTTTCTTGCACAGATCCAGCGAGCGAGCGAGAGGACAGATGGCACTGTCGCCTCTGAATCTGAAGGTCGCCGACGGGCCGCTCATATGGTTCGTGCTCGCGCAGGGGCTCTTCGTCGGGCTGATCGTCCGCGGGGTGGAGCTCGCGCCGCCGCCGCCGGCCAACGCGACGCTGCCCCTCGCCCGTTGTGCAGCCGGGCCCTGCCACCGCCAGATGATGGACGCCATGCACGCGTTCTCGCTGCTCGCCGTGGGGGCATCGGCCTACGTCGCCCTCGCCGTCAAGATCCACCGCAGTGACCGGCCGACCGCGGGGGTCTGCATCCGCGCCCCCATGCTGCTCGCCGTCGCGCTGTCGCTGGCGGCCACCGTCCTCCAGACGGCGACGCTCTTCTACGTGCAGCAGGTGAAGCTGGGCGCCAACTACTCCTGCTTCTCCGTCGCCACCAAGGGCGGCGTGTGGGCCTACGCGCCGATGGGGCTCATGTGCGCCTGGAGGCACTGCCAGCTCGCCGGCGTCGCCATCTGGTCCGAGTAAGCTGCTAGATGACCCGAGCATCGAGATCCATCTGGTTAGATCAATGGCCTTTGCTGCGAGATGGTTTAGGTTTCAAAAAGTATTCGAGAGTAATCAAGTGAGTACTCTAGTACGATAATTAGCAGTGGTTAGTTTGCTCATGCACTATTGCTATCTGCCAGGAGTATCTATCTATGTGTGTAACTCGCCATCTTAGAATCATGGGAGCGTCAGATCTACTGTATGAACTAGTTTATGTGTACTGCTAGCACTGCATATAAATTCACTTTCATTTGTTGTTACTGAGGATGTGTATGTATGATCCACGTGTGCTGCGGTTTACATTGTTCTGTTTCTGTATATGAACTTGTATGTGTGGAGTAAAATACACGGCTAGTACATAAAGTGCATCCAACGGCTTGTCTTCCAAGGACCTCGATGGACAGGGGCAACTCTGCATGCGCTCCAGCACTTCAAACTATGAATGAGTCTCATCTAATCCAAGTCGACTGCGAATTTTAGAACATTCAGTCGGCCGCTAGCTCAAACCTTGTTCTTGTTTATCTGATTCGTTTATTGGCAGTTGCGTTAGTGTTGTATATATACGTGTTATGAGCTTGCTCTCGTTTCTTGAGCAGGCTGTGTGATGCTTTTTCTTTGACTTTACTAATCTTGTTGTCGTCCCTTGGGTGAATTTCTACAAGGAGCATTACGTACTTATGAAATGTTCTGCTGCCAGATTACATCTGTGTATACGTATATTAGGCTAACAGAAGGTAACCACTATCAGAGGAGAGCTAGCAATAGCGGAGGCCAAAATCAGGCATCGTCCATTCGGAGCAAGCTAGCCACTGGAAATGGATGCAGTACCACACTACCACTACTCCACTGCGCGTATGCAGCTCAGCCCCGAACACCAAAATGGTCGTGGCCTGGGGCCGTATGCCCATTTGCAACGGGCAATATGTAGTGTACTGTATTGAGAGATTTCCAACTTGATGTATGGAATTGATCTTCCATGACAGTTTTATGTACTAAGTTACTAACCGTGTAGTACTATTTTACTCAACACGTAGAAGATGGTGTGCAGAACCATATGTATAAACCACTGCACACGTGGATCATACACATTGCTCAGTTACACGCTTACCAAGCTAGCTAGGTGGAGTACCAAGAAGCAAATACGTATGTACCAAGAGCTAACTAACTGAATAGAAGCTGCAGTACCCAACATAGGATAGCTGCTGCTAGTAGATAGCAATCGTGCACGAGCAAATTAATCACTGCTAATTATCGTACTCTAACACGATAAGTATCAGACCCAGACACCTAAACCATCTCAGCAAAGGCTACTTATCTAGCTAACCAGGTGGATCTCGATGGCGGGGTCATCTAGCAGCCTACTCGCAGCAGATGGCGACGACGGCGAGCTTGTAGTGCCTCCTGGCGCACAGGAGCCCGCCCAACACCAGGACGTGCGAGGCCCAGACGCCGGCCCTGGCCACGCCTGAGACGCAGGAGAAGTCGGCGCCCACCCACAGCTGCATCGCGTAGAAGAGCGACTTTGCCTCAAGGACCGTGCCCGCCAGCGATAGCGCGACGGCGTTCAGCATGGCGGCGCGGATCCACGCCGTGGGCGACTTGCTACCTCCCGTGGCGGCGTGGGCAGCGGCGAGGCGGTGCCTGACGGTGAAGGCGAGGAGGGCCGAGGCGAGCACGGCCAGGCCCGAGAACTTGAACAGGACGAGCGTCCTCTGGCGATGCCAGGGGCTTGCGGCGCTGCGGGCGAGGGAAGGCGGCGCGTGTGGTAGGAGCAGGGCCCGCACGACGACCTGGGAGACGAGGAAGGCCTGCGCCACCATGAGCCACATCACCTCGCCCGCGGAGTCCTTGAGAGCAGACGATGCCATCGACGTAGCTCGCTCGCTCGCTCGATCCTGCTGCACCGGCAAGCGAAAGAACTCTGGAGGGAGAGGGGGAGGGAAAGAGAAGTAGATAGCTAGGTAGAGGAGAGCTGGCTGTCGGACTTAGACGAAGATAGCTACTGTTAATGCGAGCTGCGGCCTGAGGTGCAGTGCACTAGGGGTGCGTTTGGTTGCCTGCATATGTCCCAGCCCGGCCCGTGCGGAAAAGATTGAGCCCCCGTTTGGTAGCCTGCACTATGTAGCCCGCATCATATGGAACTTAAAGCACTTTCAGGCCAGGCCGAGGGAAAACGCCCTAATCGGCAGTAGCTTCCGAGTCTGGCTCGGGTGAGGCAGGGGAGAGCGACGCGTTTCTTCCCTCGTGCGAGCAGAAAGATGGCGCGAGCTTGCCCGCATCGCCGAAAAATCGGCGGGAGGATTTCGACTCACCTCCCACCGAGTCCACCCCTATTTAGCCCCTCCCTCACCGCCCCAACTCCCTCCACCATTCTCCCTCCGTTCAAGCTTTCCCGCCGACGTGCATCGGCACCGACAAGCAGGTAAGCGGCGCATCTTCATCCGCCGGCGGTCCACGGCGTCGACGCTTCTTCACCGGCCAGCGTTGATCTTCCACGACCGTCCCCCCTCGTCCTTGGGCTGCAGCCATGGCCTCGGTGAGTTCAATCCCCCTTACTCTTTGTTCCTTGTAGCTAGATCTGAGCTGCAGCTAGGGTTTGATGTAGATGCATGGTTGGTTAGTGGTCTGATTTGTGAGCTCATATGGTTGATTGCTAGCTATGCTGCGGTTGGAATTTGTGGTAGGGCTAGATGTTCAAGCATGTGGTAGGCTAGATTGGTAGTAGAGTTTGAAGTTGAACCTTGTGCTTGTGTTGATTCGTGCTTAGATCTGTGATTTGTAGCTATTGGTGGTCCATTTGTAGCATGTTGTTTGTTGTAGATGTATGTTCCTGCTCATAGATTGTCCGGTATGCTTAGTATGATAGCGATGAAGTATGTGCTTGCTATGATAGTGATGAACCATGTACATGTATGCTCCTGCTTTCATGGATTGTCCGGTATGTTGTGTGCTATGCTTATTGTCAATGCGTGCTACGATTATAGGACATGACCACGCAGGCGCAAGATCTTAGTCAGGCCCTTGTCCTGTCCGACAGCCAGTTTGCTCCATCGTTTGTCGAGGACTCGCAGCCTATGTCCGAGATGGCACCTGATTCAAAGTTGTTCGCATCTGATTCCCTCTATGTGCCAGTAGTGCTCGTTGAGCCAACTCCTGCTGCTGATGCCGCTGCACTCAAGGTAGCAGCAGCAAAGGCAAAGAAGGATGGTAGGTCAAACAACATGAAGTGGCAGCCATTCATGTCCACGTTCGTGCTGAACAAGATGTGTGAGCTCATCTCTAGTGGAGTTAGGACTGACAAGGGCTTCAAGGTGGTGCACTTGAACACTGTTGCGAAGCAGGCGAGTTCTGTGGGCAGGAGGTGTCTGCCACCCAGGTGTACAACCATCTGAGGAAGTGGAGAGGTCGATGGATCCAAGTGTCCAAGCTAAGAGACCTTAGTGGCGCCTCGTGGGATGAGAACACTCGCTCCATAGTTCTAGAGGCAGAGCACTACGCCGGCCATGTCCCGGTTAGCTCACAGCCCTCTTCCTTTTCATATTGTCCACCATTGCCTACTCGTAATCGCAACTAGCAACACTTGTGTTTCATTCTTAGGACCATCCAAGGGACGCTGAGTTCCCCAACACACCCATACAGAACTACAGCCATATGCAGCACATCTTCTCCTTCGGGCTGGCAACTAGGAAGCATGCCATGGGCTCAAGGGAGCCTCTTGGTTCTCACATGCCAGACTTTCCTATGACCCCGGACATCGAGGTCCTTAATGGCCCTAACAAGCCCTTCGTGAAGCCCTTGGACAAGCCATTTGACCCCGTCCATGATAGAAAGAGGAAGAGAGGAGGCCTGATGAAGGAGGAGATCAATATTTTTTACAGCATGACTGAGGCGGTGAAGGAGGTGGCAATAGCCAGCAGGGAGTGCAAGCCTCTCGACGTCCATCCTGACCTGTATAGCGCTGTCATGACCCAGGATGGCTTCAGCAACGAGGCTCTCATGGCAGCGCTGAGCCACCTACTTGACAACAATGCCCAGGGTGTTGGTTCGTTGCCATGGCCGACGCTCACAGGGTGCTGTGGCTCGGGAGCTGGCTGGGCAAGCACTACTACTAGAGTAGTGCTGCCTGTGCGTGTGCATGATCCCCGACGGCGGTGGCGACGACGACGACGATGACGATGACGACGTACATTTTGTGTAGTTAGGGCTCAAAAACTATTTGATGGTCTGTATATTTTGGTGAGATGGTATATAGTAACCCCTCACGCTAATGGTGAACTTGCGCTGGTAGGACGACACCCTCTTTTGGATGTGGTGGTAGGTTAACACCAAGGTAGTGCTAGGTAGAACTTGCTATGCCGTATGATCATGCATGCTTTACTTCTTCGCTTCTGCTCCATTGTTGTTTGTGTGCTACTTTGCTTGCTACTTGTGTGCTCCATTGATTTCCTGCTTCAACTCTTGCTCTTGTGCATTGCTAGGGAAAGTGGTACGTCATGTTCATCGGTAAGGTTTCAGGGGTTTATAGTTCATCGGAAGAAGCCAGTGCACAAGTGGCATCGTATGGCAACAACAGCCATAGAGGGTTCAAGACTAGGCAAGCAGCAGAACAAGTTTACTCCGACTGGGTGCGAAAGCACGGAGGCAGCAGTGTTGACAGTGTGGCAAGGTTGGAGGTGTGAAGGTGGATCGTTAGTTTGGGTTGAAGCTGAAGAACTTCATCATCTTCGTCCAGTTCATCGCCATTGTTGTGTTGTGGCGTTGGTGTGCTAGGTGTGGATAATCTCACCAACTAAGGTACAAGATAAGCACAACATGTACGCCGTATGCAACCAAACACCGTGTTCATGTACCACTTGGGCCAATACAGGCAACCAAACAAAATGCACTTGTATATTACCTAATGTAGGGACACTAGATGCAGGCAGTCAAACAAGTTACAAATAGCGTATTAGGGCCTGTTTTTACTCAACCAAACTGGGTTGAGAAATGTATGCGATGCAAGCATTATAGCAAACCGCAGCCAAACACGTAGTAGGCGTCGGGCTAGGCCGAGTAGTACTGCATCCACCCACGATGGCGACCCGCCCGGTTTGGTCTCCATCACTCCCTCGGATGTGTATTAGTTTCCGGGAGCAGGCCAGGCGAGCAGCGCATTATTAGTTTCCAATGGAGGCAAGTACGTGTTGCAGTTGCGCCCCATCTCATTCGCAAGTTTTAAGACCGAAGCAGAGCACTATCCCAAAGCAGGACGTGCCGAATTCAGTCCCCAGCGGCCACGCGCATGCATGGGGGTTGAAATTGCATTTTTCTAGCACCCAAGGTATGTACCAGTAAAGGATTTGCCTTTTATTTGCTTCAAAATCCGTGCATTTTAGACTCACATGCATGGAGTATTTGCTTTGCCCCTCACACTGTATAGGAAGTTTAAGTCACCTCAAGGGTCACACACACCACTCACTTTTACGGAGAAGTGAATGCATGACATTGTTTTTCTTGGAGGTTTTTTAGATGACCCGTATCTTGTAAACTACAATTCAGTTTTTGAATTATTTTTTTATATATATTTGAAATCCTGAGGACAGAGGCTTTCAAACAAGATTAATAATTGATACTCCCTCCGTTTCAAAATAAATGACTTAACTTTGTACTAATTTTAGTACAAAGTTAGTACAAAGTTGGGTCATCTATTTTGGAACGGAGGGAGTATATTTGAAGACATATTAATTTCACTGATTCCAATTTTGATAATTTGAATGTCACAAATAATTACTCCCTCCATATCAAAATATAAAACCTTTTTTACATTGTCATAGTGTCAAAAAACATCTTATATATTGATACATATAGGAAGTGGCTCCAAAATCACAAATGATGGAACCAGAGATTTCTTCTATGTGAATATCACAAATCACATATTTTAATACCACAGAACACAAACTTCAATAACGGGAATTACAATTTCAATACTGGAATTGAAATCACACATCACAAATTTAGATGATGAGTGATGGTTTCAGCGTCAAAAGTTCAACCTGATTGCCGCCATATTACACATTTCAGCATCACACAACACATATGTTAGAATAAATCCGAGACATACCGTCGATCATCCGAGGACCAAGCAATCACACGAGGCACGACACCAAGATTTGTTAACGAGGTTCACCGTCATGGCTACATCCCCGGGGCCTGACTACGGGCGCTCCTTCCCATGACACCGCTACAATACCGCACCCTGGCCGCCCGGGCACCGGCACACGCCGCCGGCTCCCCCGCGTGCCCGTGCTATTATGTTGGCATAGGTTACATCATGTGTCTACCCCGCTATATATGAGAGGCCTAGGATACAAGTGTCCTACTTGGACACGACTCCATATCCTGTCTACACACCGTATGATTCCAAGTCCAACTGTAACCTAACTTGTACAATAATATTCGACATAATTCTAACAAACTCCACCTTGGCGAATATTCTCCACCACCTTGAATTCGTCCGTGCGTCGAACCTCCATGTACATTGGACTTGAGATACACCATGAGCACCGCTGCTACTCCCAGACTCCATGTGACTCCACCTGCAACTGTAGTCCCTTCTCGTCTTCATCACAGTCAACACTCGAGCAAAAATTAAGTTCCTCGTTACTCTACTTTGTGCTCCCAACTTCCGGAGTATCCGCTCAACGCCATCACACACTGATCATGAATCTGCATGAAAATGAACAACTCACATATTGGGTGTCACATATAAGAGTTACCTGAACTCAACATCACCGCTCTTTCATGACCGTCTGTCTGAAACTTGAAGGAATTTCACCGTCGCCCTGTGTCAATTTGAGTCAAAATTCACAGTTGTCTCACCCTTCTTCCCGGATAGTCTCTGACATGTCCCACAGCTATAGCACTACGCCTCCTTCTATACTTGTCATCCGCACTTTGCCATCTGCACTGAACACCATAGAATATACGGCCATGTACTCTCTCAGCTTTTGACAATTTCAGACTTTCCGCCACTTTCTCAGATTCTCCATGGTCAACTCCTGTCCATCAACTAGCACCGATAGACCCAGTCACCAACTTGAATCCGGTACTCGTCAACACTACTTCAGCACCCCCTGCATAGTTTGTCTAACCACATGTCTGACCATCAGTGCCTTGGCCTGTTGTTGTGTCCCGTGCTTACCGCACGCCTCGTCGCTATCACAACGTCGAGCCTCTGTTGTCCTGGTCGAATCTCCCGGGTAGCTAACCCCCACTGTAGAGAACCACCGATCATCACCGACCGATGCCGAGTATCACGTCTCCAACAGACCATTGGTACCCAGTCTGAAACCACGTGTCTCTCGCTATCCCGCTGAAATAGGCTTCGACTCTCCGTTAACTTACGCCGTAGCCCCTCCATCAGCTCAGAGTGAAGTCACCCATCAGACTCCTACTCCACCTTCAACTTGACTCCATGGTGGTTGTACTGCCACCCTGCGCCCCGTCAACTTCAAGCTCTCTCATGTGCACCGTCTTGAATCAACCGTGCGCCATAGTCTGTCGAAGCCGCACAAGCCCTCAGGCCTGCACCACGTGTTTCCACGCCTCAGAATTCGGCCACCATCAGCATCACGCTCTTATGTCGTCGTCACTGAAATCACCGCCGTCTTCTACTTTGACCGACATCCCCGTCGATCTGTCAGACTCTCCTGTCCAACCCAGCCGAAATTATCCGACTGCAATGACACACTCGAGACTCTCAAATCGTCTTCCGCGCATCTCCATCCATCACCTGATAATTCCATCTTAGCTGACATGACTTCCTGCAACACATTCAAGCATCTCTATTGCGCCAACAAATCTTTCACCTTTGTCTGCCATAACCCAAGGTTTTCAGTCCAGTCAACTTCTCCACCTCAAACCTGGTACCCATGGGTGCCATAGTCCTTTGTACGGCTGCCCTGCGAAAAATTATTCGAGCTTTACACACGTTGCCCCAAGTACACGAACAGAACCTCCAGTCTTCCGTGTACTACTAGCAATTCCAACCAAAAAAGGATCTTCTGGTCCTCGCTTGTAGCAGCTCCTGCCTTGGCTCAACTCTTGATTGCTAGGCTAAGTGCTTTGCCCTGCCTTGCTAATTCCCGATGGATGCATATCAATGGATATTCCTTGCCGATTTGATCTGCTGCTGCCTCTTTCCATGTCTAACATGAGGACTCGGTCCTCTTTTTTTTCCAAACAAATCACATGCACGCAACGCTCCTGAGTAGCCAGCCACGCGTACCTGCGCCTCGTCCCGAACACCTGCCGGCTCGGACAGCCCCACCCGGGCCATCCCGCCAGCACACTCACCCGATCGATCCTCTTGATCCATCGCCGCACGTCTAGCCTTGTCTGCGCACGAGCCTCCCACTGACCTGCTTTCTTCCGATCACGTCAAGTACCACGCCGAGAACTGGCTGCATCTTGGAGTCGATCCTTCCTATAAATCAACGATCCGCAGTCTCCTCGCAACCTTGCTCTGATACCACTTGTTAGAATAAATCCGAGGCATACCGTCGATCATCCAAGGACCAAGCAATCACACGAGGCACGACACCGAGATTTGTTAACGAGGTTCACCGTCATGGCTACATCCCCGGGGCCTGACTATGGGCGCTCCTCCCCATGACACCGCTACAATACCGCACCCTGGCCGCCCGGGCGCCGGCACACGCCGCCGGCTCCCCCGCGTGCCCGTGCTATTATGTTGGCATATGTTACATCGTGTGTCTACCCCGCTATATATGAGAGGCCTAAGATACAAGTGTCCTACTTGGACACGACTCCATATCCTCTCCACACACCGTATGACTCCAAGTCCAACTGTAACCTAACTTGTACAATAATATTCGACATAATTCTAACAATATATTATAATTTTCAATATCACAAATTACAACTTCAACTACATTTCACATATTACAAATTTCAATATCATAAATTCAACTTCAATGCCGCCATATTTCAAATTCCAACATCACAAAACACATATTGCAATTCTCAATATCACAAATATTTTACTTCACAAAAAAATCAACTATGGTAGATTTCAATAACAGAAGCAAATGTGTTTCAATTTCAATGTCACAACTTCAGTTTTTGATACATCACAATAACAATATCAGAGTTTAAACCAGTGAAACTACAATACATTTCAATAATAGAAGCAGATGTGTTTCAATTTCAATATCACAACTTCAGTGTCCAATCCAATCCATTACATGTTTCACGGGGAAATACCATATTCATTTCAGTAAAAAAATCAAAAATCAATTTCACTATTCAATCCATCACAATAACAATATTCTTTAACAAATTTGTCAAAAATCAATTTAATGATCAATCAGTATCAATTTAAATATATTGCAAAAACAATTTCATTACGTAATACATTTTCTAAATAGGTTTTCAGTCATTTCACAAAAATCCACTTATTCCAAAATTCAATTTCAGTACCAACATTCTTCATTTCTATTTCTAATACAATATGCAAAAAATAACCATGTGTGTTTTAATTGTATATAACCCATTTCAATACAACATATCGTAAACTTCAACATCACCAATTATAAGAACGGATATTTTCTTGATAGCAATATCTCAATTTCAATACCACAACCCTTATATTTCAATACCACGGAACACAAATTTGGCGATTTCACTACCACGAATCAATGTATTCCAAATAATTATTTCATTTTAGTAGACAAAATTATATCCTTTTCAGGAACACACGTCTGTCTCAATAAAAAAATCACATGTTTCCTAATCAAGTGGCAAGTATTTCAGTAACAACTAGCCAAACCATTTTAGTAAAAAGTCAATATCAAATTCAAGTGTCCAATCCATCACAATATCAATGTTTATTAATTAAATTAATTTTTCAACTAGTAATATCAATTTCCGTAAATAATATTAGCTTCATTTCAAAATAAATGAAATTATATATTTCAGTACCACAAACACGATTTTAGTAGCACAAATGACAATGTTAGTACCAAAAATTAATATCACAATACCATATATTGTGGAAAGAATCATTCTATTTTAGTGGACAAAATCATATCCGTACCAATAATACATGTCAATTTCCCAAAATACTGGAGGTAGAGGAGGAGCCGGAGTTACGTCTGCCCCCCATGTACCCAGAGCCTAGAACGGAGATAGTGCTCATCTCCGATGAAAACGAGTAGCATAGTCAAGGATTAGTTGATCTATGTACTGCGTAGGTGTTTTCGTTGCATGGTTTGTATGATTTTAAGATTCCATATATGAGGTGTTCGGATGCAGAAAGAGTTATTTGAGGAGTGCCCGACCAATGCCCGTGGAGACTTCCGGATGCGTCCGCCTGCATTCCAGGTGACCATGGCAGACCTTTTTTTTAAAGAATTCTAAGACGCATCACCACTGATGGGCAACAAACCCAGTAGTGGTTTTTTTGTTACCACTGATGGCCACCGGACCATTAGTGGTGATTTTAAGCGCCCGCTAGCGACGTTGTCATTTCTTGTGGTGGATATTACCTCTCTTCAAAATTATATGGCTTTCTGAATCCGTGTAACCAAACTTATTCGACTTTGGTTTGTGTGAAGATGTTGCGTTACTTTGTCTCTGGTATTTGCGAAATTTAACAAAAACCATCTGAGAAAATGTGGGTACAAGGCCACATACCTTCCGTCAGAGCTAGCAATAATGGGGTCCAAATCGGGCATCGTCACCCCAAGCAGGCAAGCTAGCACTGGAAATGAAACCAGCATGACACCCACAAAACTTTTAGCCTCGCCTCCCCTGCTCTCTTCCTCTCCATCCCTCCCTCTCGGCTTCTTTCTTGAACTGATCAAGCGAGCGAGCGAGAGGACAGATGGCATCGTCGCCGCGCCGCGGGGCATCTGATATGCCTCGTGCTCGCACAGGGGCTCTTCGTCGGCCTGAACGTCCGCGGGCTGGAGCTCGCGCAGCCGCCGGCCCACGCGACGCCGCCCCTCGCCCGCTGCGCAGCCGGGCCCTGGCACCACCAGAGGATGGGCGCCCTGCACGCGTTCTCGCTGCTCGCCGTGGAGGCATCGGCCTACGTCGCCCTCGCCGTCAAGATCCACCGCAGTGACCGGCCGACCGCAGGGATCTGCATCCGCGCCTCCATGCTGCTCGCCGCCGCGCTGTCGCTGGCGGCCACCGTCCTCCATACGGCGACGCTCTTCTACGTGCAACAGGTGAGGCTGGGCGCGGACTTCTCTTGCTTCTCCGTCGCCGCCAGGGCCGGCGTATGTGCCTACGCGCTGATGGGGCTCGTGTGCGCCTGGAAACACTGCCAACTCGCCGTCGTCGCCATCCGCTGTGACTAGGCTCCCATCGACATCCATCTGGTTAGATCAATGGCCTTTATTTTGCTGCGGGACGGTTTATGTTTAAAAAAGTATTTGAGAGTAGAGTAATTAAGTGAGCACTACGATAATTAGCAGTGGTTAATTTGCTCATGCATGCACTATTGCTATCTACTAGCAGGAGTATCTATCTATGTGTGTAACTCGCTATCTTACAACCATGGGAGCTATCTATCTTAGTTAATGAGTAGTGCTATCTTCAGTTAGCACTTGGTACATATTCGCTTGGGTTTGTTGTTTTGTTACTGAGGAATGTGTATGTATGATCCACTTTGCTGTGGTTTACATTGTTCTGTCTGTATATGAACTTCTCTATGTGTGGAGTAAAATACACGGTTACTACATAACGTTGTCACGGAAGATGAGTTACGTGCATCAAGTTAGAAATCTCGCAATACTGTACACTCGCACGAACTGTATCCAACGACTTCTCTTCCAAGGACCTCGAAAGGTCAAATAAAAAGCATCACAACACGTATACAACACTAAAGCAACTGCCCAATAAACGAATCAGATAAACATGAATAAGGTTTGAGTCAGCGGCCGACTGGAAGTTCTAAAATTCGCAGTCCACCCGGATTAGATGAGATTCATTCGTAGTTTGAATTGCTGGAGCGCATGCAGAGTTGCCATGAGAGCGGCTAGTATAGAAAATGTCCCTTTGGTGCAAAAATAGAAAAATCAAAGCTGGGCCATTGGATTGAAGCTGGATGGCACAGATTTCCCTGGAGGGATCTCAGTCCACTTAAACGTACATTTCAGGAAAAACCCCTGGTAAAGTTAAATATGTCACACAACGTTTACAGTAACCACCTCATCTATTTCTTTCCATTCGTTACGTCCTTCAAGATTTCAATTCTACACAACAGTAATGCCTAATCTCATAAAAGCCACACATATTTAAATACACTATTGGACACCACTAATTATGCATGAAACTTGGGCAAAGAGGTATGTTAATACTTATCACAAAATTTGAGTACACAACATCAACGACAACAAATCCTCATCACAAATATTTTAGTACATGACAAAATTAAGCCAGCCCCTTTGATCAGAACTAAACATCTGGAGATTTCAAAAAAAAAAGAACTAAACATCTGGAACACCCTACCAGAACACAACACAACAGACATACATAAATATCAATTGATACATAAGATGGGTCATTTTTGGTACAAGAACAGGTCATGTTGGTGGTCGTGTCGAAGCAGAGCTCGTAGAGCTTGTGATCCTTGACGCGGACGCCGAACACAAACACCGTGCCACCGACGCCGATGAGCGGCAGGGGAACCTAGCCAGCCGAGTCGAGAGCAGACCAGGATTGCGCCTTGAGGTCGAATGCATACATGGTACTGTCCACTAGTGACCATTCAGTTATACAACAGAGAGCTGACACCTATCAAAAATTTCATCCTCACATGGCCCTCAAATCATTCAAAGACAATCTTCCTCCCCCCCCCCCCCCCCCCCCCTCCTCTTTTTTACATGTAATCAAGAAAATCTTGTCAAGAAAGATATCACTTCCTACGGCTCTGTTCAGTTGCAGGTCTCTGCTGGGTTTGGGTGATCACCCACAACCTGCAGGCTGCAGGGATTAGTTCATCTATGGGAGCAAATCCTTGTCAGCTTTGAACCATTCAGTTAATCCTTGCGAGAGAAGGATTTAATCTCCACATATATAATCTCACATATGATATATATATATATATATATATATATATATATATATATATATATATATACTCAATCTATGTACTGAAGCACAATCAACTAAAAAATTCCAAATTCAGACCTATCAAATACAGTTGTTCGTCATTCAGAAAAATAATATCCAAATTAAACACCACGGCATGAACTTCTTATTAGTCAAATTTCAGGAAAAAAACTGCAGCCATTATTGTTGTACAACTTATATTATTCACCTTGGTCGAGCTTCTGCCGTGCTGAACAAACGGCTCTCTCATCTCGCCATGTTGTGTACATCATGGATGGATCAATTATTCTGAAACCCTCTGGCCAGGAAATAGGAGAATTAGGAAACGCGACCATGTGCATGCAAGCGGCAACAATGCCAAATCACCCTGTTATTTAGGTTTCAGAACAGAAAAGCAAGACCAAAAGTTTAGGTTTACAAAATATACAACTTGACATTTCTCCCAAACATTTTAGTTCTGACTGTAGTGCAACCAGTATATTTGATGCCTATAGGGCAGCTAGTATCTACAAAGCACATAATGCATAAGAAACAACAGAAGACCGCATATTGGCAAATGATTTTTACTGTTCTTTTGAGAGAAAATTAAAGGACTGGATTGACTTCTTGCTACATTCTATTTATTCTTAATGTACAATATGCAGACTCACATTTCGCCGTGACCAAAAGAGAACACAAAATAGACTTCGGATATCCCCATCTATGAATGAGATTTGTTAACAAAATGGAGTGACTGATAACTGATTAACTAGTACACATGCAACATTACTTATCAGGAAACCCGTAACCCCAAGCTCTAGTTATCCCATCTCAGGACAATGCTATTATGATATACATTCAGCTTAATTCTGTTTGTAGAACAAAAATGGAGTGACCAAATAAGAAAGGTGTTCAACACACAACATTTCTGTCCAGAATATTCATCTTGAGACTAAGTACACATATTTCTGTTCAGAACATCGATGCTGTATGATTAATTGTTTCTGGGCCTATAAGTTTCATCTCTTCTATCACTAATTTGCACAGAAATCGTTTGGGTCACTACCATTTCGTCATTAGTCAGCCAAAATGCCAAATGTAAGTTGTGGTCACTCCATCATATCAAAGTACCAAACTCAGTCATTTTCCCTACTTCTATCATCCACCAACAGACCTGACTAATTTACAACAATATGGCATGTATGTGAAGACCATCTCAGAATATATGCTTAATTTGATGCTATTGCCCTGCTAATATTTTAACAAGTGTTGATGCCAAAACATTGCAACCCTGTAGTTCAAGCTCAGAGTAAAAACATTTGATAAATTAATCCACACAATTGTTTACAACTACTAAGACAGGGATCTGACAGCTAGCTCCCCCCTTGTTCGTCATACCTTTGTTGATTTCAGAGAGGAGAGATCGGATCCTAGAATAGGGATCTGACCACCATGTGAGCTCATTTATATTCACAATTAAGGCCAATAATTGAATCTTCCCACCGGACCATGAACTCTAGAAATTATCAAGGCCAAGACCAAGAACACTAGAAATTAAGAGGATGACTGGGGGGGGGGGGGGGGGTACCGAAGAAGAGGAGGAGGAGCGGGGCCTTACCAGTCCAACGACGGGGTCGACGGGTCGTCGCAGTCGCCACCCATGGTCACCGGCTCACCGCCGAGATCACGCCGCTGTGATGCCGGAGCTGGAGCGCCGCCACCGTCGGGAAGCAGTTGGGAGATGAAATAGGGGTGTGGCTCTCGTTTGATGGCACAGAATGTAGGAAGCAAATTCAACAGAGACGAAGGTCCTTTTTGCACATAAGCATGCATTTGTCTGTACACATTCTCCAGCAGAACCTGTGCCATCCATCCTGAATCCAATGGGGCCCAGCTTCGATTTTTCTATTCTTGTACCGAAGGGCCATTTTCTATACTAGTCGCTCCCACTTATCTTGTTCTCTGTCCTTTGGGTGAATTTTTCCAAGGAGCATTACTTATTAAATGTTCTGCTGCCAGATGCCCAGATCACATCTGTATATATTAGACTAAAAGAAGCTAACCTGGGTCTATCAGAGGAGAGTTAACAATAGTGGAGGCCAAAATCAGGCATCGTCCATCCGGAGCAAGCTAGCTAGCTGGGCACTGGAAATGGATGCGGTACTGGGCGTGGCCTGGGATCATATGCCCATTTTGGCATTCTCCATTGCAAGATTGGAAACAACATTAATTAAAGTTCAAATGTTCAGTATAGTATAGCAGAGTAGTGCTATGCTAGGTAGTCTAGTACTAATTAATTGACGAACAAACACACCTAGGCGGGACATGCTGGATTTTCTGGACCATCCAGCGTTGCTCTCATATTTTGTTTTCGAGCGGTACAATGCGTTTCTCTGATGTGGGTGAGATTGCGCACTAGCCAGCATGTTTGTAAACCCTGCTCCTCTTTTTCTTTTTTCTTGTTCGGTTTTCCCTTTCCTGGCACGTCCTAACTAGTGTATGTATTAAGGGCATCTCCAGCCGTTGGCCCCCCAGGAGAGACAAAAAAAATCGTCCCCTGAGACGCACCGGCGCTAAACCGCGCACTGGGGGCATGATGTCCCCCAGTCGCGGCCCCCCACGGGTTTTTTAAAATGTTTAAATTCGGCGTAAACACAACGTAAACATGTTCGACTTCGTTCAAATTTAAACATATTTTACAAAAAAAAGGGAAAACTACCGCGGGCTACCCTCGCCGTCTCCCTCGCCGCCCGCCCACGCGGTTCTACATGCCGAGTAGGCTGTAGAACCGCGTGTAGTAACCGCCGTCGTCGTCGTCGTCGTCGCCCCCGCCGACGCCTCCGCCATCCCTGCTGCATCCCTCCCCCGGTTGGCGCGGCGAGTTGGACGGTCCGCGGGCGTCGTCGTCGTCGTCGCTGTCGAGGACCACGATGTCGTGCTCGTCCTCGCGCCCACGCTTGTGGGCGGCGATCTCCTTCAGGGCCCCGCGCTGCCGGGCCATCTCGTCGCGGAGGTAGTCGTCCCGCGCCCACCGCAGGGCGTCCTCGTCGGAGAAGCCACGCCGGGCTATCTCCTCGTACTCCGTGGGGAGGCCGGGCTCCGGCTTGGGCTCGACGAGGACGAAGCGGCCGATGGGGGAGGCGTTGTCGCCGATGCGGACGCTGGAGCTGCGGGTGCGCGCGCTGACAGGTGTGCCCTGGGGCTCCGGCTTGACGGGGCGGAGGTGGAGGCAGGGGGAGCCGCCGGACGAGGAGGAGGACCCCCCGATCTCCATGCGCCTCGGGGTCCAGGAGCTTCCCCGGCGGCGTGGGAAGGACGGGGGAGCGGGGTACTCGAGGCGCGGCGTGTTGCCGCCCTCGATGTACTCGAGGACGGCCTCCAACATGCGCCCGGGCACGCCCCACCACCGACGCGGGCCGACGGCGTTGAGCCTGCCGGAGGGCTCGACGCCGTTGGTGGCCTCGAGCTGTTCGGCGTGACGGTGGCGGAAATAAGGCTCCCAGAGCGGGCTGTCGGGGACGTACCGTGGCCCCTCCCTCGCCGCACGCGACAGGGACGAGCGGATGCGTCCGATCTCCACACGCCGCGCCACGCCGGTGGGTACTGGGGGCACCGGCACGCCGCCGGCGCTGATCCTCCACGCCCCGGGCACCCGCATGTCCGGCGGGACCGGGTACTCGGCCTCGAAAAGGAGGCGAGCCTCGTCCTCGTGAAGATGGCGGCGGCCGAAGCCGTTCGCCGCCGCGCCGTCGCCTGGTAAGCACTCGGCCATGGGTGTGATGAACTGGAGACGGCGAGAGAGAGGAGAGGGAGGAACGACGACGGCGAGAGAGTGCGAGTCGCCGAGTGCACTGGGGCGCGTCTTATATAGGTCGAGGCGCCGCCCGTGCGCGAGCCGCCGTGTGTACGCATGGCGGGCGAGGGAGGGCGAGGGACGCGCGTCATCCGGTTTTCACTGCGCCGCCCGTGAGGCATCAATGGCGCAAGCTGACCGGCGCGGCAGCACGGCAGCTTTGGCATTGATTCGCCGCGGAAAACGAGGCAATGAGGACGACGAAGGGGCAAGAAGAGAGCCGTGTCCCTGACGCGGCGGGTCCGCGGCTGTTTCGCGCCAAAACAGTTTGCCCCGGCGCCCCCGGGCGCCCCCCAGCGCGCCGGGTTCGGCCTGGGTCCGCCGGCGCTGTTTTCGGCCCAAGCCGGCGAAAATCGGGCTCCTGGGGGCGCGACTGGGCCGATTTTTCGGCGCCGACGCAAAAAAAACGCCTAGGGAGGCCTTCTTGGGGGCGCGGCTGGAGATGCCCTAACTAGCACATATGCCCATATGTTGCAACGGTAGAGATATTTTTTTGAGAAGCAACAGGAGGGATAATTGATGTGCACCCAAAATGGTCTGCACAACGGTGGGGCGACAGAGCGAGGAGTTGTGGTCTTCTCCCGGACCATGTTTGACGTGCAAGATCTTCATAGTGGTGGAGTTAGTCGGCATGGCGACGACCAACCAACTCGTGCCTTTTTTCCTTTGGGTTCACCCTCGTGTCGGGGTTGTGGCTCCCTCTTTATTTGGTGGCTGTGCGGCGACCTTCAGGGCACAGTTGCTTCGCGACTCTCTCCTACTACGATGTAACCGAATGGATTACTAATTGCAGTGCTAAATCAAGTTTCATTAGCATAATCCATGCATAACCAGGCAGTCCCTTCTTTATCAGGATTTATTCTCTTTAATTATTTTAGCGGTCATGTGCATACAGTTCTTTTCATTAGAGCCAATTCAGCATATTCTCTTTTATTGGCTTGTGCCCACCATTTCTTTCAATTATAGTCAAACAACATACTCTTTTATCGTCAAATAGTGCATGGGACGCACAATAGTTCGTGTCTGGGTGAGCCCACTAGCAGGCACCAAAAGGACCTATGTTTGTAAGGCACCAGCATAAATCCAAAAAAAAGACAAGTTGAAGGTTCGAGCTCACAACCTAAAAACTCGACACTGGGTGTTGGCCACTCGAATAAATGGGTCCTGCTTACCAATGACCAACGCGAACGTTTAAGAGCATACTGCATCACCATATTCAAAACCTTTTTGATTTTTTTCAAAATTTTCCAAAAGTAAATTAATATTTATGAATTGCAAAATATTTTTAAAACATGAAAAATTTATTAAATCTGGAATTTATTTTCGATAATTTCATTCATTTTGGAAAAAGATGAACAACATTTGAAATAGGGAGATTTTTTTAAATTCACAAACATTTATTGAAAACATGAACCTTTGAAAAGGCACTACATTTTTTTGAATTTGGTAACAATTTTTTAAAATAGGAACATGTTTTGAACATTTATAATAGTTTTTGAAAATGTTTTTATTTTAACCACGGTAATTATTTTGAATTTATGAACATTTCACAAAACAAGAATATTTATAGAATCTGGAACATATTTTAAAATCTAAATTTATAATCCCAATTTGTTTTGGAGAACACATTTTTTTTAGAAAAAATGGAACGTTTTCTAAAATGCAGTTTTATTTCGAATATATTGTCTTCTTTTTGGAAAACAGAAACAATTAAAAAATGGAGTGTTTTTGTAATTTTGAACAAATTTGGAATATAACAAAAATTTCAAGTTTTGAACATTTTTTAAAACAGGAGCAAATTTTGTTATTCGGATTTATTTTCTAAAATTTGAGAACACAAATGAAAATTCTGATTTTTTTTAAATGTATTTAAGAAAAAAAAAGTCTAAAGTTTGCAGGGAAAAAGAAAAAGAAATAGAGAAAGGAACAAAAATGAAACAGAAAAATGCAGAAAAAAAGAAAACGGGCTGGCACAGCCTTGCGCCTTGTGCGAAGGCCATACTATTTGTCGGGGCGTGCGGTAAGTATGGTTTTCGTAGCTGTGTGCGCAGGGGAATAAGTGGGCTGGCTTCGGCGGGCCATGACGTGCATGGCCCATGTACGAAATTGCCTTCTCTTTTCTAGCAAACGGAGTACCACCTCGGATAGGAAAAAAAACTTTTCGGTGGTGAGCGGATGAAAAAATCGGAGAAACGAACCTTACTTTATTAATAAAAAATAAATTGACGAACGAACAGCTCTCGGCTTGAAGGCTATGTTTGCCTGCTCTTTTTTTTCTTTTTCTTTTTTGAAATTCTGTTGAGTTTCGTTTTCATACTTCCCTGAGGTACACTCAGAGTTTTTGACATGCATGAAAATAAAACAAGTCGTGTGAGACGTTCCTTTTTTCTGTTTTAAAGTTATACGCTCAATCCTTGCACATTCATAAGTTGGCTATCAATCTATCAGCTATGTACATTTCTGGATAATTTTTGGCATTCAGATCAGTTTACTTATGGGTAAATATTTAGAATTTTGTTCAATTCTGGGCAACAGTGATCATTTTATTCTGTTCCAGTTCAGTTATACACGATAGAGTAGTTGTCATTTTAGTTTTGTTCAAGTTCAGTTTTCGGTCCCATTAGTTCAGTTCAGTTAGAGAGCAACATTCGGCATTCAGTTTTTGCACATCACAGGGCCTATTGGAACACTCTTTTTTTTTGTCTTAACATTTTTCAAGCAAACACTGAAAACATATTTTGCCTTTAAACTTGTTTCTTGCCATACTACTCGGTTAACATCAGCGGCTTGGGGGTTGGACTATTGTTCTCTTTGTCTTTCGTTTCGTTGACTAAATCCACTATTACATGCGTGGGTGTAGTAAGTGTCAAACGAACAACTCACCTCCCTTAACCCTTCACTTTTATTTATCAATAATCCTACACCTACGAAGATTAACATAAATCTCTTATGTAACCTTCCATCAATACTCCCCCCCCCCTCCTCTGATTTTAAGTGGGGTGGGGCTCACCTTCTCTCTAATCCCAATCATAACCTGCCAGCTGTCTAATTACATAACGGTTACGTTAAACCATTCGTAGGTGTAGCATTTCCCTTTATTTATTCTTCAGTTTATATTCAGCCTATATCAGTTATGAACTAAAACCACAACATTTATTTTGAAATGGACGGTGTTTTGGAAATTGGAAAAAAAGAGAGGCTTCACTCCTGAACCAACCAAGTGTGCGATTTCATTTGCCAATTCGTGCGGCACCCTATGCACCTTGCCATATGCCCTGAGTGGTGAGTGGTGACGAGGTTAGATTATGGTTTTTAGTGAAACTACTAAGTAGTGCCATATCATCAATGACACAGGACTGCAAGCCGCTCCGCGATCTGCAATGTGCTTTGTGCAATTGATCACTAAGTTCCTGATGCTCTCAAACTCTCCAGCTCGGTAACATGTTTGTTTCGTGTCCAAATAATGGGAGTTAAAAGCAAAAAACTACCACATTTTTGGTTAGGTTTGCAGAAAACTATCTAGTCGATAGTTGTTTTGCAAAATACAACGCGTTTCTAGTAGTCTTTTTTGCAGAAAACGATGATAACTCGCTTTGCCGCGTTTGAGCATGCTTTTGACATATGGGGCCAAAAAATGCTTGTGTGGCCTAAAGGCTCGGTCACATCGCCGTTTGATACCTGGTACGCTGGTCAAAACAACCCGGTCCGCACATCCCTTTTCCCCGCTGCGGCCGCTCCCGCAACCTGGAAGGCTAGACATTGGAAACCCCAGAACTCTGTGGAGTCAAAAGTGGCCAGCCTATGCATTTAATCTCAATGTGGCGAGCGAGTGAATTAGAGGTCGGCGCGTCAACGTCGTAACCCTCATGATATATAGGACGGACATGACGATCTAAGTACATCACGTAAACACTATTATGGGGTGGACAGGGGGCGGTGTGTAGGATTGTAAGTATGTCTAGAGGGGGTGATTAGACTACTTGACCAAATAAAAACTTAACCTTTTCTCAATTTTAGTTCTTGTCAGATTTTAGCTATTTTAGGACAAGTCAAGCAATCATCACACAATTCAAGCAAGCATGCAAAGAATATATTGGCAGCGGAAAGTAAAGCATGCAACTTGCAAGAATGTAAAGGGAAGGGTTTGGAGAATTCAAACGCAATTGGAGACACGGATGTTTTTCCCGTGGTTCGGATAGGTGGTGCTATCCTACATCCACGTTGATGGAGACTTCAACCCACGAAGGGTAACGGTTGCGCGAGTCCACGGAGGGCTCCACCCACGAAGGGTCCACGAAGAAGCAACCTTGTCTATCCCACCATGGCCATCGCCCACGAAGGACTTGCCTCACTAGCGGCAGATCTTCACGAAGTAGGCGATCTCCTTGCCCTTACAAACTCCTTGGTTCAACTCCACAATCTTGTCGGAGGCTCCCAAGTGACACCTAGCCAATCTAGGAGACACCACTCTCCAAGAAGTAACAAATGGTGTGTTGATGATGAACTCCTTACTCTTGTGCTTCAAATGATAGTCTCCCCAACACTCAATTCTCTCTCACAGGATTTGGATTTGGTGGAAAGAAGATTTGAGTGGAAAGCAACTTGGGGAAGGCTAGAGATCAAGATTCATGTGGTAGGAATGGAATATCTTGGCCTCAACACATGAGTAGGTGGTTCTCTCTCAGAACATATGAGTTGGAAGTATAGATGTGTTCTAATGGCTCTCTCCACGAGTGAAGAGGAGGTGGAGGGGTATATATAGCCTCCACACAAAATCCAACCGTTACACACAATTTACCAATCTCGGTGGGACCGAATCAACAAACTCGGTCGGACCGAAATAGTAAACCTAGTGACCGTTAGAGATTTTCGATGGGACTGACATGCAACTCGGTAGGACCGGTATGGTTAGGGTTAGGGCATAACGTAATCTCGGTGAGACCGATTACACAAACTCGGTGAGACCGATTTGGTAATAAGCTAACCAGAGGGTTGGTCAGGCAAACTCGGTGGGACCAATTCGCTCTTCTCGGTGAGACCGAAATGTTACGAAAAGGAAACAGTGAGTTTACATTGCAATCTCGGTGGGACCGATCCGCTCTTTCGGTGAGACCGAAAAGTTACAAAAAGGAAATAGAGAAATTGCAATCCCATCTCGGTGAGACCGAGATCCCTATCGGTAGAAACGATTTGCTTAGGGTTTGGCAATGGCTATGACAAGTGAAACTCGGTGGCACCGGGTTGCAAGAATCGGTAGGGCCGAGTTTGGCTTTGGGTTTAGGTCAAATGTGGATATGGGAAAGTAGTTGAGGATTTTGGAGCATATCATTAAGCACATTAAGCAAGAGGCTCATTAAGCAACACCTCATCCCTCCTTGATAGTATTGGCTTTTCCTATGGACTCAATGTGATCTTGGACCACTAAAATGTAAAATGAAGAGTCTTGAGCATATGAGCTAGAGCCAATCCTTTGTCCTTAGCATTTTGAGGGTTCCACTTTCACCATCCATGCCATGCCAATCATTGAGCTTTCCTGAAATGATCATCTTGGAATAGCATTAGCTCAATGAGCTATATGTTGTTATGAATTACCAAAACCACCTAGGAATAGTTACACTTTCAATCTCCCCCTTTTTGGTAATTGATGACAACATATAGATCAAAGCTTCGACAAATAATAATAAGAATGAAATATATCGTTGCTTTGAGAAGTATGTGATAAGTAAGAGCTCCCCCTAAATTTGTGCATATTTAAAATTTGCTTTGGACTGCAAATGCACAAAGAGTTAGAGTGATGGGTTACTCTTCCATGTCACATACATCTTGGTGGAGCGCTCAAAAAGATAAGAATGAAATACATGCACTCATCACCGAAGAAAGTGAATGATCACATAAGATAGATAAGATATATCAAGCATGCATAAGTGTAGCTTATGATCAAACACATGATCATCAATGTCTCACAAGCATATCAAAGTATCTCAACCAAAAGCAAACAAAGTTTGAAAAACCACCAAATAAAGCAAGAGAGAATAAAAGCAACACTCTCTCTCTCTCTCAAAGCCTATGATCTATACAATTTTCTCCCCCTTTGGCAACAAGTTACCAAAAAGTTCCTAGAAAATGCATAGTGCTAGATCGACTCTCAGGCTTGATCTTCTGGTGGTGGTGGAGTCTGGATCACTCCAAGGACGAAGGCTTCTGTAGACGTGGTTGGAGCTGGAGCTGAAGTAGATGCTGGAGCTGATTGGGCTGGTGCTGTGGCTGGAGCTGAGGTGGTGGCTCTGGTGTCAGGAACTGGCACTGCAGTCGACCTCTGAGCTCGTGGCACTCTGGCAAATGCATCAGTTGTAGTCTTCCCTCTCCTCTCCTGCATGTCATCTTGAAGTTGCTCCACTGCAGACCGAATCTCTGTTACTTTGACATCCATGTCATAGAACTTTTGTTCTATGATCCTCTCTAAGCTCTTCTGATTCTGAGTGAGGGTGGCCAGTCCTTTCTCAATCCTCAGTGTAGATGCAATCAAGTAACTAAGCTGATCCTGCTTGGTTTTCAAGAAATATTCAGATGCCTCCTCTTGAGTTGGCATCTTGTCAGCTTTCTCCTTCCTTGCCTTCTCCTTCTGTGCTTGTGCATGGGCTGATGATGGTTCATCCTTGTTCATCACAACTTGATTATCCTCAAAGTATGGATGAATAGGCAAATGTTCCTTGTCCAATAGGTATATGCATGTGCCCATCTTGGAGTTAATTAGCTCCTGGATCTGAGGGGCATAACCACAGCTCCTCTTCTGATCTGCTGCAGTTCTCTTGATTGTTTCTACCATGAGGCTCATGACTTTGAATTTTTGTGGCACATCAAAGATATGAAGCAAGTTGATTGCATGGCCTCTGATCATCTTGTGATCTCCTGACTTAGGCAATAGAGTGTGCCTCAGAATCCAATTAATAGTTGGCAGCCCTGACAGAAGATAATGTACTGAGCCAAACTTGAAAGTATCAAGTGCCTTGTTTGGGATCTCCTTGTACATGTTAGACATGGAATTGTGATCCATCTTCTTCTTGGCATAAATGTCCAAGTCATCCTCATTTTCTTCTGGGGCATTGATCAACTTTGCCCATTCCTCAACAGTTGATTGGTACCTTGTACCTTTAGACATCCACACAATTCTGCCATCTGGATAAAAATGTGCTGTGGAGTAGAATTGCATGATCAGCTCTTCATTCCACTTTGTGAGCTTCTTCCCAACAAAGTCAGCTACTCCACAAGCTTTGAAGCTGTCTTGCACTCCAGGATAGTGCTCTTCATTGTCCTTGATGTACTCCCAGTCTACCCATCTCATGTCACAAACGATAGGCTTCTTATCAAGCAAAACTGTCTCATGGAAGTCCTACTGTTCCTTTGTGTGGAACCTGTAGTCGACAGCAGTTCTTCTCCTTGAAGCATACAGGTCTTCTTCTCTCCACTTCCTTAGCCCTGAGTCTCTTCTGATTTTCATGTCCTCAGCCACAGGATGAGCATCATTGTGGTCTGGGATCTTGGGCTTTAGCCTCCTGAGAACTTGGCCTTCCTCTTCTTCTGAAGTGTCAGGAACTGGGGCCTTGTTCTTTTCAGCAGCTGGTATGCTCCTTGTTTTCCTCTTTGGAGCTGTCTTGGCCTTTGATGCAGCCTTGGGTGCTTCCTTGGGCTTGGATGCAGTAGCCCCTGATCTTATAGCATCACCCATCAGCTTTTGTGCCTTGGGTGCTGGTGCAGCAACCTCTTCTTCCTCTTCCTCTTCAGAATCTCTCATGATTGGGGATCTCCCAAGCACTCTAGCAGTGGTCTTTTTGATCCTCTCCTTCCTCTTCTTCCCTTCTGCAGCAGCCTCTTTGGGTTCAGACTTTTCAGGAATCTGAGTTGAGGCTCTGGCCTTTGGCATAGGCTGCCTACCTGCTGGCCTTTTAATTTTCAATCCTGGCTTTGTGCTCTGAGCTGAGCCATATTTCTTCTTGAGCACAACTTTCTTGGAAGTGGCTTCTTCTTCTGCCACATAGTCCTCATCCTCTGATTCTGAGGTTCTTTTCTTCCTTTGTCTGGTGGCAGCTTTTGGCAAGTTACTAGGAGTGCTCCTGCTGCCTTCATCTGAAGAACTGGAGGGACTAGTGCCCTCACTCATGTGCACTTGCTCTTCTGACATGTTCTGGCTGTCACTCTAATCAGACATGATGTAAAAGCTGACTGCTGACCCTGTGAGGAGTTTATAGATGAGCATCACAAAATGCAGAGATTTTTGCAAAAGAATGATTCAAAATCTTAGTTTTAGTTTTCCACAGAAATCATTTCGGATCTACCGATTTTTAAACTCAGTGATACCGAAGCAGTTTTGGAACCTCAACTAGTGAACTCGGTCAGACCGAGTCACAGTTCGGTGGCACCGAGACTGCTAGGGTTTCACAAAGTTCCAAAATCGGTCACACCGATTAGTAATTCTCGGTCAGACCGAGTCTCACTTGTGCAATGGCATGAGCCAAATCGGTGGGACCGAGTTTTTCAACTCGGTAGGTCCGAGATGGTTTCGGCGGAAACCTAACCCTAAAGTTTTCGAATCAATCCTATTCTACGAACGCATTAACTGGATAGGAGTGTTTCAATCGTGGCTAGAAACAATAAGATCACAATGTTCTAGGAATCAGATTGGGGATAGCACAAAGATCGAGTCCATACCCTAGTTCGGCGGAGACTCGCTACGGCGGCAACGGCGGGGTTGAATTCCGTTGACGGCGATGGAGACCAGTGACTGGAGGCGGCTGGCGGCGAGGAGACGAACCGGAGACCACGTTGGCAGAGCGAGCTATCGCGCGGGCGAAGGGGTTCGAAGAAATTTCCAAATTTTTGCCCGTGACTATATATAGCCCGACCCTGTCGGTGTGACCGAGTGGAACAACTCGGTGGCACCGAGATGCAAAACTGTATACAGCTATTGCAACTCGGTGTGACCGAATGGTTCAAATCGGTTGATCCGAGATCGAAAATTCAGATCAACTTAATGATCTCGGTAGGACCGAAAGTAGGATATCGGTCAGACCGAGAATCACAAAGAGGTTTTGGAAGTTTAAGTCTATGACGAATCGGGGACTCCGAGTGCTCCTCACACAGAGTGGTTCGAATCTGACTTGATCAAATTTTGTGATGTAGCATGAATAGAGTTTGAGACGAGAAAAGCATAGATAGCTAGAGGAGGTTCTTAGGCATTCTTGTCCATCCACTTGGCAAAAGGAAATAAAACCAAACAATCAAAACAACAAGTGGATGTCCTCGAATGAGTAAAATATGCAACCAACATGCTCACACAATAAAATGGCAATTGAAATATGTGACAAAGCATGCACAACCAATTCTAGCATCTATCAAGCAATTGGCGATGACTAGGTCATCTATATATGAGTATATTGACTTAGGAGTCAAGTGAGAACACTTGATCATATGGCATACTCATCGTTTAAGCTCGAGTGGGGTTACCACTTTTACATAAAGCATTGTTGTGTTCACATCTTTAGAGTTGCTTTAGCTCAAGTCTTAGAGTAAATCTCCCCCTAGATGTGATATCCCCCCTAAGAGGGATGAACTAACCTTGGGTTTTGTCGATGATGCCTTCATGTAGATGTTGAAGATGTGGATGCTCAATGTTGATGTAGATCACTTGGAGCTATCCATTTGAGTGAATTGCACTTTCAATACCTACATGGGTTAGTCCCACAAGGAACAAACAAGGATATCCATAGACATAGAGTGATGCACACACAAGATGATGTCCATGAAAACTTTTAGGTTACCTTGTCCCTTGTCTTACCAACAAGAGGGTTTGTGACTCCTTGAACTAGTGCAAGATGTGGAAGTTGATTGCACTTGTTCTTGCCAAAATGATAAGAGTGAAGTATGTTGGCGGAGTCACCCTCAAGAACTCTCTAGTTCTTCTTCTTTTGGATCCACACCATCTTGATGGGAATCCTTGGAGTTGTAGTCGTACTTGATGAAGTGGAACTTGAAGTGGTCTTGGGAATCGACTTGACTAAGGTCTTAGGAGCTTCTTCAAATGCATCAATTTCCTCTTGAAGCCTGTCCTTGTATTTTTGCTTGTAGTCTTGTGGTGGAAGATCATCTTGAGCTTGTGTCCCCTTGAAGGAAGTAGGATCATACTTCTCTTGTTGAGGAACAAACTTTGTCTTGGGGTATTGATCTTCTTCCCACTCAACTCCATTGTCATTGAACTTTCGTTCAAAACCAACACCTTGATTCTTCCGGTGCCTTCCTTGCTTGCGCACAATTTCCTCGAATTGCTTACTCCCGGCAAGGCTTTTGTACACTCCTTTCTCTATAATTCCCTTCAATAAGCTATTTTCTTGCTCAAGTGTAACTTGGCTAAGAGAATCATTAGTGGAATCAAGAGAACTACTAGAAGCAACAATATTGGGTTTAGCATGATCATTGTTACTACTAGAGGAAGAATCTTTCTTGTTCTTGTTACTAGACTTGACTTGAGGCATGTAAGTGGATAAGAGTAAACACTTGGCAATGTAAGAAGAACTTTTCTTGCGGAGATCATCATTGATTGCCTTTAAAAACTCATGCTCTTGCTCAAGATTGAGCTTTTCAAAGCGTAACTTCTCATGAGCTCTTAAAAGTTCTCAATGATCTTCGAAGATAGTTTCATGAGCTAACTTAAGAGTGTTTAGTTCTTTAGTTAGAGCCTCAACCTTCTCCTTATCATTGTCATTCGTTTTATCTTGATTAGCATGATTAATTGATGTTTCATCATAGTATTCATCACTAGAGTTGTCAACAAGTAAATCATCATCACCTAACAAGTCATCTTCATCACTATTAAAATCAACATACTTGGGGTGTGTTACCTTAGGACCTTTGGCCATGAAGCATCTTCCAATTCCTTCATTTGGTGAGTCAAATATGTCATAGGAGTTGGTTGACACAAGTGCTAGACCGGCAACACCTTCATCTTGAGTATATTCGGAATCGGAGTGATAACTTCTCTCGGAGTGGTTGTCGGAGTCGGAGCCGGATACCCATTCACCAACATGAGCTTGATGTCTTCGTTTTGTGTAGCTCCTTGATGATTTTTCCTTCCTTTCCGAATCCTTGCTTCTCCGTGAGTATCTTCGTTCATAACGATCATCTCTACTCCTTCTCTCTCTTGGTGGTGATTCTTCTCTTTTGCTTCTTCTTTTTGGAGAGTCTTCTCTTCTCTTGTAGGGAGCCGTACACTCATTGGAATAGTGTCCGGGTCTTCCACAATTGTAGCAGTTTCGCTCTTGACTAGAAGATCTTTTGTCATTGTAGGACCTTGACTTGGAGCTTCTATCTTTGCTTCTACTCTTGTAGAACTTGTTGAAGTTTTTCACCATTAAGCTCAATTCCTCATTGAAGTTTTGTTTCTCACTTGATGATGTAGGGGCTTCACATGAGGCTTTGTAGGCACCACTTGATTTGTTGTGAAGTTCCTCTTTATCCTTAAGTGATATCTCATGAGCAACAATTCTTCCAATTACCTCCGTTGGCTTGAGATCTTTGTAATTGGGCATCATTTGGATCAATGTGCACACGGTATCATATTTTCCATCCAAGGCTCTTAGAATCTTCTTGATGATGAATCTATCGGTCATCTCTTCACTTCCTAAGCCGACAATCTCATTTGTGATGAGAGCAAGCCTAGAGTACATTTCAGCGACACCTTCACCATCCTTCATTTTGAACTTGTCAAGTTGACTTTGAAGCACATCCAATTTGGATTCCTTGACGGAGTCGGTACCTTCGTGCATATCAATCAAAGTGTCCCAAATTTCCTTTGCATTCTCAAGACGGCTGATTTTGTTGAATTCTTCGGGGCACAATCCGTTGAAGAGAATATCACAAGCTTGAGCATTGTATTGCAACATCTTCAGCTCATCCGCGGTAGCTTCACGGTTTGGTTCTCTCCCATCAAAGAAGTAACCTTGCAAACCAACACACACAATAGCCCAAACGGCGGGGTTATGTCCAAGAATATGCATTCTCATTTTATGCTTCCAACTAGCAAAATTAGTACCATCAAAGTAAGGACCTCTACGGTGATAATTTCCCTCGCTAGACGCCATACTCTCCTAGGTTTTGAAACCAAGGCTATGACCACCAAAAGCTATGGAAATCAAAGCAAATGGAGACTAAGGCTCTGATACCACTTGTAGGATCGAAAGTATGTCTAGAGGGGGGTGATTAGACTACTTGACCAAATAAAAACTTAACCTTTTCCCAATTTTAGTTCTTGTCAGATTTTAGCTATTTTAGGACAAGTCAAGCAATCATCACACAATTCAAGCAAGCATGCAAAGAGTATATTGGCAGCGGAAAGTAAAGCATGCAACTTGAAAGAATGTAAAGGGAAGGGTTTGGAGAATTCAAACGCAATTGGAGACACGGATGTTTTTCCCGTGGTTCGGATAGGTGGTGCTATCCTACATCCACGTTGATGGAGACTTCAACCCACGAAGGGTAATGGTTGCGCAAGTCCACAGAGGGCTCCACCCACGAAGGGTCCACGAAGAAGCAACCTTGTCTATCCCACCATGGCCATCGCCCACGAAGGACTTGCCTCACTAGCGGTAGATCTTCACGAAGTAGGCGATCTCCTTGCCCTTACAAACTCCTTGGTTCAACTCCACAATCTTGTCGGAGGCTCCCAAGTGACACCTAGCCAATCTAGGAGACACCACTCTCCAAGAAGTAACAAATGGTGTGTTGATGATGAACTCCTTGCTCTTGTGCTTCAAATGATAGTCTCCCCAACACTCAATTCTCTCTCATAGGATTTGGATTTGGTGGAAAGAAGATTTGAGTGGAAAGCAACTTGGGGAAGGCTAGAGATCAAGATTCATGTGGTAGGAATGGAATATCTTGGCCTCAACACATGAGTAGGTGGTTCTCTCTCAGAACATATGAGTTGGAAGTGTAGATGTGTTCTGATGGCTCTCTCCACGAGTGAAGAGGAGGTGGAGGGGTATATATAGCCTCCACACAAAATCCAACCGTTACACATAATTTACCAATCTCGGTGGGACCGAATCAACAAACTCGGTCGGACCGAAATAGTAAACCTAGTGACCGTTAGAGATTTTCGGTGGGACTGACATGCAACTCGGTAGGACCGGTATGGTTAGGGTTAGGGCATAACGTAATCTCGGTGAGACCGATTACACAAACTCGGTGAGACCGATTTGGTAATAAGCTAACCAGAGGGTTGGTCAGGCAAACTCGGTGGGACAGATTCGCTCTTCTCGGTGAGACCGAAATGTTACGAAAAGGAAACAGTGAGTTTACATTGCAATGTCGATGGGTCCGATCCGCTCTTTCGGTGAGACCGAAAAGTTACAAAAAGGAAATAGAGAAATTGCAATCCCATCTCGGTGAGACCGAGATCCCTATCGGTAGAACCGATTTGCTTAGGGTTTGGCAATGGCTATGACAAGTGAAACTCGGTGGCGCCGGGTTGAAAGAATCGGTAGGGCCGAGTTTGGCTTTGGGTTTAGGTCAAATGTGGATATGGGAAAGTAGCTGAGGATTTTGGAGCATATCATTAAGCACATGAAGCAAGAGGGTCATTAAGCAACACCTCATCCCTCCTTGATAGTATTGGCTTTTCCTATGGACTCAATGTGATCTTAGACCACTAAAATGTAAAATGAAGAGTCTTGAGCATATGAGCTAGAGCCAATCCTTTGTCCTTAGCATTTTGAGGGTTCCACTTTCACCATCCACGCCATGCCAATCATTGAGCTTTCCTGAAATGATCATCTTGGAATAGCATTAGCTCAATGAGCTATATGTTATTATGAATTACGAAAACCACCTAGGGATAGTTGCACTTTCACGGTGCCCCCCTCTCCCCCGCCTGCGCACTTCATCATGTTGTATTTATCCAGTAGTTGTTTCTTGTTGAGTAGATGTGTCTTATTGTCCTCATTTGCATCATATAATCACATATACATGGTATGTTTTTTTTATTATAAGCGTATATATATATATAGAGAGAGAGTAGCACTATTCAAATCCCAGGATTAGAATAACTATTTGGATCATGATAGGCCCTATATAGGGTCGACGAAGATGTTGCTGAACAACTGATAAACCAGCGAACCGGCGCGTCCCAAAAAAACTACTCTCTCCCACTTCCCACTCCCAGGTGCTCCACCTCTCGTTCCCACGCCGCACCCATCCGCGAATCTCCGCCGACCACGCCGACACCTCGAAATGCAGCGCCGGCCACCTCCCCTAGACCCACCGCCGGGCTCCTCCCGTGGACCCTCCGTCGGGCTCCTCCCATGGATCCTCCGCCGGTCACCTCCCGCGTACCCGCCGCCAGCCTCATCCTGGGGCCCCGCCGCCCCGAGCAAATAGCGTGCCGCCCCACCTCCGTCCCCGGCCACCGCGCCACCCCGCTCCCAGAACCCGCCATCGCAGCGCTCCACCCACTGATCCGGCTATCGCAGTGCACCGCCCCCACCCTAGCTTTTGGCCTCGCACACCACCCCATTTGGCGGCGCCGCCGCAACCGCCGCCAACCAACCTCCCCTCGTCGGGATCCTGCGGCTGTGTGACAACCACCAGCTCGCGTCACAAATCGCTGGGATCCTTCCTCTGCGTGACCTTCCTCCACATGCTGCCGCGGCCTTCCTCCACTTGCAGCCGTGACCTGCAACAGCCATGACCCTCCAAGTGCCGGTGCAGCCACCGTCCTCCTCCAACCCGCCGCTCAGTGCACTAAGTGGCGCCGCATGCCCCCACTACACCATCACCCCTACACCAACCGCCGCCGCTACCAACCACTCGGGATCCCTGCCTCCATCTGCTCCTTATGCCTCGTCATCGTGCAGAATCCACCTCCATCGTCGCGTAGTGCCCTACTGCCGGGCGAGATCCCCACGTACCCCGTCCGACGAACCTCGTCGCCATTCCGCGGTGGGCCTCCACCGGTTGTCTGATGTCCTGCCCCATTCTTGCACTCACGCCGTCCATCAGAGAAGCTCACTTTTTTATGCCATTCACCTGTTTGTTGAAATGCCAACAAAAGGGCTGGACATTTTTCTTCATGTATTTCTGAAAATGCTAAAATGAATCTAAAGCAGAGGTAGTACTATATTGTAAGTGAATGGAGATATAAGTAAAATGGATCAGAATGGTTGTGGTACTATGCAAGTATTTTTGCTTTTTCAATTTGTTTATTTGAAGTTCAAAGTGAATTGTTGAAGAAGGTTGACTCTGTATGGACATCAAGTTGTTTTTTATGCTTCTCTCGCATGCACTCACAAATGCGCTCTCCGCACAATTTGAAAATTTGTTGTATAGAAAAAGTTCATGCGAATTCGAGCTTTTATGTTGAGAAGCCATGAGCAAAAGTGCACAAATTTTTATATACTACCATTTTATAAAAAGCTAGAATTTCAAACTAAAATAACGAAGTGGTTCGATTTTCATTAAAAAATATGCATGGTGTGCATTTTTGTGTATTTTTCCTTTACAAAAGTGAAACAGAGAGAATTTCAAAATTCATAACTGCCAGAAGTTCATGTTCTGCATGGTGTGCATTTCATAAGAGAAAAAAAGAATAAAAAGGCAAAGTCTAAAATTTGTTGCTAGAAGTTCACGTGCCCGGCCCGAGAAAGTTCAAAATTCTTGTGAGAGAGGTTAAACAAAAATAGGTGACAGAAGTTGAAGATGAAAACAATGAGAAGTTCAACTAATACATGAAATGCGTTTCACATAGGAATATAAGAATAGAAAACAAAAATCATAAAAGGTTTTGTTGCAAGAAGTTTGCGTGCTCTGACCAGGAAAGTTCAAAAATTCTTGCGAGATATGTTCACCTTGTATTTCAATGTTCAATTTTTTTCGTATAAAAATCGAATACAATTCTTTAATCAAAATATAAAAAGGTGAAGTTCAAATTCAAAGACACAGAAGTTCGGAGTTTATTAAAACCTAGGATTTACATGTTCAAAAAATTAAAAACACAACGCCATTTTTGCACTTTGAAAAACAACTCATAAACGAAATAATGGTTGCTAGAAGTTCAAGTGCTCGGCGAGGAAAAGTTCAAAAAAAATCTTGTGAGAAAGGTTAACCATGTATTTAGATGTGCAAAATACATAAAAAATGTAGTTTTTTGTGTTTTAAAATAATTCTCTCAAACTAGAGAGAGGTTCAAAGTGATAACAACCGGAAGTTCACGTGCTACATGGTGTGTATTTCATATAAGAAAAATACAATAAAGTGAAAACAGAGTGAAGTTCAAATAGACATGCCCCAGAAGTTCAACTACTTCACGCGGTGCAAAAAGCAACACGTCAAAAAACAAACACGTCAAAAACAGAGTGAAGTTCAAACAAACATGCCCCAGAAGTTCAACTACTTCACATAGTGCATTTTCGTTCGCGATGAATGCGTAAATCATGATCTCGTCATTTTCTAATTTACCTCAAAACGACAGGAATATCATTTGTGTAAGTTCAAGTCCTCGGTCGAAGAAAGTTAAAAAAATTATTGTGAGAGACGTTTGCACAAAAGGAATATTATTTGTGTAACACTAACGAATGGATGAGAAAATTACAAACAAAAATACATTACAGAAGTTCAACGTGAAAACAACAGGAAGTTCAACTTCTACGATGAATGAATTTTAGATGAAAAACTTTTATAATCGTCGCGAGTATGAAAAGATGATTAACACGGGAAACTTGCGTGTTTATAGCAGTTTTCCATCGGTATATCACCTACTCAATTCCGGTGAATGGATGGAGAGCTACTTGCAGTGGATGGAGATCTACAAGAAAAAAACACGTGAAAAACAGAGTGAAGTTCAAGCACACACGCTGAGAAGTTCAAATTCTTCACGTGGTGCGTATTCGAAGAATCTGTTTCGCGATAAATGCAGAATGCATGATCTCGCCGTTTTCGAAATTACTTGAAAACGGCCAGGATTCAGAGAAAACCATCAACATGAAAGAGTTTCTAATTTTCCGTAGCTTTTCAGTGGTATATTATTTGCCCCATTCCGATAAAGTTTGTAGAAATTACGGCAAACATACGTTTTTAACCATTTTCAAAACTGACATAAAACTGTAATAAATTAGGAGAAACAATATATACAAAAAAGTTTCGCATTTCTTCAATCTTGTCAACGCCATATCATTTGCTGCATTTGGGCGTACGGTTAAAAAATTAGCTTGAAAATACAAACTCGATGGAACTTGTACCTTTTTCTAAATTACTTTTAAACCGTTCAAAATTAGAAAAAACTTTTAACATGAAAAAGTAGCGCATTTTCATAAGCTTTCCAACGCCATATTATTTACCTCAGTTGGATTAGCCGTTTAGAAATGGCATCGAAAATACAAACTCGGGTGTTCCGTTTGCGAAATTCTACGATTTTCTGAATTACTCTTTAACCGTAGGGAATTAGAAAAAACTTTCAACATATGGAAGGAGCGGTTTTGCAGCAGCTTTCCAACGCCATATTATTTGCCTCATTCAGATAAACGGTTTAAAAATGCGATCGAAAATAAGATTCATGTTTTTTGTATGAAGAAAAAACGGTTTTCAAAACTGCTCTTAAACCGCTTACAATTTGCCAAAAATTTAATTTGGGTCATGATACTGATGTCAATAGCTATCCAACGGTATATCACAAGCCCCATTTGGACACCTTTTACTTGAAGTTCAACCTGGTACTCGAGGAACGTCAGGCGCATTACTCGGGAAGTGCATGTTGTGATCAGAATATTATTCTGATCCCGTGATCAGAATAGTGTTTATATATATATATATATATATATAGGGTCGCGCTATTCGTCACCCTGGGTGAGCAATGGTTATTCTTCACCCCCTCTATTTTACCATCAATGCACCGTAATTTTACGTTCTGTAAGTTTTGTTGTATTTCCGATGCAAAAAGGGACCGTAAGAAAATATATAATTTCCGTAAAAATATTTTATGTTATGTAAAATTATAAACGTAAAAACATAGTCTAAAATACACATAAACTGCAAATTTTCTTGTCTTATGACCTATATTTTTATTTTCTTATGTCAAATTTTACGTAGTGAATCAATAGGAATGTAACTATTTAAATTCGAAACGTAATTTAATTATGAAATGATCGTAAGATTACCTCGGGTGAAGAATAACTTATTCTACACCCTGGATGATATATATATATATATATATATATATATATATACTAGTGAAAGTATTTATGGTACTATGTTATAGCAGTTAGATCTATTCTACCTTATTTGCACTCTGGCCTTCATAATGCTAGGGCTCACCCTGCATCAGGACCTTAACATACACATGGCATGATCCTCGTCATCGACGAGGCACTATAACTAGTGGCCAGAGGCACACATGCTGCCCTGAGAAAGATGGGAGGGCTCACCGGAACATACAATCACCAACTCTGCTTTAATAATACATATATGAGTAGTCGAACCTACTAGAATATTCATACTCCCGCTGCAATGCAAGAAAAATTGTCACCTATTCATGGAGTATAAAATGAAAGCTGTTTCTGTTTTTTCTCATTATCTTGTCATTACTTTTGATAGATAACAGGTTGTACATATGCTATAAAAGTTGGTTAGTGGAGTGTTTAATTTGAATTGATCGAACAAGGTAACATCTAGGGGAAAGACACAAAACTGAGTAGCATGTCTCACGCTAAAGATCCAAGCCACTACGAGGGGGGGGGGGGGATATCATACGGAAACCAACATTCAGAGAAAACTTCGTGGAAACTACATTTGAAAGTTAAAAAAAAACTGAAAAAATACGGGGTGTTGAGAGGGTGATGTTTTAAGCCATGCAAAATTTAAAGTTGAAACACACTATGAGATATGAGGTATGGAAAAAAACAAATTCAGCCTCGAATAGTAATGTTACTATTCGGCACTATTCAATGCTGATTTTTTTATTTTCATAGCTTACGTCTCGTAGTGTGTTTGAATTTGGAATTTCGCATGGCAATATGACATCACCCTCTTAACATCCCATAATTTTTTCAGAATTTTTAAAACTTCAAATCATTTTTTCCTCGTGGTTTTCACCAGTTTTCGGATTTCCGTAAGATATTCACCCATACGGAGGTTCGGCGGTATGTCAAAATATTGGTTTCTAGGTTCCACATTGGCTTGAGGGTGAGGCACGCTTTGCCACTTCATCCCTTAGTCATGAGTTACGCCACTTTTTTACATGGGTTGTTTCAGTTGATTGCTTCATTGTGTGTCTGGTGCAAAAAATGCTAGTCGTGCGTACCAAACTCCACCTTGGTGATGTGTCAACCCCACCCCATCATTATAACACTAATAATAAAAACCCTACCTCTAGAAGGGATCTGAAGGGGAAATCGACATGGCAGGCATCACCATCAACTCGTACAAGGAGACAACAACATCAATCATCTCCATCATCATCTTCGCCGATGTCCCATCTCCGTACCATTGTAATACCAAACCCTAGAGGATTTCTACGTGTACTCTGATCTATCGTTCATGTTTGTCACCGACATTCATATGAAACTAGGTAACTACATGTCTGAGTAATCCCCTTAGTTCTCAGGGATATGTGTTGAACACTTATAGAGATATGAGATCCTATATTGAATGTTTGATTCAATAGCCTACATGAATGTTATGAAGGGGCCCCACTCAATATTTCTGCCTTGAATGGCCATGAAGCATATTACTGTCATTGTAAAGGTTGTGATATCGGGGTAAATAGGTGACAATAATATCATCTCATTCCTACCTTTGCAATTGATAGGGGAGTAACGGAGAATCCTTAGTGTTGTCGCGTCCACGGGGAAACCCTTAATCATCGTAGTGAGAACAGGAGTGGGAAAATTAAGATGGTGGCATGTGTGATATGAAGACTACACAAGTAGCTCATATACTGTACTAAGCTCTGCCCAATTACAAACACAAAGAGTGGCTCAAGTATCCAACCTAGAACTAGGCAATCGCATATGTTACACTAGGCACATACTAGTGGGGATTCGGGACTACGTGACAACGCCTCAATCCTACTAACGGTTTCATCACTTTATTTACTCTATGTTGTTATTTTACTTCTTTTCACATAAATTACTTTTATTTGCACTTCACTCAAAACATTATGTCAGTGTCCCGACCGAGGGGTCCTCGCCACATTGGTTCTTGAACTGGTGGGCTGTCTGAGGACCCCAAGGTTGGATCCATCCTAGGGCACTTCAGGCGGCCCATGGCAGATTACGTGGAAACTCAAGAAGACATGACATACAAGACAAGTAGACGAAGCCGTGGAAGGATCTATCTCCACCTATGTCGCTGACTAGTATCTAACACCCCTAAAAAAGCTGACTATGATCTGTAACCCAAGAACCCCAAGTATGTTATATAAGTTGTTGAGTCCGGGCTCATAGATAGACATATTACAATCCCTTGATACTTTATACTTTGTATATACCCCCAACGTAATAAAACAAAGCATGACGTAGAGTTTTATCTCCTACAGAGCTCGAACCTAGGTAAAATCCTTGTCCTTGTTACCATCATGCCAAGTTGTCTAGTTAGGATACCATACCGAGTGATCTGCCGGATTCAGCTTCGACATTGATGGTCCATAGAGGTTGTGTTAGGTAAGCGACGCGGGTCGATGGGAGTTTTGATTAACTCTCAGATTGGCTCCAGTGTGATCTTCCCTCTAGGAGTCTCGTGCCGCATGTCGCAAGCCATCTCCTCTCGTCGTGCCCGATCAAATACAAGAACAGAAAACAGACAACCAGATAATTCACATGTTTGTAGATAAGGTATTGCGTAGTCTCTCACTAGTAGAAAACAGGGCTTTGGTCCAGGCCGGGTCAGCCCATTAGTCCCGGTTCAGTCTAGAACCGGGACCAATGGGGGCATTGGACCCGGTTCGTGAGCCCAAGGGGCCGGCCGGGCCACGTGGGCCATTGGTCCCGGTTCATATGGACCTTTTGGTCCCGGTTGGTGGGACGAACCGGGACCAATGGGCCTCGCTCCTGGCCCACCACCATTGGTCCCGGTTGGTGGCTTGAACCGGGACCAAAGGCTCCTCTTTAGTCCCGGTTCATGCCACCAACCGGGACCAATGAGGTGCCTATATATACCCCCTCGCGTAAGAGCAGAGCACACTGCTCTGTTTTTTTCTGGCCGAGGGGGAGAGGGCTTGGTGGTGCTCTAGCTCACCTCCTATGCACACAAGGTGTTCGATGGAATTCCCGAGCCACACTACTTAAGCTTTCTCCACTCCAAGCTCGACCTCCAAGCTCCATTTTCCTCAATATTTGTCTAGATTTAGCGGTCCGTCACGCCCCGTCCCCGTCTTCACCGCCGTCGATCACCCACGCCGAGCTCATCGCCGACACCACCGTGGTGAGCCTCTTGTTCTTATCTTCTTTCTGAAAGGAAAAATATTCCTACTTGTATGTTTACATAGATACTTGTATTATTTTCTTACTTTTATTATTGCATCTTATATAGTGCGATGGTTTTGGTATCCGCCCCCGTCGGCCCTCGTCTTGTCTATGATTCGTATGTGGTATATATATTATCTTTATAACTATTGGTTCATTTATTTTTTATGCAAATTATGCCGACCAACGTGACATAGATTTTATTTATGTAGGATGTATGTGAATCGGAAATGCCAGCCGACCCTATTGTCGAGAGGTTAAATTTAGTTGAAGAAGAAAACAATTTGTTGAAGGAAAAAATAAAAAAATTGAGGAGGAGAAGATGATATTGGAGTTGCATGTTGCGGATGTCGTCCATGATCACAAGATCAAGATGAATGCAATGCGCTTGAAGATTAGAAAGATTAGAAAATATGCCATTCATACCGATGCTTGGTATCATTATGCCGTTGGATCAATTGTTACCTTGCTTGCGATTATGATTGCATTTTTTCGCATTGAAATGTTTTACATAGTTTCAATGTATGGTTTAATTAATTAGATGCTCTGGAGAGCTATATGTTGTTAGATGAGAACTATGCATGCACTTTCGTTTTAATGTGATGATGAACTTCTATTAATTTGGACACTTAATTATATATAATGCACGCAGATGAACCGGCAATGGATGTACGGTGACAGACACACCTCCGAGTACATTAAGGGCGTGCATGAGTTTCTCGATGCGGCTGAGGCAAACAAGCAGAATGGTTTTATGTGTTGTCCATGCACTGAATGTGGGAATATGAGGTCTTACTCTAACCGGAAAATCCTTCACTCCGACCTGCTTTACAAGGGTTTCATGCCACACTATAATGTTTGGACGAGGCACGGAGAAATAGGGGTTATGATGGAAGACGGCGAAGAAGAAGAGTACGATGACAACTATGTGCCCCTTGAATACGGTGATGCTGCAACGGGGGGAGCTGGTGAAGATCAAGAGGAACCAGATGATGTGCCCAATGATGCTGCAACAGGTGAAGCTGCTGAAGATCAAGAGGAACCAGACGATGTGCCCGATGATGATGATCTCTGCCGGGTCATTGTCGATGCAAGGACGCAATGTTGGGGAACGTAGTAATTTCAAAAAATTTCCTACGCACACGCAAGATCAAGGTGATGCATAGCAACGAGAGGGGAGAGTGTTGTCTACGTACCCTCGTAGACCGTTCGCGGAAGCGTTATATCAACGCGATTGATGTAGTCGTACGTCTTCACGTCCGACCGATCCAAGTACCGAAAGCACGGCACCTCCGAGTTCTGCACACGTTCGGCTCGGTGACGTCCTCGCCTTCTCGATCCAGCAAGAGGGGCGAAGTAGTAGATGAGTTCCAGCAGCACGACGACGTGGTGACGGTGTTGGTGAAGAACAATCTCCGCAGGGCTTCACCTAAGCACTACGATAACTATGATAGAGGATAAACTAGAGGAGACAGGGTTGCCGGCACACGGCTTGGTGTTTCTTGATGTGTCTTTGGTGCTAGCCCTGCCCCTCTATTTATATCTTGAGCCCTGGGGTCGAAACTTGGAGTAAAAGCCTCCACAAAGTCGGTTTCACCCGAAAGGCAAGAGTCCTTCTCGGACTCCAGGGCCAGACGCCAGGGATCCCGGCGTCTGGACCCAGACGCCAGGGACCCTGGCGTCTGGCCCCTGGACTCCACAAAACTTCCTTTTGCGCTTTCCAAAAACCTTGTGGGCTTTCCCCTTTGGCCCAAATAAAGTGTTCTCGTACCCAAACATTTCGGGAAACATCCGGAACCCCTTCCGGTGATTTCCGGAACCCTTCCGGTGACCAAACACTATTATCATATATATCTTTATCTCCGGACCATTCCGGAGTTCCTCGTCATGTCCGTGATCTCATCCCGGACTCCGGACAACATTCGGTCACCAACATACATAACTCACATAGTACTATATCGTCAACGAACGTTAAGCGTGCGGACCCTATGGGTTCGAGAACTATGTAGACATGACCGAGACACCTCTCTGGTCAATAACCAATAGCGGGACCTGGATGCCCATATTGGCTCCTACATATTCTACGAAGATCTTTATTGGTCAGACCGCATAACAACATACGTTGTTCCCTTTGTCATCGGTATGTTACTTGTCCGAGATTCGATCGTCGGTATCCAATACCTAGTTCAATCTCGTCACTGGCAAGTATCTTTACTCGTTCTGTAATACATCATCTCACAACTAACATATTAGTTGTAATGCTTGCAAGGCTTATGTGATGTGCATTACCGAGAGGGCCCAGAGATACCTCTCCGACAATCAGAGTGACAAATCCTAATCTCGAAATACGCCAACCCAACACCTTCCTTTGGAGACACCTATAATGCTCCTTTATAATCACCTAGTTACGTTGTGACGTTTGGTAGCACCCAAAGTGTTCCTCCGGCAAACGGGAGTTGCATAATCTCATAGTCATAGGAACATGTATAAGTCATGAAGAAAGCAATAGCAACATACTAAACGATCGGGTGTTAAGCTAATGGAATGGGTCATGTCAATCAGATCATTCAACTAATGATGTGATCCCGTTAATCAAATAACAACTCTTTGTTCATGGTTAGGAAACATAACCATCTTTGATTAACAAGCTAGTCAAGTAGAGGCATACTAGTGACACTCTGTTTTTCTATGTATTCACACATGTATTATGTTTCCGGTTAATACAATTCTAGCATGAATAATAAACATTTATCATGATATAAGGAAATAAATAATAAATTTATTATTGCCTCTAGGGCATATTTCCTTCAGTCTCCCACTTGCACTAGAGTCAATAATCTAGATCACATCACCACGTGATTAACATCGATAGTTCACATCATCATGTGATTAACACCCATAGTTCACATCGCCATGTGAGCAACACCCAAAGGGTTTACCAGATTCAGTAATCTTGTTCACATCGCTATGTGATTAACACCCAAAGAGTACTAAGGTGTGATCATGTTTTGCTTGTGAGAGAATCTTAGTCAACGGGTCTGCCACATTCAGATCCACATGTATTTTGCAAATTTCTATGTCAACAATGCTCTGCATGGAGCTACTCTAGCTAATTGCTCCCACTTTCAATATGTATCTAGACCCAGACTTAGAGTCATCTAGATTAGTGTCAAAACTTGCATCAGCGTAACCCTTTACGACGAACCTTTTTGTCACGTCCATAATCGAGAAACATATCCTTATTTCACTAAGGATAATTCTGACCGCTGTCTAGTGATCTACTCCTAGATCACTATTGTACTCCCTTGCCAAATCAGTGCAGGGTATACTATAGATCTGGTATACAACATGACATACTTTATAGAACCTATGGCCAAAGCATAGGGAATGACTTTCATTCTCTTTCTATCTTCTGCCGTGGTCGGGCTTTGAGTCTTACTCAACTTCACACCTTGTAATACAGGCAAGAACTCTTTCTTTGACTACTCCATTTTGAACTACTTCAAAATCTTGTCAAGGTATGTACTCATTGAAAAAACTTATCAAGCGTCTTGATCTATCTCTATAGATCTTGATGCTCAATATGTAAGCAGCTTCACCGAAGTCTTTCTTTGAAAAAACTCCTTTCAAACACTCCTTTATGCTTTACAGAATAATTCTACATTATTTCCGATCAACAATATGTCATTCACATATACTTATCAGAAATCCTGTAGTGCTCCCACTCACTTTCTTGTAAATACAGGCTTCACCGCAAGTCTGTATAAAACTATATGCTTTGATCAACTCATCAAAGCGTATATTCCAACTCCGAGATGCTTGCACCAGTCCATAGATGGATCGCTGGAGCTTGCACATTTTGTTAGCACCTTTTGGATTGACAAAACCTTCTGGTTGCATCATATACAACTCTTCTTTAATAAATCCATTAAGGAATGCAGTTTTGTTTATCCATTTGCCAGATTTCATAAAATGCGGCAATTACTAACATGATTCGGACAGACTCAAGCATAGATACGAGTGAGAAGCTCTCATCGTAGTCAACACCTTGAACTTGTCGAAAACCTTTTGAGACAATTCTAGCTTTGTAGATAGTAACACTACTATCAACGTCCGTCTTCCTCTTGAAGATCCATTTATTCTCAATTGCTTGCCGATCATCGGGCAAGTCAACCAAAGTTCAAACTTTGTTCTCATACATGGATCATATCTCAGATTTCATGGCCTCAAACCATTTCGCGGAATCTGGGCTCATCATCGCTTCCTCATAGTTCGTAGGTTCGTCATGGTCAAGTAACATGACCTCCAGAACAGGATTACCGTACCACTCTGGTGCGGATCTCACTCTGGTTTACCTACGAGATTCAGTAGTAACTTGATCTGAAGTTACATGATCATCATCATTAGCTTCCTCACTAATTGGTGTAGTAGTCACAAGAACAGATTTTTGTGATGAACTACTTTCCAATAAGGGAGAAGGTACAATTACCTTATCAAGTTTTCTAATTTCCTCCCACTCACTTCTTTCGAGAGAAACTCCTTCTCTGGAAAGGATCCATTCTTAGCAACGAATGTCTTGCCTTCGGATCTGTGATAGAAGGTGTACCCAACAGTTTCCTTTGGGTATCCTATGAAGACATATTTCTCCGATTTGGTTTTGAGCTTATCAGGATGAAAACTTTTCATATAAGCATCACAATCCCAAACTTTAAGAAACGACAACTTTGGTTTCTTGCCAAACCACAGTTCAGATTGTGTCGTATCAACGGACTTAGATGGTGCCCTTTTAAACATGAATGCAACTGTCTTTAATGCATAACCCCAAAATGACAGAGGATAAACTAGAGGAGACAGAGTTGCCGGCACACGGCTTGGTGTTTCTTGATGTGTCTTTGGTGCTAGCCCTGCCCCTCTATTTATATCTTGAGCCCTGGGGTCGAAACTTGGAGTAAAAGCCTCCACAAAGTCGGTTTCACCCGAAAGGCAAGAGTCCTTCTCGGACTCCAGGGCCAGATGCCAGGGATCCCGGCGTCTGGACCCAGACGCCAGGGACCCTGGCGTATGGCCCCTGGACTCCGCAAAAGTTCCTTTTGCGCTTTCCAAAAACCTTGTGGGCTTTCCCCTTTGGCCCAAATAAAGTGTTCTCGTACCCAAACATTTCGGGAAACATCCGGAACCCCTTCCGGTGATTTCCGGAACCCTTCCGGTGACCAAACACTATTATCATATATATCTTTATCTCCGGACCATTCCGGAGTTCCTCATCATGTCCGTGATCTCATCCCGGACTCCGAACAACATTCGGTCACCAACATACATAAATCACATAGTACTATATCGTCAACGAACGTTAAGCGTGCGGACCCTACGGGTTCGAGAACTATGTAGACATGACCGAGACACCTCTCTGGTCAATAACCAATAGCGGGACCTGGATGCCCATATTGGCTCCTACATATTCTACGAAGATCTTTATCGGTCAGACCGCATAACAACATACGTTGTTCCCTTTGTCATCGGTATGTTACTTGTCCGAGATTCGATCGTCGGTATCCAATACCTAGTTCAATCTCGTCACTGGCAAGTGTCTTTACTCGTTCTGTAATACATCATCTCACAACTAACATATTACTTGTAATGCTTGCAAGGCTTATGTGATGTGCATTACCGAGAGGGCCCAGAGATACCTCTCCGACAATCGGAGTGACAAATCCTAATCTCGAAATACGCCAACCCAACATCTACCTTTGGAGACACCTGTAATGCTCCTTTATAATCACCCAGTTACGTTGTGACGTTTGGTAGCACCCAAAGTGTTCCTCCGGCAAACGGGAGTTGCATAATCTCATAGTCATAGGAACATGTATAAGTCATGAAGAAAGCAATAGCAACATACTAAACGATCGGGTGTTAAGCTAATGGAATGGGTCATGTCAATCAGATCATTCAACTAATGATGTGATCCCGTTAATCAAATAACAACTCTTTGTTCATGGTTAGGAAACATAACCATCTTTGATTAACGAGCTTGTCAAGTAGAGGCATACTAGTGACACTCTGTTTGTCTATGTATTCACACATGTATTATGTTTCCGGTTAATACAATTCTAGCATGAATAATAAACATTTATCATGATATAAGGAAATAAATAATAACTTTATTATTGCCTCTAGGGCATATTTCCTTCACGCAATGCGAAAGTCAAAAGGAGAAACTGAAGTTCGATCGCATGTTAGAGGATCACAAAAAAGGGTTGTACCCCAATTGCGAAGAGGGAAACACAAAGCTCGGTACCGTACTGGAATTGCTGCAGTGGAAGGCAGAGAATGTTGTGGCTGACAAAGGATTTGAGAAGCTACTAAAAATATTGAAGAAGAAGCTTCCAAAGGATAACGAATTGCCCGACAGTACATACGCAGCAAAGAAGGTCGTATGCCCTCTAGGATTGGAGGTGGAGAAGATACATGCATGCCCTAATGACTGCATCCTCTACCGCGGTGCATACAAGGATCTGAACGCATGCCCGGTATGCGGTGCATTGCGGTATAAGATCAGACGAGATGACCCTGGTGATGTTGACGGCGAGCCCCCCAGGAAGAGGTTCCTGCGAAGGTGATGTGGTATGCTCTTATAATACCACGGTTGAAACGTTTGTTCAGAAACGAAGAGCATGCCAAGTTGATGCGATGGCACAGTGAGAACCGAAAAAAGATGGGAAGTTGAGAGCACCCGCTGACGGGTCGCAGTGGAGAAAAATCGAGAGAAAGTACTGGGATGAGTTTGCAAAGGACCCAAGGAATGTATGGTTTGCTTTAAGCACGGATGGCATTAGTCCTTTCGGGGAGTAGAGCAGCAATCACAGCACCTGGCCCGTGACTCTATGTATGTATAACCTTCCTCCTTGGATGTGCATGAAGCGGAAGTTCATTATGATGCCAGTTCTCATCCAAGGCCCTAAGCAACCCGGTAACGACATTGATGTGTACCTAAGGCCATTAGTTGAAGAACTTTTACAGCTGTGGAATGGAAACGGTGTACGTACGTGGGATGAGCACAGACAGGAGGAATTTAACCTAAAGGCGTTGCTGTTCGTGACCATCAACGATTGGCCCACTCTCAGTAACCTTTCAGGACAGACAAACAAAGGATACCACGCATGCACGCACTGTTTAGATGACACTGAAAGTATATACCTGGACAAATGCAGAAAGAATGTGTACCTGGGGCATCGTCGATTTCTTCCGACCAACCATCAATGTCAAAAGAAAGGCAAGCATTTCAAAGGCAAGGCAGATCACCGGAAGAAGCCCGCCATGCGTACCGGTGATCACGTACTTGCTATGGTTAATGATTTACACGTAATATTTGGAAAGGGTCCCGGCGGACTAGCTGTTCCGAATGACACTGAGGGACACGCACCCATGTGGAAGAAGATATCTATATTTTGGGACCTACCCTACTGGAAAGACCTAGAGGTCCGCTCTTCAATCGACGTGATGCACGTGACGAAGAACCTTTGCGTGAACCTGCTAGGCTTCTTGGGCGTGTATGGGAAGACAAAAGATACACCTGAGGCACAGGAGGACATCCAACGTTTGCACGAAAAAGACGGCATGCCTCCGAAGCAGTATAAAGGTCCTGCCAGCTACGCTCTTACGAAAGAAGAGAAAGAAATCTTCTTTGAATGCCTGCTCAGTATGAAGGTCACGACTGGCTTCTCGTCGAATATAAAGGGAATAATAAATATGCGAGAGAAAAAGTTTCAGAACCTAAAGTCTCATGACTGCCACGTGATTATGACGCAACTGCTTCCAGTTACATTGAGGGGGCTTCTACCGGAAAAAGTCCGATTAGCCATTGTGAAGCTATGTGCATTCCTCAATGCAATCTCTCAGAAGGTGATCGATCCAGAAATCGTACCAAGGCTAAGGAGTGATGTGGCGCAATGTCTTGTCAGTTTCGAGCTGGTGTTCCCACCATCCCTCTTCAATATCATGACGCACGTCCTAGTTCATCTAGTCGACGAGATTGTTATCCTGGGGCCCGTATTTCTACACAATATGTTCCCTTTTGAGAGGTTCATGGGAGTCCTAAAGAAATATGTCCACAACCGCGCTAGGCCAGAAGGAAGCATCTCCATGGGCCATCAAACAGAGGATGTTATCGGGTTTTGTGTTGACTTCATTCCTGGCCTTAAGAAGATAGGTCTCCCTAAATCGCGGTATGAGGGGAGACTGACTGGAAAAGGCACCCTTGGAAGTGACTCAATAATATGCAGGGACGGATATTCTTGGTATCAAGCACACTACACAGTTCTACAGAACTCTACCTTGGTGACCCCGTATGTCGATGAACACAAGAACAGTCTGTGCTCCAAACACCCGGAGCAGTGCGACGACTGGATTACATGTGAACACATCGGGAATTTTAGCAGTTGGTTGGAAACACGTCTCAGAGGTGACAACACTGTTTGTGATGAGTTGTACTTGTTGTCCAGGGGACCATCTTTGACTGTATTGACTTACAAAAGATACGAGATAAATGGGAATACATTTTACACGATCGCCCAAGATCAAAAGAGCACCAACCAAAACAGCGGTGTCCGCTTTGATGCAGCAACCGAGAGCGGAAATGACACATATTATGGTTACATAGTGGACATATAGGAACTTGACTACGGACATGATTTTAAGGTCCCTTTGTTTAAGTGCAAATGGGTCAATCTGTCAGGCGGCAGGGTACAGGTAGACCCACAGTACGGAATGACAACAGTGGATCTGAAAAATCTTGGGTACACTGACGAACCGTTCATCCTAGCCAATGATGTGGCACAGGTTATCTATGTGAAGGACATGTCTACCAAACCGAGAAAAAGAAAAGATAAGGAAGCGAATACATCATACGATGAGCCAAAGCGCCACATAGTTCTTTCAGGAAAAAAGGGACATCCTGGGAGTGGACGGCAAGACAGACATGTCTAAAGAATATGAAAAGTTTCATGAAATTCCTCCCTTCAATGTCAAGGCTGACCCAAGCATCCTGATAAAACGATGAAGATTATCCATGATTACGGCGCAATAAGCAAATGACACAAGCGAAGAAAAAGTGAAGACTTTCTCCCGCAACTATTATGATGATACCATGCCAACTTTGTAACACACGAGTATGCTATGCCAACTTTTTCAGAGTTCATTTGAAAACTATGAATTTAGGTCGAATTTTCTCTACAGGTGCATCTATGTTCATTTTTTTAGTAAAGTTAATCACAAACTTGTGATTCACACAAATTTCAAAGAATTCAAATTTTAACTATTCAAATTTGAAAACTAATGGCACTAACAGAAAGTTTATAATTTTTCTAAAACTAATGGCACTAACAGAAAGTTTATAATTTTGCTGACCTAAAAGCAAAAAGAAATAAAAAATAAAACAAAAAACAAAACAAAATAAATAATGTAGAAAACAAAACAAAAAATCTGGAAAACAAAAGAAATAGCAACAATAAGTATTTTTTTTGTAAATAGAAACAAAATAAAATAAATAAAGCAACAAAGAAAACAAAAAAAACTAAAAAAGTGTTTTCAAATTTGAAAACTAATGGCACTAACAGAAAGTTTATAATTTTTCGAAAACTAAAAGCAAAAAAATAAAAAATAAAGCAAAAAACAAAAGAAAATAAATAATGCAGAAAACAAAACAAAAAAACTGGAAAACAAATAGCAACAATAAGTATTTTGTTGTAAGTAGAAACAAAATAAAATAAATAAAGCAACAAAGAAAACAAAAAAACTAAAAAAGTGTTTTCAAATTTGAAAACTAGTGGCACTAACAAAAACTTCATAATTTTTCTAAAACTAAAAGCAAAAAAGAATTATAATATAAAGCAAAAAACAAAAGAAAATAAATAATGCAGAAAACAAAACAAAAAAACTAGAAAACAAATAGCAACAATAAGTATTTTGTTGTAAGTAGAAATAAAATAAAATAAATAAAGCAACAAAGAAAAAAAAGTGCTACCTACCGGGCCCCGACGGCCTGAATACGACTAGAAACCCTACCATGGGCCAGGATTCAGGCCCGCAGGAGGCCCAGTAGACCCACAGGCACACAGCGCGGGGTTAGGCCCGAAAGCCTGCATTTGAGAGGAGCTCGAGAGGGAAGGCGCAATAGCGCTTATAAACCACTCTCGAGCTATCTCAGCTAGCGAGTTGGGATAAAGTTTTGGCGCGGGGCAGCACAAGGCCTTTGGTCCCGGTTGCTGCCAGCAACCGGGACTAAAGGGGGCATTGGTCACGTTTCATGGCACAAACCATGACCAATGCCCCCCTTTAGTCCCGGTTGGTGCTACCAACCGGGACCAAAGGCCACCGCTTCCCGCCCTTTGGGCTGCTGAAAAGAGGCCTTTGGTCCCAGTTGGTGGCACCAACCGGGACTAAAGGGGGGCATTGGTCACGATTTGTGCCACGAACCATGATCCAATGCCTTTGGTATATAACCAGGACTTGTGAAATTTTCAGATTTCCCTCGCCAGTTGCCCCCGACGACGCCAACCTCCTCGACGCCGCCAGGCTGCCCCGACACCGCACGCCGCCCCCGCCGTCGCCGTCGCCCGCCCTCGCCGTCGCCATCGCCCGCGCCCGTCGTCGCCGTCGCCCGCACCCTCGCCGGCCGTCGCCCGCGCCCGTCATCGCCGTCGCCCATGCCCGTCATCGCCGTCGCCCACGCCCTTGCCCGCGCCCTCGTCGCCCGCGCCCGTCGTCGCCGTCGCACGCGCCCGTCGTCGCCGTCGCCCGCGTCCTCGTCGCCCGCGCCCTCACCGGCCGTCCCCTGCCCCGACGCGTCGCCGCCTCTGTGAGCATCACGCGTCTGCCGCCCCCGCCGCCGCCGTGCATTTTTTTAATTATACATGTTTTTTTACATGTTTTTAGATTTTCATATATATATGTATGTATGTATCTTTTAGATATATGTTTTTGTATGTATGTTCATATATGTTTTTTTATGTATGTTCATATAGGTATATATGCATGTATTTTTTCAATTGTAATGATGTTTTAAAAATACATATATGCAAAAGTTAGATTTTTTTTATTACAAAAGTTTTATCTATGTATGTTCTCTGATTTAGTACATTTTAGGTTAGTTTCATTTTAAAAAAAGTTTTATATATTTAGGAAGAAGGAATAGAAGGAAGAAGAAGGAAGAAAATGTTTTATATATGAGGGTCGAGAGGGGGTTGACGGTCGAGAGGGGGTCGAGAGGGGGTCGTTGAACATGAGAGGAAGAAAAGGATAAAAAAAGTAGAGGAAGAAGAAAAAAAAGAGGAGAAGAAAGAATAGAGGAGGTCTTCTCCTCTATTCTTTCTTCTCCTCTTTTTTTCTTCTTCTTCCTCTTTTTTTATCAGGAACGAGGGTCGTTGAGGGTCGCCGAACATGAGAGGGAGAAGAGGATAAAAAAAGAAGAGGAAAAAGAAAAAAAAGAGGAGAAGAAAGAATAGAGGAGTTCTTCTCCTCTATTCTTTCTTCTCCCCTTTTTTTCTTCTTCTTCCTCTTTTTTTTATCGGGAACGAGGGTCGTCGACGGTCGCCGAGGGGTCGAGGGTCGAGAGGGGGTCGATGGTCGCCGAGGGGTCGAGGGTCGAGAGGGGGTCTAGGGTCACCGAGGGGTCTAGGGTCGTCGAACATGAGAGGAAGAAGAGGATAAAAAAAGAAGAGGAAGAAGAAGAAAAAAAAGAGGAGAAGAAAGAATAGAGGAGACTAATAGAGGAGTCTCCTCTATTCTTTCTTCTCCTCTTTTTTTTCTTCTTCTTCCTCTTTTTTTATCGGGAACGAGGGTCGTCGAGGGTCGCCGAGCTTTAGAGGAAACCCTAAATAGCAAGTATCGTCGGTGTGAGATACATGTGGCCGTCGGTGTCGGACAGTACATCCACGTCCCACAAGTGACACAGGCTTCGACGCCAACGCCACTTGTGGGACGTGGATGTAGTGTCCGACACCGACGGCCACATGTATCTCACACCCACGGTACTTGCTATTTAGGGTTTCCTCTACCGTTCGGCGTCCCTCGACGACCCTCGTTTCCGATAAAAAAAAGAGGAAGAAGAAGAAAAAAAAGAGGAGAAGAAAGATTTCTTCTCCTCTTTTTCTTCTCCTCTTTTTTTTCTTCTTCTTCCTCTTTATTTTATCGGGAACGAGGGTCGTCGAGGGTCAGGGTCGCCGAGCGGTAGAGGAAACCCTAAATAGCAAGTATCGTCGATGTGAGATACATGTGGTCGTCGGTGTCGGACACTAAATCCACGTCCCACAAGTGACGCGGGCTTCGACGCCCACGTCACTTGTGGGACGTGGATGTAGTGTCCTACACCGACGGCCACATGTATCTCACACCCACGATACTTGCTATTTAGGGTTTCCTCTACCGCTCGGTGACCCTCGTTCCCGATAAAAAAAAGAGGAAGAAGAAAAAAAAAAGAGGAGAAGAAAGAATAGAGGAGTTCTTACTCCTCTATCTTTCTTCTCTTTTTTTTCTTCTTCCTCTTCTTTTTTTATCCTTGAAGCGTTGTCGAGGCCACCCCAAACCCTAGAGAGCAGCGTCGAGGCCACTAATTAATATTAGTTCTACGTTTACCACTAATATATCCATCTGTCATGTTTGAATAATAATTGCCATGTTGTAAATATTTGTATAAACTATGGACACCGCCCGAGACGAAGTACAAGAAGAGTTGTTGGGGGACATAATCGCATGAGGAAGTGATGTCGTCTGCTCGTTGTTTCTCAACAACACCGATGGTCTGGAAGCAGCTGGCTATGATTATGATGGCTCCGGTGACCTAATGCCGGTGAAAGAAGGAGACCGTGAGGACGGCTCCGGTGACCCAATGCCGGTGAAAGAAGGTGACCGTGATGACGTCTCCGGTGACCGAACCGAGTCCGGCCAGGTATATATATTAGTTAAGCTTCTGCTGACTAGCTAATTGATGCATTCATTGTTTTGGTATGTACACATATTAATTAAGTCTTTGTTCTTTTTTCTAGCCCTCCGGATCGAGCACAACTTCGGTAAAGAGACGAGGCCCGAAGAAAAAGTTGAGCTCGGATGAAAAGTTTGAGATCATAGCAATCGCGCTCGACGGCCAACCGATTGAACCCCTCCGGACAAAGAGCGCATTTGTTGCTCAGTGCGGGGTTTTGGTTAGGAACAAGATCCCGATCAGCATCCAGCAATGGTTAAAGCCGGCTACAGAAGACCCTGAGGTGTCTTATGTCAATGATATGCAGAAAAATGATCTTTGGACTGAGCTGAAGTCAAATTTCACCCTACCGCAAGAGGATGATCCGGAGAAGCCAGTTAAAGAGCAATTAATCAAGTCTTTTGCTCTTAAGAGTATGGCAGAACTATTTAGGAGGTGGAAGAAAGAGCTGAATAAGTTTGTCGAAAATAAAGAGACACCAGAATTCAAGGGCAGATATGAGAAGATCAGAGATCACTGGCCCGCATTTGTGGCCCACAAGACATCGGAAAAGAGTAAGAAGATGTCGGCGACAAACAAGAAAAATGCTGCGAAGAAGAAGCATCACCATCGCACGGGGTCAGGTGGCTACCTCGTAGCCCGGCCTAAGTGGGCCAAGACTGAAAATGATCTGGCTGATAAAGGGATCGAACCAGAGACAATTAACTGGCCAGACCATTGCCGGACTTGGTTCTTCGGGGCTGGTGGAACCTTGGACCCTGTATCAGGGAAGTACATTTGGACGAACGATCAAATGGACATACCAGTCTAGAAGCTTCAACGGTATATCGAAGCAGTGCAGCAAGGGACGTTCGTTCCAGACAGAGAGAACGACGAGCTCACAATGGCCCTCGGGAATCCTAAGCACCCTGGACGGACACGAGGCACGCCAGGCTCCATTCCATGGAAGGTTGGGTTTTCGGACGTAGGGGGTTACAAATGCCAGGAGAGGAGGAAAAAAGTGCAGCAGACCCAAATGCAGGCGCTGCAAGCAAGGGTACAAGCGATAGAGGAATGAGAAGCAAATCGCAGGAAACGAACTGCCGAAGCTTCCTCCGAAGCTACCCCGCCATCTCAGCAGAGAAGCAGCGTGGCTTCCACCGAGCTGCTTCAGCCGGAGCATGTCTTGACGGCTCCTGCCAGCTATCCCGTGGATGCTATCACGGAGTCTCAAAATTGCCCCCTTATGACGCAACGGATTAATATGAAGGTCAAGGCGGCTGTTGGCTCTGTTTTTCCTACTGAACCCGGCGCAACTTTTCACTGCCGGCCGATTCCAGAAGGATATGCTAGGGTGATGGTGCATGAAATAACGGAGGGATTTGAGGACCTCCAGCTTCACCACCCTACCGATGAAGGGGAGACTCGGCTGGGTTCTGCTCTGAAGACTCCATGCCTATGGCGGAAGGAGCTCATCAACCTTTCGAACTGGATGCCTCCGCCTCCTCCTCCTCCTCCGGCGAGTCAGGGCACTCCGCCTCCTCCACCGCCTCCTCCTCTGGCGATTGACGATCAGGGCACTCAGCCGGCTCCTTCTCCAGCGCATGGCGGCACTCCGCCTCCTTCTTCGCCTAAGCCGGCGCGCCCGAGCAGCTAGCCTCCTCCTTCTCCGCCTTGTCAGCAAGGGCGGAAGAGACCTGCCGCCGCTCCGGCTGCTCCGGCGCGTCGTAGTCCTTCTCCTCCGCCTCGTAAGCAAGTAAAGAAGACAACCGCTCCGTCTGCTCTGCCGGCGTCTGGCAGTACAGCCAGAGGCGGGAGGACATACAGATTCGGTCCTTCTCTGAAGACTCCAGAGAAGTTACCATACGAGAGGACCCCGGAGGAGAATGCCGAGATCGCGCGAGAAGAAGTGAGGAACTTCTTTGAAGGGGTGAAAGCAAAGAAACATCCACCTCCGGAGGAGAAGGTAGATCCAGTGAAAGCGAAGCGCACTCTGGCTGCCCTGACAAAACCACCCAAGTCTCTGCCGAAAGGAAACTGTGAGCGCATTATTGGAAAGGAATTTGCCGAAGCGGAGCGGTCGGGAAGTACTGTCAGTGATCAAAGGCTGAAAGAACGACGAGCTGGGAAACAAATTGCACAGCTCGGCGAACAAGCGAAGCAATCGTGCCCCCCGCTCAAGGTGCCTAGCGACATCGTCGCTAATGATCCGAGGATGGTGCCCGGTTATAGCAATCTTGGAGATTACCTGCCCGACGATGTATATTATGATTTCATGGAGGTGTAGATACAAAGATACGAGTACGGGAATCCTCTCGTCAAAGATGAAAGATCTCTATCAATGATGATGCGAAGATTGCATGATTGGTACTTGAAATTCTGCAGAGAGTCTGGGGGGAGGAGTACTTTGTATGTGAGAGTTAAAAAGGAGCATGACCTCGTTGGAATTGATCTGTTGCCTGTTCCATTTGAGGAGTTCTTTCAGTTTTTCAATCAATTCGCCCTCAATAAAGCAACGGTCACCTGCTACTGTCTGTAAGTCTTACTACTTCTGTCATTAAGTCTCTCTATATAGCTCAGCTCTTTCATTGCATGTATTTATAATTATCCTCACTATATTATGCAGAATGAAGATCGTCAAATTGAAGAAACGACAAATCGGTGATATTGGGTTCATTAACACAAATATCATAGATGCAACTCAGGTTAAATTTCATGCCGCAGATACCGAGGCCAACTTGCTACGATCGTTGGTAATAAATGAAAACAAAGATATAATACTCTTTCCTTACAACTTCAAGTGAGTGTTACTGTCTTGTGCATATTCGGTTTCCCTTATATATTAGTCAAGGTTATAGTAATGTAATTGATGAGTTATGCATGCGTGTGCAATTTCCACTATATTCTCCTAGAGATTAAGCTTGAGCAGGGACTAGTAACCCACTTAGACTCAAGACGAAAAGATCCCCACGACTATGCGGACATGACTCAAATGCTCGAGAAGTAAGGTAAATCGATCATTATCCACCATATCAGCAACTTTGTTCATTTCTTGATATATCAAGTAATTGTTTTCTTTGTCTGGCAGGGTTTGGAAAAAATTCGCCAAAAAATCTCCAGGACTCCCGAAGAAGCTGCAATTTAGACACCCGAAAGTAAGTACTATAGTAGCATGTTCCACGCATCTCCTATTGATTCAAGCGCTAGTTTCATCAATACCATTTGGCATTCTTGCTTATCAGTTAGATTGACCTCTATTTCTTGTAAAGTGGTTGTGGCAGGAACAAGGGAATGATTTCTGTGGATACTACGTTTGCGAGTCCATCCGCCACACGACCTGTGAGGGGGGCTACTCTGACGAACAATATGAAGTGCGTAAATAACAACATTCACAATTTTATTTTATTACCATCATTTGTGTTGAGTTTCATTCACAATTTCATTCATTCATACAACATGCCTTATGAATCATGCCCCCCGCTCAAGGTGCCTTGCGACATCGTCGATCCGAGAATGGTGCCCGGTTATTGCAATGTTGACGATTACCTGCCCGATGATGTACATTATGATCCCATGGAGGTGCAGATACACAGATACGAGTACGGGAAGCTTCTCGTCAAAGATGAAAAATCTTTAACAACGATGATGTGAAGATTACATGATTGGTACTTGAAAATCTGCAGAGAGTCTGGGGGGAGGAGTACTTTGTATGCGAGAGTTAAACCGGAGCATGACCTCGTTGGAATTGAACTGTTGTCTATTCCATTTGAGGAGTTCTATCAGTTTTTCAATCAATTGGCCCTCGATAAAACAACGGTCACCTGGTACTGTCTGTAAGTACTACTACTTCTGTCACTAAGTCTCTTTATATAGCTCATCTCTTTCATTGCATATATTTATAATTATCCTCACTATATTATGCAGATTGAAGATCGCCGAATTGAAGAAAAGACAAATCGGTGATATTGGGTTCGTTAACACATATCTCATAGATGCAACTGAGGTTGAACATCGTCCCGAAGATACCGAGGCCAACTTGCTACGATCATTAAAAAATGAAAACAAAGATATAATACTCTTTCCTTACAACTTCAAGTGAGTGTTACTGTCTTGTGCATATTCGGTTTCCCTTATATATTAGTCCAGGTTATAGTAATGTAATTGATGAGTTATGCATGCGTGCGCAGGTACCACTATATTCTCCTAGAGATTAGGCTTGAGCGGGGAGTAGTAACTGTCTTGGACTCTAAACGAAAAGATCCCCAGGAGTATGCGGACATGACTGAAATCCTCAAGAAGTAAGTTAAATCGATCATTATCCACCATATCAGCAACTTTATTCATTTCCTGATATCAAGTAATTGTTTTCTTTGTCCGGCAGGGTTTGGAGAAAATTCAGCAGAAAAGTTCCGGGACTGCCGAAGGAGCTGGAATTTAGACACCCGAAAGTAAGTACTATAGTAGCATGTTCTGCGCATCTCCTAGTGATTCAAGCGCTAGTTTCATCAATACCACTTAGCATTCTTGCTTATCAGTTTGATTGACCTCTATTTCTTGTAAAGTGGTTGTGGCAGGAACAAGGGAATGATTTCTGTGGATACTACGTCTGCGAGTCCATCCGCCACACGACCTGTGAGCGGGGCGGGTACTCTGACGAACAATATGAAGTACGTAAATAACAACATTCATAATTTTATTACCATCATCTGTGTTGAGTTTCATTCATTTATATATATATGTATTGACCCCCTTCTTCAAATTAGATGTTTCGGAAGCGGGATGAACTCCTAGCACCAGCTCGCATGCGAGCAATTGAAGAGGAATTGGCGGCATTCTTTCTTGACCACGTGATCACTGAAGACGGAGAATACTATGTGGACCATGAGTCCGTATGATTATATTTGTAACAGATAATTATTGTATATATGTAGCCGGTAGTGTCGGATAGATATACGAGAACTTGTTGTTCGACCAATCTCTCGGAGAAGGAGAGGTGGTCGATATCACTTCTCTCTGTATGCATATATGTTCATGACGATCTTCTGTTTCCTTCGTTTGCTTACTAGCTAGTTAGCGTGTCTAGTCCTCTCTATACGTATGTATAGTACGTAGCGTCGACTAAGCACGGACATAAGAGAGGACACTTCTCTCTATTAATTATAGCTACCTAACACAATATATGAAACACCTAAATTAACCCCCCAACCCCCCCCCTTTAAAAAAAAAACCCAGCCACAAAAATGCTGACGCGTGGATGCCACCAACCGGGACCAAAGGGTCTCCTGTCTGGGCTCCCCGCACAGGCCACGTGGAGGCCCATCTGTCCCGGTTCTGGATTGAACCTGGACTAAAGGGACAGGGCATTAGTACCGACCCTTTAGTCCCGGTTCCAGAACCGGAAAAAAGGCCCTTACGAACCGGGACTACAGACCCTTTTTCTACCAGTGTACTAGTGTCTGGTGATCTCCAAACACCATGCGTAATGTATGCTCCTCTTATTATGTTGACATTTGTTCGACACCCATGACGATGCACCCTCAGTTGATCTTATATGGTAGAGTGTAGACTGTGTAGTAGCACCTAGTTGCCGTGAAAATGCATCTCATCAACCCTCCCCCCTTTGTCGTTCATTCGGCCGACAGATAGACCGCATTTTAGTTCCTTGCAATAAACTCAATGGTGTTGGTAGGGTGCAGAGCACATGGAGAAAAATCTGTACGCGCCTCTAGTGATGACTCTGCAGAAGCCCCGCTTTCTACCGCAGGGAATAACCACTCGATATAGGATCATTTAGACCACTGGTCTTATATTTCTTTAGAGAGCGAGTACATTTCCGACAAAATGAATTAGCATAGTACCTCTCTATCCCAAAATTTTTGTCTTAGATTCGTCTAGATACGGATGTATCTAATGTATTTAGAAAAATATAAGACAAGAATTTTGGGACGGAGGGAGTATTTGACCTGAGTAAATTAAATTACTATTTCTTCTCCAACGCAGCAACATCCATCCATGAGCAAGAGCCAAATGTAGAGTTCCATAAGCTAATTAAGATAGTAGTGAAATCCGTATGAGGACCACACGTACTACGTATACTATTGTTTGCACTGCACATGCTTAAGTAGTTCAACCACCGCACGAATCCCTATACGTGGTACGCACAGCTTCTTCCGTGTCTAAATCGGAAGAGAAGCACACTCCCAGGAGTAGGTAGCAGCACATCACTCTCATCGGTACCATTTCCATGCATGCATGGATGGCCACTCACGGGACCATTTCCCGCGTGGATGTTTGTGGCTCGTTATATCCCCACGCCCACCCCGCCGGCTGGAATGATGTTATCTCAAGAAGAAAAGAGAATATAGCTACAAGCCGAGCCAAATTATCGCGTTCAACAGTAGCTTTCCCGGCAAAGAATGAAACTAATTTTGTTGAGAGAGAAGAAACGCCAAAAGGAAGCAGCCATGGAACCGAGGAGACTACTAGCAAACCACAACTGAAACCAGCAGACAGTGGCACATTTTGCTCTCCGGCACATGGCCTCCGTTAATTTGTGTGCTCAATAATTCAGCAGCCAGACCAGAAGTATTCTTCTGTAGAATGCGAATGCAAATAATTGTTCAGAATGCTGAATTCGGGCAGGCCAAGCAAATGGAGGCTGAAAGGAGCAGAGAGATATGGAGGAATCTCTGACAATAGGGAGGAAGCACTTGTCTCTGACCTTGGCGCACCAACGGCCGCCAGATCGAATGTCAAATAGCGCAGACTGAAATCTGACCCTCCTCCTTCCCGCCAAAGCTAAACGTACAGGAGGCATGGGGGATGCAGGCAGGGCCGGCCCTGTGTTTCGGGAGGCCCTAGACGAATTCGATGCCATGTGCCCCTATGTCCTAAGATCATATATATGTATGCGTGTGCGTGATACATAAACTTAAACATAATAATTGTTGGACAATGCCATATTACGACAAAAATACTAAAAAGATAGAAAATTGAAAGTAACATGATATGATTATCTCAAATAAGAACCAAATTCAACTGACTCCATCGACAACAATAATACTTAAGTATCCTTCAGTTGTTGAATCTTCAGATCCCTTTCTATCTTTTTTCTCTTTGTTTGAGCAACTGACAAATGCTTCTTAGGCAACATGGCGGGCTAATGTCCTAATATTATGAAGAAAAAATTATTCAAGGAATTAGAAATTTATACATCGGATGATTTGAATGATTGGAACCCTAGACATGTGCATAGAATGACAAAAAAAAAGGATGGTTGAATACATACTATGAAAGATTGAATTCGAAAATTATACATTAAAATTTGGAACTTCGTGTACACTGAAATTAGAGGATGGATCATGGATGAATAGTTGAATACGTTCTAAAAAATAATTTTTTTTACTGAAATTGGGGTTTGCAGGGATGGATCAGGAACATGGTACAGAGAGTTATGCATGGATACGTATACGTACTGCTGTGGGGTGCGCTCACTGCTCACATACATACGTATACGTACTGCTGCGGGCTGCGGCTGCTGGATTGCCGCACGGCGGGCGACGCGCACAGCGGTGACCGAGGCGACCACAGCGACGAGTGGACGAACAGACGAGCGAGGCGTCCGCGAGATCTTCGATTGATTTGTTTCACAATCGAAACGAGCGGCCCTGCCGTGCGGCGTGCGTGACGCTTCGGTAATCGCTACCTGCTATTTGATGGGCCTATCTCATCTCGTTTTTCTTCTCTTATAAATTTTTTTCTCACCTATTTTTGCTTGGCTATATTATATATGTGCACTACATCATGGGCCCCTCCCTGGGCTGGGCCCTGGGCCGTTGCCCCCCTGCCCATGCCCCAGGGCCGGCCCTGGATGCAGGGTTCATCATGTGCTTTTCAGAACCTGTTGAGGATACCGTGGCTTTTGATTGCAAAATGGAGCTGGAGCCACAGCAGAGTTTGCATAAAAAATGCAATGTTCTTTGTATGTGGTTTCTGGACAAGGATTAATCAGCATGCCTGAGAAGAGCAGAACTGATGACATACAACATACTCGTCAAGCTTGTGTAGTCACCACACGTACTACGTACTATTGTTTGCACTGCACATGCTTAAGTAGTTCAACCACCGCACAAATCCCTATACGTACATGGACGGCTTCACGTGGTGCGCACAGCTTCTTCCGTGTCTAAATCAGAAGAGAAGCACACTCCCGGTAGGTAGCAGCACATCACTTTCATCGGTACATTCCATGCATGCATGGACGGCCACTCACGGGACTATTTTCCGCGCGGATGTTTCCCGTTCTTTCTTATCTATTCCCACGCCCACCCTGCCGGCTTGAATGTATGATGTTACCTCACAAAGAATGAAACTAATTTTGTTGAGATAGAAGAAACACCAACAGGAAGCAGCCATGGAACCGAGGACACTAGCAAACCACAACTGAAACCAGCAGCCAGTGGTACATTTTGCTCTCCGGCACATGGCCTCCCTTAATTTGTGTGCTCAATAATTCAGCAGCCAGAAGCACTCTTCTGCAGAATGCAAATGCGAATAATTGCTCGGAATGCTGAATTCGGGCAGGCCAAGCAAATGGGGGCTGAAAGGAGCAGAGAGATATGGGGGGAATCTCTGACAATAGGAAGCACGAAGCACTTTGTCTCTGACCTTGGCGCACCAACTTGGAGAGAAAGATGCCGGCCGGGAGATCGAAATTCAAAAAACTAGGCAGACTGATGACCTCTGTCCCTCCACCATCCTACCAAAGCTAAACGTACATGGTGGCATGGGGAATGCATGTTTCATCATGGAGGATGCTGTATTGATTGAGTTGCATCCTATTCCTCTACCTGGCATCAGTCTAAACCCTCGATCCCTCCTAGCCGCGCCGCCGTCGCCTCTCCTAGCCGCCGCCGCACCCCTGCCGTCGCGCCTCCTCCCTCCCCGCCGCGTCCCTCCTTCACCACGCCGCCCCGCTCTCCTCCCGAGCCCTACCCGCGCCGCCACCACCCCAAGCTGCCGCCCTCCCAAACCCTAAACCCTACCTGAGCCGCCTCCCCTCTCCCTCCCGATCCCCTTAACCCTACCCGAGCCGCCTCCCCTCCCCCTCCCGAACCCTACACCCGCGCCACTCCACCCGAACCGCCGCTCCACCCGCGCCGCCAAACCACCTTGCTGCCATCAGCTCGATCCGCCTCCTCCTGTCCAAGCAACCCGTTTGACTCTTCCTATGGCACCGAACCCGAAGAGCCCCTCGCCGCTGACATCCGCAACATCCTCCTCTCCGATCACGTTCCCATCACCCTCTCCCACACCTCCGCCAACTACTATGCCTGGAAAACCTACTTCAACCTTCTCTTCCATGAGTACAATCTTCGTGATCATGTGGACGGCCTCTCCAACTTCTTCGCCGGCAACCACGACGTCAACTGGCTGGCCATCGATGCCAACTGGCTGGCCATCGACACCACCCTCATCCGGTGTTCCTCACCGTCTCGCCGGACATCTTCCACACCGTCGTGCGCGATGGGGACGATGCCTACACGGTGTGGACCAAGATCAATGGCCTCTTCACCGACAACAAGCTTCAACGGATTGTTTTCTTGCAGCAGGAATTTTTTGGATGTCACCAGAACGACTCCACCATCGACGCCTACTGTCTCCGGCTCAAGACCCTCTCCGACGAGCTCAACGACGTCGGGTTCAAGGTGGGAGACGAGCTTCTCCTCTCGACGCTCACCGCCGGCCTCAACGAGGACTTCAGCAACGCCGCGTCCAACCTCACCCTCATGGCCAACCCCACCTATGAGGAGGCGGTGGCCTATCTTCGTCCTGAGGAGCGGCGGATGAAGCACCTCCGCACCCGTGCTACCCACACCGTCCTCGCCACCGGCCTCTCCCACGGCGCCTCTACACCACCATCGGCGCCTCGCCCTCCGGTTGCCGCTCCACACCCGCTGCCCCCCACCCCCCGGCACCGCAGCCGCCCCAACCAGCGCACAACGGTGGGAACGGCGGGAACCATCGCCGCGGTCGCGGTGGTCAGCTTCAAGGAGGAGGTAAAGGTGGCGGTGGCGGCGGTGGCCAACCCTCCCAGCCACGCTACGGTGGACAGCAGCCCCCGCCGCCTTGTGCCGTCGGCTACAACCCTTGGACGGGGGTCGTACATGCATACAACATGCCAGTGCCACGACCCCCCGCCCCGGGCATCCTCGGCCCCCGCCCCGCCTCACACATGGCGCCTACGACAGGCCCCCGCCCCGCCCGCCACGTCCCCCTACGGCGCTTACGGCGCCTCTGGCTACAACGCGTACAACGCCCCGCAGCCCTACCCACTACAAGAAATATGTCAACTTACAACCATCACTATTGGTCACTGAAAGGTCATTGTTTTTCATTTACGACCTTTTTGTGACCAAAAACAGAAGGTCAAAAGCTGGCGGTCGTAAACTGAAATTAACGACCTGCTCTGTGATATGTAAAAGGTCGTTGGTTCTTCGACCAAAATTTTGGTCACTAACAGCCTCCCCAAGCCACGTAGGATTCCGGCATGGCAAGCTGACGTGGATAAGAATCAGCCCGGTCCGATTAGGTGTCTATATGGGTTGTGACGCCCAAGACCAGAGCTTCAGACGCCTTCCATGTTTTCCGAGTTTCGTTGTGTGATTTGTTTCTGCTTGCGTGTTGCATTGCATCATGTGCATGGCATCATGTCATCATGTCATAAATCTTTTGCATCTCAACTAAATAAATGGCATGGATCTTTGATCCATTTAAATTGAGGGAATTCACATGGTGAGTTCTCTTTATAACATATGCTCCTAGTATTTAGGGAGCTATTATAAAATATTCCATTAACTTGGAATCACCCATAACACAATTGCACTACTCTTCAACTCTTCCCTTACCCGGCTCAACCTCCTATCCTTTCCTTTTCGACCTTTTAAGTTAAATTGCAAATTGGGTTGCAATTTTACTTTCTCCATTAATGTTCCAAATCTTCCCATAAATCACATATATTGTGTAGGTATAAGTGCATCTAGTGCCCCTTAGTGATTTTGGTGTATTGAAGACTTATGGGTTAAGGGACTAATGCGTGTGTGAGTGTACACAGGTCTATAAGTCTATGAGGAGTTTGATATTTACAGGAAAAGTCGACCCCTAAAAATGAATATCTTCGACTGAAGACTTTGGTATTCTGAAGACTTTCTGAAGACTTTGAAAGTGAAGAAATTGGTGTGACCTTGAAGACTTGGTATTCTTTCGAGGAACATGAAGCGAGAAGACTTTTGTTTTCGTAGTTTCATTTTCTCTTTCTTGTGTCATAGGAAACACCGTACTATTAAAGGGGGTCGAGGAAATACTAAGGAAAAATTTCCATGTGATGCTCAACTCAAAATCCTACACCTACCAATCCCTTCGAGTGAAGCCATTGGAAATCTCTTACAAATCAGTCAATTTCTTCAGTGACAGAGACGAAGTTCTTCTGGTCTCTGAGGAATTTGTCCTGACTGAGGAGTTAGGATTTCGCCAGTGCGGATTGCCTACACAGTGAGGAACATGATAGCCCTGAGGATTTTTCTACTCAAAATTCCGACCGTTGTTGTGCTATGCGCCAGCTGTCCCAAAATATCTATCCACCTAACGGTCATTTCATTGAAGGGCATTTATGTCTTATCATGTCGGGATGCTCCCTAGGCTATGAATAGCCGCCCCCTACAACCACTAGCTGGTTGGCTGCTCCGAGAGAAACTGACACTTGTCATTTGAGAGCAACCCATCCTTCGAGGACTTTGAGCGAAAATCATCAAGTGAGGAAAAACCAAAAAGCCAGAACCCAAACACCTACAAACCCCAAGTGATTAAGCATCACTAAAGAGATTGATCCTGAGTGGATCCGACGCTTGTTACCTTAGTTTAAAGAGAATACGGTGACGACTAGGTGTCTTGGACTAAGTGTCCTTGACTGGGTGTCTGGGACTGTGTGTCCTCGAGCTTAAATACTCAGCCGCTCCAACCAGACGTACAACTGAGACAGCAGTTGGAACTGGTCTACCAAATCACTGTCTTCACCGAGCTTACTGGTTCTATTTCGTCAACTCTTTCATTTCCTCATAACTGTGCTGTGTGTTTGTTCATATCTGTGTTTGAAGACTTTGACTGAAGACTTTCTCAATTTCCTCAGTTCAATTTCTTCAGTCTGTTTGTCTTCGTCCTGTGTTATCCTGTGATTACGCTTCCTGTACTCTGTGCCTGTCTTCATTTCATCATGATGACTATGCTTGTATTCTGTTATGTTTACTTTTGAGTACTTATTCCGCTGCTACTAGTTCTTCGCTAAGGAATTTCCTCACCGGCAAATTCCTCAGTGAAGAATTTCGTAAAAATCGCCTATTCACCCCCCGTCTAGTCGATATAACGCACTTTCAATTGGTATCAGAGCAAGGTACTCCCTTGTTCTGTGTGATTTTGGTTTAACCGCTTGGAGTTTTAGTTATGTCGACCGCAGGTATGATCAAGGTCTCTGCTGTGTGTCCTACCTTCGATGGGACGGACTACCCCTACTGGAAGAATAAGATGCGAATGCATCTTGAAGCAATTGATAACGATCTCTGGTATGTTGTGGAAAATGGTGTTCCCTCAGTCACACCTTCTCTAAATGCTGTCGATGTGAAGAGATTCAAGCAACTCGACTCTCAAGCGAAGAATATCATATGTGGCCATCTGGGCAAAGGACAGTATGGCGGAGTGAGTGCTTTGGAAACAGCGAAGCTTATCTGGGACAGGTTGTCCAAAGTGAATGAAGGAGTCTCAACTCAGCGTGACTCTCGAGTTGATGTTCTTCGCAATCTCTTCAACCGCTTCAAAAGACTCGACTATGAAAATGTTCAACAAACCTTCGATCGCCTCACTAACATCTCAAATTAGCTTCAAGCACTTCGTGACACTGACATCACTGACCATGAGGTGGTGAAGAAATTGCTGAGATCGCTTGATTCCTCATTTGACACTCTGGCATTGATGATACAAGAACGTGCTGATTACAAGTCACTTGATCCCGCTGATATTCTCGAGAGGCTAAATACTCATGAGTTCCAACTTGCTGAAAAGATAGATCTCTATGGTTCAAGCTATGGCAGAACACGTGCACTGAAGGACAAGGCAGTATCTGAGTCCGAAGATGAAGACTCTGGTAGCAGCCTTGGTGATCCTGAAGAACTGAGCCATGAACTGGCTCTGCTCGTGAAGAAGTTCCAAAAGTTCTCAAGACGTGGTCGCCTTGGAAGATCCTCAAGGAGCAATGATTCCTCTTCTAGTGACTACAAGAAGAGGCTCTGTCACAAATGCAAGAAACCTGGACATTTCATTCAAGATTGTCCTTAGTGGGAAAATGAATCAAAGAAGAAGAAATACAAGGATTACAGTTCTGATGATGCGAAGAAAAAGAAGAAATCCACAAAATCCTCATCAACAAAATCCTCCAAGCCTTCATATCACAAGAAGAGCATCTCCAAGAAGGCCAGGGCATTCATTGGCAAGGAAATGGACTCTAAGGCTGAATCTGAAGAAAATGAGGAAGAGGAGTCATCTGAGGAGTCCAAATCCAGAGTGGCGAGCCTTGCTCTCGCTACTGCATTCGTCAGCAAGTCTATCTTCGACACTGAAGAAAATGACCTCACCAACAAGGCTGATGAAGGCGATGATGACTAATATCCCACCAATTGCTTCATGGCAAAGGGAGCCAAGGTAGTCAAATATACCTCCTCTGAATCAAGTGAGAATGAATGTGATGAAAACCTTAAACCCAGCTATTCTAAACTTACTTAGATTGCTATAAAACAACAAAGGGCTTTAGAAAAGGTTCAAAACATGCTAAATAAAAGTGATGATATGTTGGGTGAAGAAATAGATCGCACTGAAACTTTGACTGGAAATCTTCAGAGACTTCAGTCCAAGCTTGAAAAATTTCAAAGTCATCATAACACTCTCTTATCGGATCATGAGAAGCTTTCTTATGAATTTCTTGAAAGGAAGCAAGACCTTGAGAAGCTAAGAGTGAGTTATGAAGATCTTCAGAAGGAGCGTGATTCATTACTTGCTCAACAAATCAGCGCATCTCAGGAAGAATTTGTTCCTCCATGCTTGAAGTGCATTGAACGTGAATCTGCTAATTCTTCACCTGAAAGTTCAAATGCTGCTAATGTTTCAAATTCTTCACATGCCTCTGCTATCACTAATTCCTCATCTGAGGACATTGCTAGTATCACTGACGATGCAGGGCTGAAGGAATTGTACACGACAGGCATGTACAAATGCCTCAAAGGGCATCAGGCTCTTTGTCATGTGCTTAAAAAGCAGATCCTCAACAGGAACCCTAGGAAAGAGGGTATCGCCTTTGAGAGGAAACTCAATGCTGATGGTACATATTGGAAGCCTGAGCAGTACCCCAAAACTACATGGGTTGCTGCAAAGGGACCTCCAGTTGATCTATCTAACTTATCTGGATTTGCATGTGAATCTCCTCATTCTGATGAAGAGTTAATTGACTCCAACTATAAGCTATTCAAAAATCAGAATGGTGAAGTATTTGCTAGATATGTTGGCACTAACTGCAAGAACGGCTCCCCTCTGCAGAAAATCTGGGTTCCCAAAAGATGTCTTGAAAATCTTCAGGTGAATGTCATCATGAAACCACCTGTGAAGAATAGGAACCTCAGATTAAATTCCTCATACGGACCAAATTCCTCATATTGATCAAAGTCCTCATATGAACATCATCGTGCTAACCCGTCTGTTTCGCAGGGAAGATCTAAGGATTATGGATATATGCATTATTCTTCAAATCATTATGTCCATAAGTCCTCGAAGAATTTCTCTGCATACTCTTATGCTTACTCTAACCCCTCTTATGTGAAACGAAATGGACTGGCTTCTATGCCATCCTTCTCGTATGGAGCTCGCAGAATGATGGACTCTTTGCCACCCCTTCAGATGTGGGTGGTGAAGACAAAGAACTAATCTCTTCTGCAGGGTCAGGTCTCCAGACGCACATAATCGTCTGAAGAATTTGCTGGAGGCCTGAGCATGCCTGAAAGGACGCAGGCTAAGCATGAAGAAATGAACTTTCATTTCTCATGTCCTCATATTGCGTTATTAGTTCTTTTACTTTATGAAATTGATCTGATGAATTGATGGCATATTCTTCACTGATGAAGTATATGAGTTTCTAAGCTACACTAATTCATCAGCATGATGATCAAGCTAAAGCCACTGAGTGGGTCCTCGATAGTGGATGTACAAACCACACGACTGGTGACAAGAATCTATTGATGGATGCTCCATTATCTCTGTCGCATCTGAAGCATATCATCTTTGCTAACAAAGGCAAAAGTCAGGTATTGGGTCTAGGTAAGGTTGCGATTACAAAGGATCGACACATGGACAAAGTCATGCTTGTTGAGTCCTTAGGATACAACCTTATGTCTGTGTCAATGCTTTGTGATCTTGATATGGTTGTTGTCTTTGGCAAGTACCGTTGTGTTGTGGTTATGGAAGCTGACAATTCCAAAGTATTCGAAGGCTTTAGGAGAGGAGACCTGTATATTGTTGATTTCTCTACAGGACCACAACCAGCCCTGTGCTTACTTGCAAAAGCTTCAGAAGGCTGGCTCTGGCATCGACGACTTGGTCATGCAGGCATGAGGAATTTGCACACGCTTACGAAGAAGAAGCATGTCATTGGCATCGAGAATGTCAAATTCCTCAAGGATCACCTATGCAAAGCCTGTGAAGCTGGGAAGATGACCAAGGCCAAGCATCCAGCGAAGACTATCATGACCACCACTCGCCCATTTGAATTGCTTCACATGGATCTCTTTGGTCCTAATCATTATTCTGCTATCTCAAATGAAGCATCTCAATATGGCTTCGTTATTGTTGATAATTATTCTCGTTACACATGGGTACACCTTCTTACTTACAAACATGAAGTGCAGGAAGTCTTCAAACGATTTTCCTCGAGGGCTTCAACCAACTTTGGTGTGAAGATAAAGCACATCAGAAGTGACAATGGCACTGAGTTCAAGAATTCTGGTGTCGATGACTATCTTGATGAACTTGGTATCACTCATGAGTTATCTACTCCTTACACTCCTCAGCAGAATGGCGTTGTGGAGCGCAAGAACAGGACTCTTGCTGAGATGGATCGCACTATATTTGATGAATACAAAATGCCTCGTCATTTCTGGACTGAGGCAATTGATACTGCGTGCCACATCATCAACAGAGTATATATTCACAAATTCTTCAAAAAGACTGCCTATGAACTCCTCACTGATAAGAAACCCAATGTAAGTTATTTCAAAGTCTTTGGTGCTAAATGTTGGATTAGAGATCCTCATCACAACTCAAAATTTGCACCGAAAGCACATGAAGGTTTTATGCTTGGTTACGGAAAGGACTCGCATACCTACAGAGTCTTCAACAACGTTCTTCACAAAGTTGTTGAAACTGTAGATGTGCGGTTCGATGAAACTAATGGCTCGCAAAGAGAGCACCTACCTACTGTGATAGATGAACCAACACCTGAGGAAACTATCAAGTTCAAGGCTACTGAGGATGTCATTCCTACTGAAGAATCTACTGAAGAAGTCATTCCAGAACATGAAGAACGTCGAGCTAATGCACCTGAAGAAAATGCTGAAGAAAATGGTGTTGAAGAAAACGCTGATCAAATTCTTCAACGACAACCAGCTCATCCTCGCATTGCAAAAGAAGTGCAAGTTGAAAAGATCATCAATGACATCAAAGCGCCAGGTCCTCTCACACGCTCAAAAGCTTCACATTTGTCTAACTTTTGTGGGCAGTATGCTTTTGTCTCTATTACAGAGCCCACTAAGGTAGATGAAGCATTTCTGGAGCCTGAGTGGATTCGGGCCATGCAAGAAGAATTACATCAGTTCGAGCTCAACAATGTCTGGGAACTGGTCAAACGTCCAGATCCTCACAAGCACAATATCATCGACACAAAGTGGATCTACCGCAACAAGCAAGATGAAAATGGCCTTGTGGTGAGGAATAAGGCACGGCTTGTAGCTCAAGGCTACACACAGGTTGAAGGAATTGATTTCGATGAAACTTTTGCACCTGTTGCTAGACTTGAGGCTATTCGCATATTACTTGCTTATGCTAACCATCATGATATCACTTTGTATCAAACGGATGTGAAAAGTGCATTCCTCAATGGTAAGCTTGAGGAAGAAGTATATGTTTCTCAACCCCCAGGTTTTGAAGATCCAAAGAATCCTGACAAAGTCTTCAGACTCAACAAGGCCCTCTATGGCCTCAAGCAGGCCCCACGGGCTTGGTATGATACCTTGAAGGAACTCTTCATGAAGAAAGGCTTCAAACCCGGTTCACTCGACCCTACTCTTTTCACTAAATCTTATGATGGTGAATTGTTTGTGTGCGAAGTATATGTTGATGATATTATCTTTGGCTGTTTTGACCAACGTTATAGTGATGAATTTGCCTATATGATGAGTGAAGAATATCAAATGTCTAGTATGGGAGAGTTGAAATTCTTCTTAGGTCTTCAAATTCGTCAACAACACAATGGCATATTCATATCTCAGGAGAAATACCTCAAGGATGTACTGAGGAAATTCGGCATGCAAGATTGCAAAGGCGTCAAAATTCCTATGCCCACAAATGGCCATCTGTGCACCGATGAAAATGGTATTGACTTCGATCATAAGGTATACCGCTCCATGATAGGTTCCTTATTATAATTATGTGCATCTAGGCCAGATATAATGCTTAGTGTTTGCATGTGTGCCCGATTTCAAGCTGCACCGAAGGAATCACACCATAAGGCTGTGAAGCATATTCTTCGATATCTAGCTCACACACCAACACTTGGATTATGGTACCCCAAGGGCTCGGCTTTTGATCTCGTTGGATATTCTGACTCTGACTATGCTGGTGATCGTGTGGATCGCAAGTCAACATCTGGTACATGCCATTTCCTCGGACGATCTTTGGTCTGTTGGTCCTCGAAGAAACAGAACTGCGTATCACTATCTACTGCTGAAGCTGGGTACATTGCCGCTGGTTCTTGCTGTGCCCAATTGCTATGGATGAAGCAAACTCTCAAGGACTACAGCGTCAACATGAAGAATGTGCCTCTCTTCTGTGACAATGAGAGTGCCATCAAGATTGCCCACAACCCAATTCAGCACTCGAAGACAAAGCACATTCAGATTCGTCATCATTTTCTTAGTGATCATGTGTTGAAGGGCGA